>NC_057724.1:62587140-62628847 GCF_004010195.1 Chiloscyllium plagiosum
GACCTCTCCGCCCCACCCCCTCTCCAGCCTATCACCCTCACCCTCACCCTCACCTCCTTCCACCTATCGTATTCCCAGCACCCCTCTCCCAAATCCCCTCCCCCCTACCTTTTATCTCAGCCCTCCTGGCACACCAGCCTCATTCCTGAAGAAGGGCTTATGCCCGAAACGTCAATTCTCCTGCTCCTCGGATGCTGGCTGGCCTGCTATGTTTTTCCAGCATCACATTTTTCAACTCTGGTCTCCAGCATCTGCAGTCCTCACTTTCTCCTAGCCTTTCCTTTCACCCTAACAGGAATATACTTTCTCTGGATTCTCGTTGTCTCATTTCTGAATGCTTCCCATTTTCCAGCCGTCCCTTTACCTGCAAACATCTGCCCCCAATCAGCTTTCAAAACTTCTTGCCTCATACCATCAAAATTGGCCTTTCTCCAATTTAGAACTTCAACCTTTAGATCTGGTCTATCCGTTTCCATCATTATTTTAAATCTAATAGAATTATGGTCGCTGGCCCCAAAGTGCTCCCCCACTGACACCTCAGTCACCTGCCCTGCCTTGTTTCCCAAGAGTAGGTCAAGTTTTGCATCTTCTCTAGTAGGTACATCCACATACTGAATCAGAAAATGTTTTTGTCCACACTTAACAAATTCCTCTCCATTTAAACCCTTAACACTGTGGCAGTCCCAGTCTATGTTTGGAAAGTTAAAACCACCCTATTATTCTTACAGATAGCTGAGATCTCCTTCTCAGTCTGTTTCTCAATTTCCCTCTGATTATTAGGGGGTCTATAATACAATCCCAATAAGGTTATCATCCTTTCTTATTTCGCATTTTCACCCAAATAACTTCCCTGGATGTATTTCCGGGAATATCCCACCTCAGCACAGCTGGTCCTCTAGTTCCTTGTGTCCGTGTCATTGATGTGTTTCCAAAATGTGAGAATTCATCTGAGTTAAATTAGAAACAATGGCCAAAAATGAGACCTGCAGCCTCGTTAGGATATTTAACTCATCAACCCAACTCATGGAGCAGGTTGGCTGCTGGGGACCACGACTAACCCCTAATTAAAAATGGCAGTGGACAGTTTGGAGGCAGATTTGTCAGGATTCAGATTTTTTCAAATTCAAACCCCCTACTTCATCCAAAGCTGCTTATTTTCGGGCAATGAAACTCCCCATTGTTTTTCAATCCCACCACAGGCTTATTATTTTGAAATGGAAAAAAGTATCCCATTCCCTTTTGAACACCACCTCAAACTCCTGACTCTCTCTCCACTGTGACACGCTTGTTGCCCCCAACACCCTCAAAAACACTTTTCTTTAACACTTCAAGGGATGTGCAAGCACTTTTAGCTTTAAATAATGCTCCTTCATGTTAAACATAACATTATTGGTTTTAATATTCCAGTGTGCACGGTGCCTGTGAGGGGAGCTCACAGCTCTTTCTGCCAAATGAGCTCTTTTCCAATTTATTCACCGTGGTCTTAAACTGTCATCTCAAAATGTAAATTTTCGGTGAAGTGATTCTTGTTCTGCATACTGTCGGTCACTGGATCCAGCACTCAGCGTCCAGTGAACTGCTAACCAGCAGTATTGTTGAATCAGCTACAAATGACAAGGGTAATAAAGGCTCAGCTCCATCACATAACCAGGGGTCATTGCTAAGTGACATAATGCCTGATGGGCTGTCCAATTAGCACAGTCTCTTAAATTGTGCACAGCATCCATTTCATTTGCTCCTTTCAGCTACATTGGTGCTTCAGACACACAGGAAATTCATGGATGTTTAAGAGAAGTGGAAAGGAGGGATGGTTTTATGAAATGATAATTTATTTATGTATTTTTAGTAAAATTGTTATTCTAAAATAAAATATACATGTCGATTGCAATGGAATTACAAATGAGCAGAGATCCTCTAACGGCTGGCCAATCTGCCCGATTGCAATACTGCCCAAATAGGAATAAGAATATTTGTTGTGTCAAACTTGGGAGCTCAAGCTTGTTCAAGTATATCCAAGTTTGCTCCTCAGGCCTGATTGCCAGATGTCTCCAATATTACTGGATTGCTTCATATCCTTGTTGGATCAAGCAGAGCATTAAACTGTTCTTCGTAAAATCAGTATTTCTGTACCTTCTTTATGCTCCTACAAAATGGATATAAGGAGAAATTTATTCTGTCAGAGAGTAACAAATCTGTGGAATTCTTTATTGCAGAGGGCTATGAGGCTGTGTCATTAAGTATGTTCATAGCTGAGATAGACAGAATTTTAATCATTCACAGAATCAGGAAAATGGAGTTGAGAATTATCAGACCAGCTGTGATATCATTGAATAGTGGAGCAGATTCAATAGGCTGAATGGTTTGTTTCTGCTCATATGTCTTATAATCTTATGGCATACACATCCTTAATTAAGAAAAGGATCTATTCCCTTGTTTTTGTCAGTGTTGCTATGAGCTGCCTGGTTGGAAGCACCCCTGCTATCCCAATACTTTATAAACACTGTGATACATGCACGTGTAAGAGATTGTACATGCCTAACGTGTAATGGAGCATCCAGATCATTGAAAGTTTGAGCTGAACAGCATCTGGATACAAGACAAATGTAAGAATTGCTAAGAAACAATTGTAAAAGCTGTGAAGTAAAACTTCGACTTTGGCAGTGGGCCATCCCCATAGTTGGAGAAGGTCACCAATGTGTGGAAAATGCCTTAATGACCTGTGTGAGCTGCACGACTACTCAGTCTTTCTGCTGCCAGGAGCAAAAACTGCGAGACACAGCTGCCTGTGGCTTTATTTATGTTTCCTGGGGCTCCTTCACAAGCAGCCCAGTCAAATCCCTTTATGAGAAACATTCTCCATTTCTCCTGAGGCAACAGGAGATGTACATTCAACGGCAGCAACACGCATTTACATAGCACCTTTAACTTGGTAACGTGGCCTGAGGCGTTTCATAGAATATGATACCGAGCTGCATAAGGAGGCACGAGAACAGGTAGAAATGTGGGTTTTAATGAATATTTATAAAGGCAGAGGAGGTGTGGCATTTTCACAGATGACCACTGCTGGTAGCTTGCGGGATTTGCCACCTTTGCCAGTGTGTGGTACTGGGTACTTGTTGTTTAAGGAAATTCACTGCTACTAATCCTTCTTTGTCTCGTTTTGCCTCGAGCTTTTCCAGTAATTAACAGTCGAGAATGCATCACTGTAGAGTATCCACAGAAAAGGCGTCACTCAAGGATAACTAGAAGGTTTATTGCATTATAGCAACAGGTACTGCTTTTGGTTGTGTACAATTTCCAGCATCTTCAGGAGCTGATACAGATACTCCTGCTTCATCTGAAAACCAGAGTAGTACTCCTTGTCTCTGTCAACATACTGTGTGTAACAATAAAATTGGGGGGGGGGCAATGCAACATGAACCTTAACTCCTTCAGAACTGCTACATTTTTCAATCGGTGAAGAATTTATGGTTAGAATTGCAGAATTTAGGGATTATACAGGTTATGGCACAGATGCCAATGATGGCATGAATAAAACAAAGCATTTGTCCTTGGGCATAATTTGACTGAGGCAGTGATCAATGATCCTGTAAGTTTGTAGAATGCAGGACATGACAAAGAATGAGAGGGCCAAGACCATGGAGTGATTTGAAAAGGAGGAGAATCTTAAAATTAAGCATGGCCTTATTCCACCAAGAACTAATGTAGGTTAGCAAGCACAGGTAAAACAATGGGTGAAGAAGACTTCTGAATAGGGCCAACAAAGATTTGATAATCTCAAAGTTACAGTGACCAGACAGGAGTATTGGAAATGTGCTAATGCCAAGACTGGGGCTGCCTCCAGCAATATACAAAGATATAAGAAGTTTAAAATTTCAATGGAATTTATTGAGTAGGTAAGGGAAAAGTACAACTGAATACGGATACAGACATGTGGTACTGTCCAAACCAATCATCAGCTAATGTGATGATCGCTATAGTTCACAAACAACATTATCTTTGAGACACTGTATTACTGGTACACAGGAATGACTGAGATAAAGAATAACGGGAAACCTGGATGACTGGAGCTTATGTATACAATCACTTCCAATCACAGAATTGTTATGATGCAGAAGTAAGCCATTCAGCCCATCATGTCTCCATTGGCTCCCTCAGCATTTTAACTCAGTGCCACTCTCATACCTTTTCTCTCATCACATTGTTTGTATTTAAATAATCATCAATACCTTCTTGAATGCCTCAGTTGAATTGAAGTGTTTGTTGGGCCTCTTGCTGAGACATTTGTATCATCGATAGTCACAGGTGAGGTGCCAGAAGTCTGGAGGTTTGCTAACATGGTGCCACTGTGTACGAAGGGTGTAAAGGCAAGCCTGGGAACTATACACTGTGAGCCAGATGTTGGTGGTGGGCAAGTCTTTGGAGGGAATCCTGAGGGACAGGATATGCATGTATTTGGAAAGGCAAGGACTAATTAGGGATAGTCAACATGGCTTTGTGCTTGAGAAATCATGTCTCACAAACTTGATTGAGTTTCCTGAAGAAGTAACAAAGAGAATTATTGAGAGCAGAGGGGTGGACATGATCTATACAGACTTCAGTAAGGCGTTCGACAAGGTTCTCCATGGGAGACTGGTTAGCAAGGTTAGATCTCATGGTATACAGAGAGAACTAGCCATTTGGATACAGAACTGACTCAAAGGTAGAAGACAGGGTGGTGGTGGAGGGTTGTTTTTTAGACTGGAGGCCTGTGGCCAGTGGAGTGCCACAAGGATCGGTACTGGGTCCATTACTTTTCGCCATTGGTATAAATGATTTTGATGTGAACATAGGAAGTATAGTTAATAAGTTTTCAGATGATACCTAAATTGGAGGTCATAGAGTCATAGTCATAGAGATGTACAGCATGGAAACAGACCCTTCGCTCCAACTCATCCATGCCGATATATCCCAACCCAACCTAGTCACACCTGCCAGCACCTGGCCCATATCCCTCCAAATCCTTCCTATTCATATACCCATCCAAATCCCTTTTAAATGTTACAATTGTACCAGCCTCCACCACTTCCTCTGGCAGCTCATTCCATACACGTACCACCCTCAGTGTGAAAAAGTTGCCCCTTAGGTCTCTTTTATATCTTTCCACTCTTACCCTAAGCCTATGCCCTCTAATCCTGAAATCTCTGACCCCAGAGAAAATACTTTGTCGATTTATCCTACCAATGCCCCTCATAATTTTGTAAACCTCGATAAGGTCACCCCTCAGCCTCCGACGCTCCAGGGAAAACAGCCCCAGCCTGTTCAGACTCTCGCTATAGCTCAAATACTCCAATGCTGGCAACATCCTTGTAAATCTTTTCTGAACTCTTTCAAGATATGGGCCAGGTGCTGGCGGGTGGGAGTAAATTGGGTTGGGATATCTGGTCGGCATGGATGAGTTGGATCGAAGGGTCTGTTTCTGTCCTGTACATCTCTATGACTCTATGAGTGCTTCTCCCACGCTTCCAGACAGTGCATTCCAGATCCTTGCTACTCACCATGCAGAAAAGCTCTTCTCATCTGACATTTGCTCTTTTTTGCAGACTGTGCCCTCTGGTTCGCAATCATTTTATGAGTGGGAAACAATTTCTCTCTGCCCATTCTGCCCATACACATCCACTTTTCTTCAATTGTCTACTAACTTGCTCCTCTCCAAGGACAAAGTCCCAGCTTCTCCAATCTTTTCTCCTGACATAAAAGTCGTGTCCCTGGATCTATTCTCTTAAACCTCTTCTATGCTCTCAATGCATTCACACTCTTCCTAATAACATGTTGCTCAGAACTGTATATAATATTCCACCTGAGCTTGAACTAGTGTCCAAGTTCACCATAACCTTCCTGCTCTTGTCCCTATTTATGAAGCCTACAATACTGAATGATTTATAGAAAGCTCTCTCTCCCTTTCTTGCCACCTTAATGTCTTATGTACATATACAGGGAGTAAGTGAGGACTGCAGATGCCAGAGATCAGAGATGAAAAGTGTGGCGCTGGAAAAGCACAGCAGGTCAGGCAGTATCAGAGGAGCAGGAGAATTGAAGGAGCTGGGAAGATGATACCTGTCATGAATACCTATGACCTTCCTAGTTACCTTCCCCCCAGCCCTATCTCACCCTCGTATTTATCTCTCAGTCACCTTCCATCCCTCCCCCAACCCCATTCCCGTTGAAGGGCTTCTGCCCGAAACGTTGATTCTTCTGCTCCTCGGGTGCTGTCTGACCTGCAGTGCTTTTCCAGTGCCACACTTCTCAACGATCACACACACAGGTCCTCTGTTCCTACACACTCTTTACAATATTGGTCTTTATTTTGGCTCTCTATGCTCTTTGTACCAAAGTGCATCACCTCATACTTCTCCACATTGAACTTCATCTGCCACCTATCTGCCCACTCCCTAAACTGGTCAATGTCTTTTTGAAGTTCTGTGATATTCTCACAGTTTACAATTCACCCAAGTTTAGATTCATTTACAAACTTTGAAATTGTCTTCTGCACTCTAAGATCTAGATCATTAAAAGCAAAGGACCCAAAGCTGACCCCTGAATAATTCCAACACATGCATTCTTACAGCCTGAAAAATACCCATTTGCTATTACTGTCTGTTCCCTATCACTCAACTAACTTTGCATCCATACTGTCACATGTAATTTCCAACCTATCACATTCCTCACAAGCTTGTTGTGTGGCACATTATCAAACATCTTTTGGAAGTTCATGATCACCACAGTAAAAGACTTCCTCCTCATCAACCCTCTCTGTTACTTCTTTTAAACAAAAAACCCCAGCAAGCTAGTGAGACACAACTTTCCCTGAACAAATCACGACTGATTCTTCTGAATTAATCCACATTTTTCCTTAAGACTCTTAATTCTACTCTGAATAATTGTTTCCAAGTCAACCAAGGTTAAACTGACTGGTCTGTAGCTGTTGGGTTGATTTTACAATGTTTTCTGAACAAGAGCATACTGTTGGCAATTATCCAATACTCTGGCACCACTCCAAATGCAGGGAAGATTGGAAGTCTACGGCCAAAGCCTCTGTAATTTTTACTCTCACTTTCTTCACTATTCTTGGATGCATCTCATCTGGTCTCTGTAACTTTAAGTACCGGCAGCTTAAATAATAAGCCTTTCTTATTATTCCCACCTGTCAATCTTCCTTTCCACCTGTCCGCTTTGCCCTCCTCTCTGACCTATCACCTTTACCCCTTCCTCCATCCACCGACTGCACTCCCAACTACCTTCTCCCTGGCACCACCCCCTCCCATTTATCTCTCCACCCCCAAGTTTTCCAGCCTCATTCCTGATGAAGGGCTTAAGCCCAAAACATTGATTTTCCTGCTCCTTGGATGCTGTCTGATCTGCTGTGCATTACCAGCACCATACTAATCTTCAGCTTAAATAATGAGCCTTTCTCCTCAATTATAAATCCTCCTGGTGACTGCATTTCCTGCTCTAACACCATGGTTTGGTCAGCATCTGCCTCAAAGGCAAGAACCGATATAAAATATTTATTTAACATCTCAGCCAGGCCTCCTGTCTCAAAATGTAAATCTCCTTATTGGTCCCTAGCTGGCCTTTGTCCTCCTTTTACCACCCTTTTACTGATTAATGTTTATAGAAGACTTTAAGATTTCTTTTCATATTAGCTGCTGGTCTTTTCTCATCATCCGTCTTTGTTTTTTGTACCTGCATTTTCACCTCCCTTCTATCCAGCCAGTTCTGTTCATGCCGCAGTGAAATCAGTTCTCCACAGCTGATTATTTTCACTTTGGATTGACTCATAACATTTTCAATAATTATCCTAAGCTTCATGATTCAATGGTCACTATCCTCTAAACGGTCCCCTACCGTCACTTGATCTATTAGGCTCAACTCAGATTAGAACCAGGTCGACCAGGAGTCCTTCCCTATTGGACATGACACATATTGTTGCAGGAAATTCTTCTGAGCATAATCTAGGACCATTTGTCCCTCATTATCTCCTACACTTTTAGTCAATGTACAGTTAATTAAAGTTTCCTATTATAACTACTCCATGAAGTTTACATCTCTCTGTGATTTCTTTGCCGGTTTATTCCTCTGTATATTTCCCACTAGCTGGTGTTTGAATATTGCACTGAGCAATATGATTGCAAGCTTATCCTTCCTCAGGTCAAACCAAATTGATTCTTTCCTTGAACTCTTTGAAACAGTATGTCTCATACTGCATTGCTGACCCAACCAACAAATACCACTCCTCCTTCTTCTATTATCCCTTTCCTGTCCATTCTGAACACTTCCTAACCAAGAATATATAACATCCAGATCTGCTTTTCTTGAAGTCTGATCTCCATTGTCACCACAACATCATAATCCCACAAGGCAAACTATGCCTTTAACATCCTAGTTTTATTAACAATACTCTATGTATCCACAGACGCGCAGTATAAGCCTGATTTAGACTTCATTATTTTCTCCTTTATTCCAACTCCATCTGGTAGTGTATTATTCTCTAACTTAATATTATTAGCTTCACCCTGCATCTTGTACACCCTAATTACTTTTTGTTATTCCCTCCTGGTTCTTACATCCTTGCTGAGTTAGTTTCAAACCTTTCCAGTAGCATTAGCAAAATGCCTGCAAGGGACTCAGCCTGGGTTGAGTTCAGATGCTAACCTGTCCAGTTTGTACATGTGCTCTCCACCACCCCCCACCCAAAGTCTGTTCCAGGGTCCTAAAAATAAAAGGCCCTTCCTCTTGCATCATCTTTCCAACCATTAATTCATCTGCCTTATCTTCTGCTTTCTGTACTCACTTACACATGGCACTGGGAGTAATCTGAATGTTACTACTTTAGAGAGCCTGCTTGCTAATTTTCTGCCACGCTTCTGAAATTCTGATTGCAGGTCAGCATCCATTTCCAACCTATGGTCACTGGATGTGGTTCTGGATTTCAACATTCCCCCAGTAGAATGCCCTGCAGCTGTTCTGTGACATCTCTAATCCTAACACTATGAAGGCAATTAAATATCCTGGATTTACAGTAATGGCCACAGACGTACCTGACTGTTCCTCAGCTAAAGAATGCCGTATCATGACTGCTCTTCAGCAATTCATCTTCGTTCCTACAGAGTTGGGCCATTCATGGTCCTGTGTGCTGCACTCCTTCAAGGATCCATTGCCCTCACTGATATCCATAATGGAAAAACTGGTTTGTGAGCAAGATTTCTGGTGACATCTGCATGGATCTGCCTGGTTCTCTTGGAGTGGCTGGTGTTCACTCACTCCCTGCTTGCTGTTAGCCTGTGTGGTGACCACCTCTCTGAATGTGTCACCCACGGGAGGCTCTGCCTCATTGGTGCACCTCAGTGAGTCCAGTCACTGGTCAAGCTCTGCAATGTGAAGTTCCAGCTTGTCCAGCCAGTGACCCATCCTGCACTTGGGATCATCTTGGTCACAAGAAGTCTCCTATATGCTCCACTTAGCACTGGATGGCTGTTCAACATAGGAATAACACGGTCCAGAATAAATGGCACATTGGAGCAGATGGAGGTTTGGAAGAGTGGGAGCTCTGGATTCGTTGGATCACATGGATAACTGGAAGGCAGGAGTAACCCAAGAACAAGAGTAACTGGAACACGGGGAGTAATCAGAATTCAGGAACAGTTGGAAGACAGCAATTATTAGAACTCGGGACCAAGTCAAAAATCACACAACATCAGGTTATAGTTTATTTTAAACCACAAGCTTTCAGAGCTCCACTCCTTTCTCAAGCAGCCAATCCACATCATGGAACACAGGAATTACTGGAGCACAGATGAGTATAAAAAGCCGCTTTCTGTCTGTCAGTTTTTCAGATGCTCTGGCTCTCAACTCAATACATGGGTGTGGGGGGTTAGTGAGAATTCAAATGACACTAATATTACCAGACAGCTCCTTCTGTGGCCTGAAGGTTTTTTACGTCAGTAAACATCATTAATCAAAGGCTAATACGCAAAGCACTCCAGGGGCTCAGTTTGTTAACATTTAACAAGGTGAAAAATTATCAGTGACAACTGGGAAATGTGACCATACCTCAGCTAAGTCCCTGGAAATGAGGACTGATTTAGTGGGGATGATGGCTATATAGGTCAGGGTGGAAAGTATTAGGCTGGCAAGGGGTTAGGGTGCTGGGGGGTAAGGGGGGATAGTTGGTGGGCTGTGGGGTAGACAAACCAATCAAGGCTCCCATGGGGTCAGGGAAGATCTGGAGTGAGCAGACTGCCGAAACATTCTGAGTGACAAATGTAGTGATTGTAACAAGGTCAGCCAGGTGGACCTCATAAAATATGGGTTTCCTGATTGGGGTGTTAACCCGGTCCAATCAGAGAACCCTGGCTGATTGATAAGCACACAAATGTCTCGTTAGAGCCAACTGCCTGCCTCTCTTCCGCGGTTACGTTAGAGCCCGGGGGTCCCTGGAGAAGGAGCACGCGGTATCCACCAACACCCTGGAGTTGTTCAGGGAGAGGTGGGCGCCGCAGGGAGGGGAGTGCATTATTTCCCTCTCCAATTCTATTTTGGTTTAACCCCTGTCCTGCCCTGCCCTTCACTGTTTGATCACATAGCATTGCCCTTTGATGTGAAGGGCACTGCTAGCCACTGGCCACTCGGGTGTTTCTTTTCTTCCTGGTGGTGGAAACTGAATAAAGATTTGTGCACCTTGTGTCTTTAAAAAAAACAAGTGTCTTATTAGGGCTGACTGCCTGCCCCTCTTCTGCGGTTACATTAGAGCCCGGGTGTCTCTGGAGAAGGAGCACATGGTGTCCACCAACACCCTGGAATTATTCAGGGAGAGGTGGGCACCACAGGGAGGGGAGTGCATTATTTCCCCGTCCAATCTTATTTTGATTTAACCCCTGCCCTTCACCGTCTGATCATGTGGGTGGTACAGTGGCACAGTGGTTAGCACTGCTGCCTCACAGCGCCAGAGACCCGGGTTCAATTCCCGCCTCAGGCGACTAACTGTGTGGAGTTTGCACGTTCTCCCCGTGTCCGCGTGGGTTTCCTCTGGGTGCTCTGGTTTCCTCCCACAGTCCAAAGATGTGCAGGTCAGGTGAATTGGCCGTGCTAAATTGCCCATAGTGTTAGGTAAGTTAGGGGTATGGGTGGGTTGCGCTTCGGCGGGTCGGTGTGGACTTGTTGGGCCGAAGGGCCTGTTTCCACACTGTAATGTAATCTAAAAATCTAAATCATGCAGCAATGCCCTTTGAGAAGGACACTGCTTGTCACTGGCCACTCGGGTGTTTCTTTTCTTCCTGGTAGTGAAAACGGAATAAAGATTTATACACCTGTTGTCTTTCACTGTGTCCGACACCTGCACACACATATCATGGGTGTGGGGGGAAAATAAGCATTACCGCTGTCAGGCGGCAGTGTGGGGAAGAAGAAAGAAAGACAAAAAGAAGAACGAAAAGAAACAGGAGTGTCAGACATCCTGTTTACTCTGAAAGCTGGCTCAAACAAAGAACACGAGTGTCTCATTAGGGCCGATTGCCTGCCCCTCTTCCGTGGTTACATTCAAGGCCGCGTGTCCCTAGAGAAGTAGCACACGGTGTCCACCAACACCTTGTGCTGTTCAGGGACAGTTGGGCACCGCAGGGAGTGGAGCGTTTTATTTCCCCCTCCAACTCTATTTTGATTTAATCCCTGCCCTCCCCTTCACTTGTTTTGATCACGCAACATTGCCATTTGTTGAGAAGGGTACTGCTTGTCACTGGCCATTCGGGTGTTTCCTTTCTTCCTGGTGGTGGAATATAAATAAAGATTTACACACTTGTTGTTCTTCTCTGTATCCGAACCTGCACATACACGACATGGGTGTTGGGGAAAAGCAAGCACAACCACTGTTATATTCGACTACCAGGAAGAAAGGAAACACCAGAGTGGCCAGTAACAAGCAGGGCCCTTCTCGACAAATGGCAATGTCGCTGTTAGGTGGTAGTGTGGGGGAGAAAAGAACATGAGTGTCAGCCATTCTGACTCTGAGAGCTGGATCCAAAGAAGCCAGACTAGTACCAAGGACTTGCCATGTGTAAATGAAGGGGGTGTTGGTGATGGGATCCTCTATGGAGTTATTTCAGAAAACCTGCAAAGGGTTTGCAAAATCTCCTCCCTTAACTAATTAAAGGGGAATGTTGCCCTCTCTCATTATCTCTACTTGATTGCGAGGTGACCATTTCATTTGTAAATGATCGGGATTTTGTCTTAATGCTGAAGTTACCGCATGAGTTTAAGTAGTTGATTTGTTGCTGTATTTTCTTTTTCCTTTTCATTACCCAGCACACCTGCTACATAGGACTTCTCTAAATGTTCAACCTTTGTTCATGACTTTGTGCACCCAGACCATCAACATCCTTTGGGTTACCATTACTTGGACCATATCTTTGACTTCTAACTTATTTTTTACTATTCATTCATGGGATGAGGGCATCACTGGCTGGGCTAGCATTTATTGCCCATTTCATTTCTGTGGGTCTAGAATAATATGCAGGTCAGACCAAGAAAGGACAGCAGTTACTTTGTCTATAGGACATTAATGAATCAGATCAGATTTTCTGACAATCAGTAAAGGCTTTATTAGACTCTTCATTCTAGATATTTATTGAATTCAAGTTCTATAATTCCATAAATTCCACTATCTGCTGTTGCAGGATTGGAACCTAAGCCCCCAGAACATTATGTGGGAGCCTGGATTAACAGCCCAGTACCACTAGGCCACTATAACTCTGGGAATACTGAGATGAATACCTGACTCTCCAAAGCCCTTTTATCATCTGTAAAGAAGAATTAGGAGTATAATCCACTGTCTGCATGAGTGCGAATCCAACGAAAGGATGTTGCCAGGGTTGGAGGATTTGAGCTACAGGGAGAGGCTTAACAGGCTGGGTCTGTTTTCCCTGGAGCGTCAGAGGCTGAGGGGTGACCTTATAGAGGTTTACAAAATTATGAGGGGCATGGATAGGATAAATAGACAAAGTCTTTTCCCTGGGGTCGGGGAGTCCATAACTAGAGGGCATAGGTTTAGGTTGAGAAGGGAAAGATATAAAAGAGACCTAAGGGGCAACATTTTCACGCAGAGGGTGGTGCGTGTATGGAATGAGCTGCCAGAGGATGAGTTGGAGGCTGATACAATTGCAACATTTAAGAGGCATTTGGATGGATATGTGAATAGGAAGGGTTTGGAAGGATATGGGCCGGGTGCTGGCAGGTGTGACTAGGTTGGGTTGGGATATCTGGTCAGCATGGACAGGTTGGACTGAAGGGTCTGTTTCCATGCTGTACATCTCTATGACTCTATGACATCCAAAAAGCGGAGTGCTATCCAAGACAGTGTAGCCTTCTTGATCAGAACCCCATCATCACCTTAAACATTCAATTTCTCCACAACTGGGACACAGTTGCAGCAGTGAGTAATAGCTACAAGATTCACTGTACCAACTCACAAAGACTCCTTCAACATACCTTGCAGATCGATGACCTCAAACAACTAGAAAGTCAAGGACAGAAGATGCAGGGGAACACCATCAACTGCAAACTCCTCTCCAAGCCCCACATCATGTTGGCTTGTAAACAAATCACTGTTCCTTCACTATGCTGGGTCAAAGCCCTGGCACTCCCTTCCGAACAATCCACACTACGTGGGCTACAGTCATGCACTAAGCTGGCTCACATCCACTCAAGCTATTTAGACACAGGCAATAAAAACTGGGTTTGCCAATGACAGCCACATCCCATGAACACATTTTAAAAATGTAATTTTCAACATGTAAGGACAAAAAAAAGACTCCCCAAAAACATTTTTTTTGACAGAATACAGAGTAATGCTTGCACCTCAAATCTTTCACTTCACTGGTAAATATCTAGTGCCACAAAAACCTATTCAATCTAATCAATTTCTTATGTTGGATGACCATTGTCTCACAGAGTATCAAGGTAAATCAAAAGGTTTTCAGAACTTACTGTGGCGTGAATAGACAACAGATTTTCCAGAACCTATTATTTGTTAAGTCTGGTTCAGAAACCTGTTTTTAGTCTTACATTAACACTTCAATACAGAAGGAACAGCATTTCAGGCTATGAAAATGCCTGGGAGAGAGCTTGACTGAGAGGAGTAACAGAGTGTGAAACTTTACTGCTGGTGTTTTGTGTGCAGTGTTTGGATTGATGTTTGTTGCAAAGTGTAATGAATAAATCAGACCACGTGAAAACAAACTGCTGTGAAGATTCAGCGTTGGTGCTAATACTGGAATGCATTAGCATTCAGGTTTTTATTGAGTGCTGAATTTCACTTCCCATCCATCATCAAACTCCAAAGGATAGCACTTACTGACCTGCATATTAGTTTGGATGCCATCATCCAAGAGCTCTGAAGAAGGGTCACTGGAACATTAACTTTGCTTGCTCTCCACAGATGCTGCCAGGCCTGCAGAGTTGTTCCAGCAGTTTCTGTCCAAGTTGGTTGACATTGGTTGGATCGCAAGCTGAACTGCTCGCATGCCAGGATTTAAGTGGCTGGGAAATATAGAGAGGTGAGAGGCAATCCGGAAGTGAGAGGTACCCTGGACTTTGTGATAACTCTGCAACATACTTGTTTTGTCATGGATAGCTTTCTTGTCCAGATGCCAGCTTGACTTCCAGATGAGTAGGAAGAAGGCCTGAGAAGGTTGCAGGTCAAGGAGAGCTGCACTCCCTCAGAAAGGGGTCAAGCCAGAGTGGGAGCAATCCTATACAATGTACAGGATTCATTCATGGGAGAGATGGGTAAATGTTTATGAAGGGAAGGCTAATCCCAAGGAGGGTGTTTGCTTTGCTGGGGAGGAAGTGAGTAGGACATTCTGTTTGTCTTTTCTTTAGCCTTTCATAGGATGGTGAGCATTGCTAAGCATTTGTCGTCAATCCCTAATTGCCCTTGAATTGAGTGACTTGCTCATCCACTTGAGAGAGCAGCTCAGAATCAACCATATTGCTGTGGAGTCACACATAGATGATACTGTGAAAGGAAGGCAGATTTCCTTCCCTAAAGGACATTAATGAAACATATAGGATTTTACAATAATCAATGATAATTTCATGGTCACCATCAAAGAGACTAGCTTTTAATCCTGGACTTGTTAATTAAATTTATCAGCTGTCATTGTAGGATTTGAACTCCTACACAGGGTATCAACCAGAATCTGCATCAACCCAATGATATTACCAGTATAACACAAGTTATTGATCTTTTCAGCACACAGACCAATTTCTTTTTGGTCAAGGACTGCACCTTTGTCTTTGCCTCTGACACTGCTTGTTGATTTTACTGGCTGAGCTTTATTTACATTACTTTGGCTAGCTCCCTGGACAAAACAGGGATTAAGAGGCACCTGGAAGTCTTTAGGAAAGGTCGAACTCTGCCCTGCTGCACCACATAAAGGTTACAAGGGCTGTTTCATGGTCAGAAAGGATGAATAGGGGATGATAAGTGATAGAACCACAAGCAGCAGTGAACCAGAATTTCCCTTCCATGTTTTGGGTGAAGCTTAACTTCATGCTTCCCAGCTTTTCCTGAATGAATCTTCTAAAATAGGCACCTCACTCAACATGCTATTAAAATGCAATGCATGTCCTTTTAACAGCACAGGATCCCTATTCAGATCGATTCATGAAATAAGTGCACTGTCGAAATGGTAAATGGTGGGGATTGAATGGGAAACAGATGGTGAATATTTTACTGTCTGAATGAGATAGGTTAAGATTTCCAGGTCACTGTCTGAGTTCACTTATAAAGCACACAGTGAAATAACTCCATCTGGTATCCTATCACCAAATTACCATTTATTTACATATGCACAGTTCATGGACTCGAGATTAGAGTGGTGCTGGAAAAGCACAGCAGGTCAGGCAGCATCCGAGGAGCAGGAAAATCGACATTTCGAGCAAAAGTCCTTGGATGCTGTCTGACCTGCTGTGCTTGTCCAGCACGACTCTAATCTAGACTCCGATTTCCAGCATCTGCAGCCTTCACTTTTGCCTAGTACATGGACTCTGACCAGTCTGCTCAGAGCTAGTCCCTACAGTGAGGAGAATCCCTGAGACTCCTGTTGAAATCTGTCAGTCAGGGCTCCCTGATTGGCCCTGGTTAACAGCCCAAATCAGGGAACACATACTCGATGAGATCCACCTGCCCAACCTCGTTCCAATCACTGGACAGGGCCACTTTGATAAGATACTGGCAAGTTGATAATACTTGAGGAACTATCAGTGCCAAGGAGCATTAGATATAATAATGGTGCAATCTGGTACATAGGTTGCACAGCAAGTGTAATCATTAGTCCTGTATGTGGTGTGTAAACCTACATTATCCTGGATTTTGCAGTCAGCAATGAGGCTTTGGAAAAGTCACACTGATTGATCTAGTGATCTCTGTGGCACAAACTCTCTCCCAATGTTTAACTGTGCTGCTGTTTAATTAAGATTGTAGTTCAAGCTGTAGTGATGCTATCATGCTATACAAGCAGCCAATCACATTAAAGATTCCTCACTGACAGCCAACCAACAACACAGATTTATATTGTGCCTTTAATACATTGCAACATGTCAAGATCCTTCTCAATAACAATTAAAGCAAACTATAACACTAAGTCAGAAAATGAAAAGCACTAATAATCAAATTGCTTTTAACAGAGCAAAATAAAACATGGGGCATGGGCATGGAGTTAAGATAGGAGGTGAAATAATATGAATAATGTTTTAAAAACGTTTTAAATTTAAAAATCAAGCAATTAATCATAATGAAGACATTTAACAATAACGCACAGACCTAAAATAATATTTCTTAGGCTCAGACCTACTGTTTAGCAATAGTTGCTTTTCGGATCATTGTTAAAAACTCAGTTACAGCTCAATCAAGGAAGCTTAATGTCTTTATGAGGTGATTTGAGGGGAAAAGGACAAGTCCTCGCCAGATCATTTCATTCCCCTGCTGGTGCCTCTGTGGAGATTGCGGTCCATAGTGCAGAGTGTAACAGAGCAGGCAATGATAGACCATCACTTCAGGATTTCCACATTAAGCTGAGCTTGTGTTCATTCCTGCAGTTACGGTCAGATTCAGAGGGGCGGTGTTGGTGAAGGTGGACAGTTCATTATCAGAAATCCTGCAAATTCCACATTATGGCACTCTCAAATACTATTGAAACTGAAGACAACAAACAAAAGAGAGAAACTGAAGTCAGAAATGAAAAGATGCATGCTTAAGAGACATCATGATTGCAAACACTAAAAAAAGGAATTTGAATCATTGGGAACATCCAGAGAAACACCTCCCACTCTTGCTGGAAGGAAGAGAAATTGGTTTTCAGTTAGAGATAGTGCTGGGTGGCTCAATGAAGTACAAGCTGTGCTGGAACAAAATGTTCTTCGTGTTTGAGTTAAAGGGACAGCCACTATCTCGAAGAGTATTATCTTAATTGCTATAACAGATGCTTTTCAACCTGAGCTGAGTAACCCTCACAAAGGGATCGACAGACGTTATGATCCCAGGTAGTGTTATTACCTGACAAAACAGATTCCAGTCTGAAATCTGGCTTGATGGATCATTTTAAAATGTGTTTTGGATTTAACAAACTGACCTTTTGCTGAAACATAAGCATGTAATGCTGCAGGTTTTTAAAAAAACAAAATTCATTAACAAAAGAAATTAAGTTAAAATAGAATAAATCAAACCATCTGTTTATAATACAAGTTCAATAATGTTTAAATGCACAGTGAGAGTATAATTCCATTTCCCAAACTACTCTTTTTATGAATTGAAAAGAAAGAGAAAACAGTGTTTGCATGATACTAAGGACACACCCCTGGAATAGTATATATACCACTCAAACAATACTCACAGCAGAGTTCAGGCATCTCACACCTTTGGAGTTATATGTCACTTGTGACTTCAACTTATAGACTCAAACTGTAGATAGCTTCTTCCTGGAGCAATTATACACCTGGTCTTAAATTTCCTCAACTACAAGTAACCTCATCAGGAATTATCTGAATGACTTTGGTCTGGGACAAACACTAACTCTTCATACTAAAGTAACCTACTTCATTATATCATTCCCCTCTCAGAAGCGCAGGTCTATGTAACCATCGTCACCCAAGAACTTCACAGAATTCCTTTTCTCAAAGTAAAACTGAAACTAAAGATCTCTCTCTCTCTAAGTTATGGGTCACAGAGTCACAGACACACAGACGAGGTCGCTCAGCCTATCAAGTCTGTGCTGATCTATTTACACTAATCTCACTTTCCAGCACTTAGCCCAAAGCCTTGACTGTTATGAATTTCAAATGCTCATCCAAGTAATTTTTAAAGCTGGATGTAAGTTTGCTCAGTGAGCCGGAAGGTTAATTTTTTAAAGCTTGTGAGGTTTTCCCCCTCAACTACCCTCCCAGGATAATGCATTCCATAATCCCACCACCTTCTGGGTGAAACGATTTTCCTCAAGTCCCCTCTAAGCCTCCTGCATTTCACCTTAACATAATGTCCCCTTGTTAATAACCCTACAACTAAGAGGAATTTCATATATATAGACACACATAAGCTTTATAAGCAACTTGCCCATTCCCCTCCTAATCTTATAGATCTCTATCAAGCTCCTCTTCTGCCTTCTGTCTTCTAAAGAAAACAGCCCAAGCCTGTCCAGCCTCTCTTCATAGCTAAAATGCTCTATGTTAATAATTCCTATCCATTAGATTCTTTCTAATGCGGTAACCAGAACTAAACACAGCACTCTAGTTGTGCCCAAACCACAAATGTGGTTAGGACATACAGAACCTGCTAAACACCAGGTGTGGGGCCTTCAGATGGACACCCACTCAAATATAAGGAAGATAAGTAGGACCTTCACAGAGCCATCAAAACAGCCAAGGGCCAATACAGATCCAAACTAGAGACCCAGACAGACACCCGGCGACTATGGCAAGGACTGAATGACATCACAGGTTCTAAAAGAGACAGTGCAAGATAGCAGACAATGACACCTCCCTTCCAGATTGTCTCAATGCCTTCTACGCTCACGTTAAGCAGAATTTTGGTGCAAAGGTAACATCTATTCCGATAAGTCCTGATGAACCTATCCTAATAGTCACTGCATCAGAGGTCAGGTCAGTTTTCCTTCATGTGAATCTAAGGAAAGCGATGGGACCAGTCGGAGTACCAGGCCGTGCACTCAGAGCATGCGCAGATCAACTGGCAGAGGTCTTCTTGGACATCTTCAACCTCTCCCTGCAGCAGGCCACTGTCCCTGCCTGTTTCAAGAGGGCCAAAATCATCCCTGTGCCTAAGGTGGCTCATGCAGCATGTCTCAATGTCCCAGTGGCTCTAACTTCGATGGTCATGAAGTGCTTTGAAAGGCTGGTCATGGCTTTCCTTTATTTCTGATGAAGGGCTTTTGCCCGAAACGTCGATTTCAAAGCTTTTCGGATGCTGCCTGAATTGCTGTGCTCTTCCAGCACCACTGATCCAGAAATTAATCAACTCCAGCCTAGTCTTGACCTATTCCAATTTGCCTTTCAGACCAATAGATCCACGTCAGATGCCATAACACTTGCCCTTCACTCCTTCCCAGAACATCTTGACACCAAGAACAGCTACGTAAGAATCCTACTCATTGGCTACAATTCAAGCTTCAACACTATTATCTCCTCGAGACTGATTACTAAACTTAGTCATGTTGGACTAAGCCCCACTCTCTGCAACTAGATCCTCAGTTTCCTGACCCACTGTCAGTGAAGATTGCGGACAGTATTTCATCCTCACTATACTCAACACTGGAGCCCCCCCAGGGGTGCGTACTCAGTCCCCTAATGTACTCGCTGTATACCCATGACTGCATCGCCAAATACCAGACTAATGCCATTTACAAATTCGCTCATGACCCCACCATAGTCAGTCGAATCTCAGATGGCGACGAAACAGACTACAGATGGGAGGTGGAAGACCTGGAAAAATGGTGCACTGAGAACAACCTAGCTCTCGATGCCAGCAAAACCAAGGAAATCATTATTGACTTTTGGTGGGATGTTATTCACATTAATAGCACAGAGGTGGAACGAGTGGAGAGATTCAAGCTCTTGGGAGTGGTCATCAACAACAATCTTTCTTAGACTCTTCATCTGGACGCACTGGTTACAAAGATCCAACCACGTCTCTTCTTCCTCAGGCAGCTAAGAAAATTTGGCATGACGATGGATACCCTTGCCAATTTTTATAGGTGTGCCATCGAGAGCATTCTGTCTGGATGTATCACTACCTGGTATGGTAACTGTACCATTCAAGATCCAAGACAGTTACAGAGAGTGGTGAACTCAGCCCAGACAATCACGAAGGCCAACCTTCCATCTATAGAATCCATCTACCAGCCCCGCTGTGAAGGAAAGGCCGCCAGCATTCTCAAAGATCATCCCACCCTGGCAATGGTTTTCTACCACCAGGGAGAAGGTACAGAAGCCTGAACACGCGGACCAGCTGGTTTCGAAACAGTTTCTGCCCTACTGTTGTTAGAATACTGAATGGACTCACAAACTCTTAACATTTGCCTGTACCTGTGTTTTTGCTTTGCTGCTGTTTACCTATTATTTACTATCTATGCTACTTAACTCTGTGATCTGCCTGTATTGCTGACAAGACAAAGTTTTTCACTGTGCCTCGGTACACGTGACAATAAATTCAATTCAGTTCAATTCAATGTTCCATATGTCTTCTTTACTGTCATATTAACCTGCCCTTCTGCCTTCAGGGATACCCCAAGATGCCTCTGTTCCTCTGAGCTTCCTTGTGGATATTCCCATTAAGCTTAAAAAAAGGAAAAGTTCCAAAAGTCTTTAACAAACCTTGCGATCTATTATTTACCTTGCTGGATCATAAAACAATCTAAATTCATCAAAAATCCATTACTAGTGCCCAAAACCCCGTTGCTCCCAAGCCAGCCTCAAAAACTACTTTAAAATAAATCACATAGCTACAATAATAGTTACAAGTTTATTACTAACTTCAGGCACACAGAAGGCCAGATGTTACTAAGTCAAAAACTGAAACCATAAACTTATAATAAACTATATTGAAAATGTCTATGTAAATCACAGTTTACATGATGCAGAGTAGATGCAGAAAGCTGTGTGATCTGGAATCAGAGCTCAGACTCTCAGAATAAAAGGTGAGCCAGTTATGTCTGAAATGTGAAAGCCCATTTAGTAAGATCAAGACAGAGATTGATTGCTCTCTGGTTACTGATGAATATCAAGAGATATGAGGATCATAGGAATATGGTGTTAATGTTGATGGTTAGCCCTGGGCTAGAATGGTAATGCAGGTTCAGGTGGCTGAATGGCTCAATTTCGCTCCTATACTCATATTAGCATGACTGAGAAATACCATGTTTTGCCAAAGGCTGCTGTGTTTTTTGGAAATGAAAATACCCACGCTAGCTCCCAAAGTGAATGAAGAATGGATATTGTCATGTCCAACTATTGGATGTTTGATTATGTGTGCCTGTTGACTGTTCACTGAGCTGTGCACTTGTGGCCAGACCTGTGGCTATGGTTACAGGAAGAGAAAAAAAATGAAACCAAGCTAAAAGCCTGTGGAGCAGACATGTTAAAAAATCTTTTATAATACAATCCTGTTCACACATAGAGCCTGATCTCTATCATTTCTGTACAGTTCCAAGTCACAACACACATTAGACATTCATGCATTTCTTTTATGGTCTAATTGTGAAACTCCAGGGATTTGAATGTAGGTTATTATTAACAGCAGTACCTATACTATGTAGTGATCATACTCTAAAGTGGCAAAAAAAAATTAGGCAGTATTTCAAGCCCGTGATTAGCATTAGTAAGCAATGGCATTGATTGAAGCCTGGGTAGCTCAATTGGTCAGACAGTTCACTGTGCAGAACCAACAGCATAAGGTCTGATCCCTGTTCTGACTGAGGTATATTGAGACGCCACCACTTTTCTCCAAACGAGGAAAGATCATGGCCCTTTGCTATAGTTTAGCAAATCATCGGCAAGGATTTACCTTCAGGCAGGAAATTTAAGATTAGATTCCCTACAGTGCGGAAACAGGCCCTTCGGCCCAACCAGTCCACACCGACCCTCCGAAGAGTAATCCACCCAGACCCATCTCTCGCACGCACCTAACACTATGGGCAATTTAGCATGGCCAATTCACCTGATCTGCACATCTTTGGACTGTGGGAGAAAACACACGCAGACATGGGGAGAATGTGCAAACTCCATACAGACCCGAGGCTGGAATCGAACCTGGGACCCTGGTGCTGTGAGGCAGCAGTGCTAACCACCGTGCCACTGTTAAAAAGATTGATTCATTAGAATTTCTACTCTCTCATTTGCTCCTTGCTTTCCTGTTGCTGGAGCTTCTCCAGTAACTCGGAAATGTCATTTGTAATTAAAAATGCAATCATTTACACATTTCTTCAGCTTTTTATTTAAGTATTTATCAAATGCAGACAGAACTCCAATAGCTTTGTTTACACTGGGTCGCTGGTTAGCATTTTGGTTGATGCTGAGAGTGGAAGTTTGACAGGATGCCTATCTTAAACAAAAAACATTCATAAAGTTGTTGAGGGATCTCCTCAGACATAGAAAAATACATGTGAATCACTTTCTGGAAATAATACATTCCTTCACTCCTGCAGAAGAATAAATAGATTAATTTATTACCAAACAGATACATAAGTTGAATTTAGGATCAAAGTATCTTGTACATTTTGGTACAGATCCAGAATTATATTGATTCATAGTGGATGTTGTACATTTTCAACATTTTGCAATTTATCCAGTTTTGCAACACAATATCAGATTCAAGCTATTATTTGAGTTGAGAGATGTGAGCATAAGAGGTATAGTTAGAAAGTTTGAGATGACACCAAAATTGAAGATGTATTGGACAGCGAAGAAGGTTACCTCAGATTACAACGGGATCTTGATCGGATGGGCCAATGGGCTGAGTCATGGCAGATGGAGTTTAATTTAGATAAATGTGAGGTGCTGCGTTTTAGGAAAGCAAATCTTAGCAGGACTTATACACTTAATGGTAAGGTCCCAGGGAGTGTTGCTGAACAAAGAGACCTTGGAGTGCAGGTTCATAGCTCCTTGAAAGTGGAGCTGCAGGTAGATAGGATAGTGAAGAAGGCGTTTGGTATGCTTTCCTTTATTGGTCAGAGTATTGAGTACAGGAGTTGGTCATGTTGCGGCTGTACGGGACATTGGTCAGGCCACTGTTGGAATATTGTGTGCAATTCTGGTCTCCTTCCTATTGGAAAGGTTTTGTGAAACTTGGAAGGTTTCAGAAAAGATTTACAAGGATGTTGCCAGCATTGGAGGATTGGAGCTATAGGGAGAGGTTGAACAGGCTGGGGCTGTTTTCTCTGGAGCATCGGAGGCTAAGGGGTGACCTTATAGAAATTTATAAAATCATGAGCGGCATGGATTGGATAAATAGACAAAGTCTTTTCCCTGAGGTCAAGGAGTCCAGAACTAGAGGGCATAGGTTTAGGGTGAGAGGGGAATGATATAAAAGAGAGCTAGGGTGCAACGGTTTCACACAAAGGGTGGTAAGTATATGGAATGAGTTGCCAGAAGAAGTGGAGGAGGATAGTACAATTGCATTTCAAAGGTATCTGGCTGGGTATATGAATAGAAAGGGTTTGGAGGGATATGGGCCAAGTGCTAGCAGGTGGGACTAGATTGGGTTGGGATATCTGGTCAGCATGGACGGTTGGACTGAAGGGTCTGTTTCTGTGCTGTACATCTCTATTACACTATCAGAGATTTTCCTTTTGCATGAGCACCTGACTTTCACATAGATATTTCTCCCAAAATATGATTACTGCTATTCCTAATGTTATTAGCTGATTTTCCACTAGTTGAAATTGCTTGAAGTTATTAATGCCGTTATTTCATTTCACTGCAAAACCCCCATTTATATATATTTTAAAGTAGCTTGCTTGGTACATGTTAGATCACCTCCTGACTCAAAGGCAGAGACATTGCCACAGGACTATCTCTGGTGAGGTTCAAGTACTCCATGCAAGAAGAATCCAAATCAAGCCTGAGGCTAATTGCTCTTCGACTGGAAAGGTTTGAACATTTACCAATTATTTAGTAGTCCAGAAACTTGGTCAGAAAAATAAAACATTTTTAGAACTTTGAAATTTGTGGTGATAGGGGTGATGTTATAGAGGTTTGTAAAATCATGAGAGGCTTCAATAAGGTGAATAGCAAGGGTCTTTTCCCTAGGGTTGGGAAGTTCAAAACCGGGGAAAATTTTTGGGTTGACAGGAGAAAGTTTTAAAAAGGACACATGGGACAACTTTTTTGACACGGAGAATGGTTCATGTGTGGAATGAACTTCCAGAGGAAGTGATGAATGCAGGTACAATTACAATATTTAAAAGACACTTGGATAAATACATGAATAGGAAAGGTTTGGAGGGATACATACCAAACACAGACAAGTGGGACTAGTTTAGTTTGGAAACGTAGTCGGTGTGAACTGGTTGGACTGAAGGGTCTATTTCCATGCTGTATGACTCTAAGACTCGATGACTATGGTGTGACATCTAGTTTAGTTTCAATGTGAGAGGCTGATTCTCTCTGAATCCCAGGTCTGATTTTCTCTGTCTCTCCCACAGACACATAACTACAGACTAACTCACTAACTCTTTCTAGCCCTCCTCCTCGAACTGCTGGAACATGTTAAGACATCTTTCCAGCTCTCACAGCTTTCAATTTAGTTTCAGTGATAGAGATTTGCTCACTGGTTGAAGACCTGTATCTGCTGGTCTCGATGGAGTTAAGTGCACACCATGCAATTAACTGGTTAATGTCAGGCCTTCCCATGCTTCGGGACCTCAACAGTGGAAATTTAACCCATTGGGAGCTGGTGTCAATTAGAAGTTGACAGGTCTCATTGGTAGCAGCACCATTGGTATTTGTGGCTGCTGGAGGTAATACACCCAAGGACAGGACTTGCTGAAGAGTCAAGGCCATGGGTGAGTGAGGGCCAAACGAGGGGCACGGGCAGAATGAGGGGCACAGGCAGAATGAGAGTTGCTAACTCAGTGGTGGAAGGAGTCAGAAGAAATGGCAAAGGAAAACTTTCAATAGATCACACATTCTCAACATTGGGCCCCTCAATCGGGCACTCCCACATGCTTATTAAATATCAGAGGCTGTGGATGAGGCCCTTTCGTGAGAAATGAATGCCCACTTTTCTCTTATCTCACTTAAGAGCCTCAATTAGCATCCAGGCAAGAATACCCTCCTCGAGTTCCCTAAGCTGGATGTACTGCAGGAAGACTAAGGCATACCCAACCCACACACTCCTGCCCAATCAAAGCCCCTCTCCCTCCAAACTTATCTCCATGGGACAATTATTAAATTCTACCCTTCAGTGTGAGATCTGCCTGCTTGCCTTAAACATACAGATTTATAACTGGCAAGATTCATATGGTACTACCTGAATTACAACATTGCCAGGAGATCAGTGTTAGGGGCATGAAAGTCAGTAAATGTACAAATTGCTACTAAAACAATTGGAAAGAAATCCCAGGGATGTCAAACAAAATGGATTTTGAATAGATTTGCAAAATAACAGCACCTTCTTCAGGCATAGGAGGTGTGATAAAATGAATCCAGCTACTGTCACCATTTACAATACTTTACAAAAGAGAGATCTAATGAAAGTTTTCACCTAGTGTTGCTCTTCACCCTAATTGTATCTGTATCAAGTACTCCAGTGCAAACTATGGTAGTAGGACATTAATTATTAATATTTTTGTTTTCCTCAGAAGAAGTTAAAAAGTTCACAATTAGTCATCTTCTGATATTTTATACAAAACTATCCAATTATTTCAGTTGGTTCCTTGGAAGGGTTTTAATCACTAATTAGATTAGATTCCCTACAATGTGGAAACAGGCCCTTCAGCCCAGCAAGTCCACACCGACCCTCCAAAGAGTAAACAACCCAGTCCCATTCCCCTCTGCCTAATACACCTAACACTACAGGCAATTTAGCATTACCAATTCACCTGACCTGCACTTCTTTGGACAGTGGGACAAAACCCACGCAGACACAGGGAGAACGTGCAAACTCCACAAAGACAGTCACCTGAGGCTGGAATCGAACTTGGGATCCTGGTACTGTGAGGCAGCAGTGCTAACCACTGAGCCACCATGCCACCCCAGATGGGGGCAGAGCTATTTTTATGATCCCAGCGGATGGTAATACTCAATAACTCCCAGATTGGAATGTAGCTCACTAAATCAGACATTTTTATGCTTGCAGTTTGGTTACTGTCGTGGTCAGTCAATTAGCATATTCACGTGAGACTGTCAATCTAGTTTTAAAAAATAACACAACAGGAAAATAAAATGCAACATGTAAATGACAATTTATAAAGATTTTAACATAAACAGTGAAAGAATGAGTCAACCATTTCTGATCAACATCCTTTACAGACTTTCTACTCCAGGGAAGTACCTTCACTTAAAGATTTCTTACTCAATTGACTTTTTGTACATTTCCCAGATGTGATTCTCTCTGTCTCTCCCACAGACACATAACTACAGACTAACTCACTGATGCCTTCTAGCCCTCCTCCTTGAACTGCTGGAACATACTAAGATGTCTTTCCAGCTCTCATAGCCTGGAGACTTTGATCAATGAAACGCTCACTGTCTGGCTATTTTTACAGACTAAAATAGCTACCTTTCTGCTGGTATAGGAGCAGATGTAGACTATTCACTCCATTGACAGGTCCACATCATGGCTGTTATGATGATCTTCATCTCTAGTTTCTGCCTTTTCCCTATAACCTTCATTTCCTTATTTATTGAACTCTGTCTATCTCAGCCTTAAAGTTACAAAATAGCGCAGCCTTGACAGTTCTCTGTGCTGAAAAATACAACAGATTCACTACCCTCAGAGACAAAATTCTACCTCATCTCTGTCTTATAAGTGTAACCCCATACTCTGATATGAAACCCACTGGCCCTAGACTCTTCCACAAGGAAATTAACTTTTCCATGTCCACTCTGTCAAGTCCGCTGAGAATCTTGCAATGTTTCAATAATGTCACCTTTCATTGTTCTAAATTTTAATGAATACTGCTGGGATACTGCCAGGATATCTTTCCTTTGATAAGGGGTCCAAATCTGTTCTTAGATTTCCAGTTGACTGGTGTCTTACATGGATTTTGATTTCAAATTCAAAGTAGAGTTAGCTTTATTGTCATGTGCACTTGAATGAATGCAGTGAAACGTTTGCACTATTGGCACCATCTTCGGTACAAGATACTTAAGTATTTGAAAAAAAATTGAAAAAATAATAAGTAGAAGTCCAGCATAAGAATAAAATGGAAAAATAAGTACTCAAATTACAGTGCTTTTCACTTTTGTCTCTGCCAGCACCTAGCCTCCAGATCGCACTGGGCCCAGCCTCCAGACCACACTGGGCTTCAAAACTGGTCTTGCTTCTAGACGGTAAAGGACCCACACTCCCGTGGTAGCCTCCAGTCTGGGACCCACCTTCCAGTGATAGCATCCAGACCAGAAGGGACCCGCCTTCCCGCAGTAGCCTCCAATCCAGGACCCGCCTTCCCGCAGTAGCCTCCAATTTGGGACCTGCCTTTCCGCGGTAAGATTTCAGTCTGGGACCCGCTTTTCTGCAGTAGCCTCCAATCCAGGACCTACCTTCCCGCGGTAGATTCCAGTCCGGGACCCACCTTCCAGCGGTAGATTCTAGTCCAGAACCTGCCTTCCCAATCTAGATTCCAGTCTATAAGGGACGCACCTTCCCGTGGTAGCCTCTAGTTCAGGACCAGCCTTCCTGCAGTAGATTCCTATCTGGGATTCACCTTACCGTGGTAGCCTCCAGTCTGAGACCCACCCTCCCGCGGTATCCTCCAATCTGTTAGGGACCTGCCTTCTCGCGGTATCCTCCAGTCTGTTAGGGACCTGCCTTCCCGCGGTATCCTCCAGTCTGTAAGGGATCTGCATTCCTGCGGTATCCTCCAGTCTGTAAGGGACCTGCCTTCCCGCGGTATCCTCCAGTCTGTAAGGGACCTGCCTTCCTGCAGTAACCTCCAGTCTGTAAGGGATCTGCCTTCCCACGGTATCCTCCAGTCTGTAAGGGACCTGCCTTCCCACTGTATCCTCCAGTCTGTAAGGGACCTGCCTTCCGGCGGTATCCTCCAGTCTGTAAGGGATCTGCCTTCCCGTGGTATCCTCCAGTCTGTAAGGGACCTGCCTTCCCACGGTATCCTCCAGTCTGTAAGGGACCTGCCTTCCCGTGGTATCCTCCAGTCTGTAAGGGACCTGCCCTCCCGCGGTATCCTCCAGTCTGTAAGGGACCGGGCTTCCCGCGGTATCCTCCAGTCTGTAAGGGACCTGCCTTCCCGCGGTATCCTCCAGTCTGTAAGGGACCTGCCTTCCTGCAGTAACCTCCAGTCTGTAAGGGGCCTTGTTTCTCGCGGTATCCTCCAGTCTGTTAGCGACCTGCCTTCCCGCGGTATCCTCCAGTCTGTAAGGGACCTGCATTCCTGCGGTATCCTCCAGTCTGTAAGGGACCTGCCTTCCCACGGTATCCTCCAATCTGTTAGGGACCTGCCTTCCCGCAGTATCCTCCAGTCTGTAAGGGACCTGCCTTCCCACGGTATCCTCCAGTCTGTAAGGGACCTGCCTTCCTGCAGTAACCTCCAGTCTGTAAGGGACCTGCCTTCCTGCGGTATCCTCCAGTCTGTAAGGGACGTGCCTTCCCGCGGTATCCTCCAGTCTGTAAGGGACCTGCCTTCCGGAGGTATCCTCCAGTCTGTAAGGGACCTGCCTTCCCGCGGTATCCTCCAGTCTGTAAGGGACCTGCCTTCCTGCGGTATCCTCCAGTCTGTAAGGGACCTGCCTTCCTGTGGTATCCTCCAGTCTGTAAGGGACCTGCCTTCCCGTGGTATCCTCCAGTCTGTAAGGGACCTGCCTTCCCGCGGTATCCTCCGGTCTGTAAGGGACCTGCCTTCCCGCGGTATCCTCCGGTCTGTAAGGGACCTGCCTTCCCGCGGTATCCTCCGGTCTGTAAGGGACCTGCCTTTCCACGGTATCCTCCAGTCTGTAAGGGACCTGCCTTCCCGCGGTATCCTCCGGTCTGTAAGGGACCTGCCTTTCCACGGTATCCTCCAGTCTGTAAGGGACCTGCCTTCCCGCGGTATCCTCCGGTCTGTAAGGGACCTGCCTTTCCACGGTATCCTCCAGTCTGTAAGGGACCTGCCTTCCCGCGGTATCCTCCGGTCTGTAAGGGACCTGCCTTTCCACGGTATCCTCCAGTCTGTAAGGGACCTGCCTTCCCGCGGTATCCTCCGGTCTGTAAGGGACCTGCCTTTCCACGGTATCCTCCAGTCTGTAAGGGACCTGCCTTCCCGCGGTATCCTCCGGTCTGTAAGGGACCTGCCTTTCCACGGTATCCTCCAGTCTGTAAGGGACCTGCCTTCCCGCGGTATCCTCCGGTCTGTAAGGGACCTGCCTTTCCACGGTATCCTCCAGTCTGTAAGGGACCTGCCTTCCCGCGGTATCCTCCGGTCTGTAAGGGACCTGCCTTCCTGCAGTAACCTCCAGTCTGTAAGGGACCTGTCTTCCCGCGGTAGCCTCCACTCTGTAAGAGATTTGCCTTCCCACGGTATCCTCCAGTCTGTAAGGGACCTGCCTTCCCGCGGTATCCTCCGGTCTGTAAGGGACCTGCCTTCCCACGGTATCCTCCAGTCTGTAAGGGACCTGCCTTCCCGCGGTATCCTCCGGTCTGTAAGGGACCTGCCTTCCCACGGTATCCTCCAGTCTGTAAGGGACCTGCCTTCCCGCGGTATCCTCCGGTCTGTAAGGGACCTGCCTTCCCACGGTATCCTCCAGTCTGTAAGGGACCTGCCTTCCCGCGGTATCCTCCGGTCTGTAAGGGACCTGCCTTCCCACGGTATCCTCCAGTCTGTAAGGGACCTGCCTTCCCGCGGTATCCTCCGGTCTGTAAGGGACCTGCCTTCCCACGGTATCCTCCAGTCTGTAAGGGACCTGCCTTCCCGCGGTATCCTCCGGTCTGTAAGGGACCTGCCTTCCCGCGGTATCCTCCAGTCTGTAAGGGACCTGCCTTCCCGCGGTATCCTCCGGTCTGTAAGGGACCTGCCTTCCGACGGTATCCCCCAGTCTGTAAGGGACCTGCCTTCCCACGGTATCCTCCAGTCTGTAAGGGACCTGCCTTCCTGCAGTAACCTCCAGTCTGTAAGGGACCTGTCTTCCCGCGGTAGCCTCCAGTCTGTAAGGGACCTGCCTTCCTGTGGTATCCTCCAATCTGTAAGGGACCTGCCTTCCTGTGGTATCCTCCAGTCTATAAGGGACCTGCCTTCCTGCAGTAACCTCCGGTCTGTAAGGGACCTGCCTTCCCGCGGTATCCTCTGGTCTGTAAGGGACCTGCCTTCCCGCGGTATCCTCCGGTCTGTAAGGGACCTGCCTTCCTGCGGTATCCTCCGGTCTGTAAGGGACCTGCCTTCCCATGGTATCCTCCAGTCTGTAAGGGTCCTGCCTTCCTGTGGTATCCTCCAGTCTGTATGGGACCTGCCTTCCCACGGTATCCTCCAGTCTGTAAGGGACCTGCCTTCCCACGGTATCCTCCAGTCTGTAAGGGACCTGCCTTCCTGCAGTAACCTCCAGTCTGTAAGGGACCTGTCTTCCCGCGGTAGCCTCCACTCTGTAAGAGATTTGCCTTCCCACGGTATCCTCCAGTCTGTAAGGGACCTGCCTTCCTGTGGTATCCTCTAGTCTGTAAGGGACCTGCCTTCCTGTGGTATCCTCCAGTCTATAAGGGACCTGCCTTCCTGCAGTAACCTCCGGTCTGTAAGGACCTGCCTTCCCGCGGTATCCTCCGGTCTGTAAGGGACCTGCCTTCCCGCGGTATCCTCCGGTCTGTAAGGGACGTGCCTTCCTGCGGTATCCTCCGGTCTGTAAGGGACCTGCCTTTCCACGGTATCCTCCAGTCTGTAAGGGACCTGCCTTCCTGTGGTATCCTCCAGTCTGTAAGGGACCTGCCTTCCTGCAGTAACCTCCGGTCTGTAAGGGACCTGCCTTCCCGCGGTATCCTCCGGTCTGTAAGGGACCTGCCTTCCCGCGGTATCCTCCGGTCTGTAAGGGACCTGCCATCCCGCGGTATCCTCCAGTCCATGACCCGCCTCCTGGATTCACCTGAAAACCTGTCTACTTTCCAACACCATTCCCTTTGCCCTGACGGCCAATATTCCTTTTACCCCCCTTTTACAGCTGAAACCTGCGATGCTAGCGTTTTGTGATTCATTCACAAGCTCTCCCTAATCCTCTGTACTTTAGTTTTCCGCATGCTTTCTCTGATGAATTCTCTTTTTCTGAACTCAAGTTGCTGTTGGCCCCTAAACATGTTTCTGTAGAGATTATAAAACTTTATCATATGCAAATTCTACAAATGCCTGATTAGGCGTTTTTTTAGGTACAGCACAGAACAAGCCCTCTGGCCCACGGTGTTGTGCCGAGATTTAATCCTAGTGTAAAATATAGTAACTTAACCTATGCACCCCTAACTCACTGCTCTCCATGTGCCTGTTCAACTGTCATTTAAATGTCCCTAATTACTCTACTTCTACCACCACCGCCGGCAGCACATTCCATGCATTCACAACTCTCTGCGTAAAGAACCTACCTCTGACGTTTCCTCTATACCTTTCCCCTAATATCTTAAAACTATGACCCCTTGTAACCGTCAGTCCTATCCTAGGGAAGAGTTTCTGGCTATTGGCTCTATCTATTCCTCTCATTGTTTTGTACACCTTGATCAGGTCTCCTCTCTTCCTCCTTCTCTCCAGAGAGAAAAGTCCGAGCTTTTTCAACTCTTCTTCATCAGGCAAGCCCTCCAGACCAGGCAGCATCCTGGTAAACCTTCTTTGCACCCTCTCCAAAGCCTCTGTACCTTTCCTATAGTAGGGCGACCAGAACTGGACACAAGTTTCTTTCTTAACAATTTTAATTGATAAGATTCGAGGACAGGCTTACAGGCCTTGTGTATTGCTCTTCAAACAGCATCATAGTCTGCAAATTGTTCTGACAAATTTGGTATACACATTCATAACTGTACCTGTCAATGCACTTCAGTAAATTTACGGTTCAAGTATCTTTTTGGCCATATCATCTTCCCAGCCACCTTTTGAAAAACAGTGAATTGTCTTTCCAATCCATCCTGTATAAATTTAAGCACTAAAGACAGACTTTCAGTTAAATTGAAAATTCCTCACTGGAATCAGAATTATCCCTCTGAGTTATTACCTCACCTTTTGTCCCTTACGCTAAGTCTTCCACTTAACATGCCATAACTGTCAAGGAATGTTTGGACATACAAGTAGGTGAGGGAGAGTGTTGCGAGGAGGATTGGAAAAACTGAAAAGCTCCATCAGGTAGAAATGGTGATGAGTTTCTGACCTCTCCTGCTTGTCATGGACGGAGCTCTTTTGTTCCGTTGGTGTCCTGTCTAGGAAAACCAATGGAACTTGTCTACAATTCAACTAGCAGCCACTTTGCCAGGACATTGGAAGTTTGCTCAGATTGAGCGGGGGCCCACACAGTGTCTGCAACCCACCACCCCACAGGAGACAAGTGCATAACGGGAGTTCAGAGTGTATGGATGTGACATGTGACCTGAACCTTAAAGGTGTATTTCAGGAAGCCTGAAGTCATCTGCAGTAGGTCGATGGCTCCTGGAGGATGCTGTCACAGATAGTGTTTGGAATGCAAAGATGTCAGGCAGTTTCTTCAACTTATCTCACATTCAACTCAGTCCACCCTCTTCTGTGTCTGCCACGCTCAGCAAGATACTCAGTGCAGCTGCAGTGAAGGTTGCACTTGCTATTTTCTCCTCCCTCTCCCTCAAAATGCTCTCTATCCTGAAAAGAAAGTGATCCAGGAGGCTGGTTCTCAATTGTAATCCATCTTGAAGGTTCCAATGAATGCGGAGGTGCCGATATTGGACGAGGGTGAATACAGTCAAACCTCACACCACACCGGGTTATCGTCCAACAGGTTTATTTGAAACTGCAAGTTTTTGGAGCCCTTGTTCCTTCCTCAGCCAGCTAGCAAGTCGTGGGATTTTTAACCTTGTTCCAACGGACGGTATGCCACTCTCACTTTGAAGTCACAGATCCAGAAGTAAAGTCCTCTTATGCTTAAAAACTAACATGGAAAAAACTCAGTATCCTATTTAGCAATCATTTGATTTTCTGAAGTAATAAATGTAGTTAGCATCTTCTATTTGTTTTAATTTGATTAGTTACAATCAAAAAATCTAAGATGATATTCAGGAGTTTGGTAAAGGCTGAGACCTTCAAATGAAAACATTTTAAAGATACTCAAAAATACAAAAGTGCACTTTATTGTTATATTTTGCAGAATATTCATGTTATTTCTTTTTCAAGTCTGTCTGTACAATTTTAATTAGAATCAATTACAAATTCAATTAAGTTTTGTTTGATTAGTTTGGTTAATTTTTTACATTTTTTTAATACAAGGTATTCTTGGCTCAAGATTAGCTCAATGCATTAAATTATTAGCAGTCTGTTATTCTGGCCATTTCCCTGACCTTTGATTTGTGCATTCCTTCTCCTCAACACTGATTTTATTTCTGGTCAATTAACACAGGACAGGAAAAGATAGCTGTAACGCTATGATGGAAGAAGTGTTGAAATAGGAAATAAACGTGGAAGTTGAAGGAAATGTGTGAATGCGCAGGATGTTTAAAATATGATTTGTACAAGATGTGTACATAACTTGGCATCTCTCAATCATGATACATGAAGCATCATGAATGCAAGAACAAGCCAAATGTACCAGCTGTTCATTTCAATATATAGATGAGTGCAATATTTCAGCAAAAAGAATTTAAGCAAGTATGTTATCTAAAGGTGAGAGATGGATGAGCTCTGAAATGCAGACAGATCTGGTGTGTCCTAGTGCATTAATCACAAAAGGTTAGCATATTGGGACAGCAAATGATTACCAACGTTAACAGAATGAGGCAAGTCAGGGAAGGTTTACTGGACATATACCTGGAATAGACAAGATGCCTTTAGGAGAGTTTGGAAAGTCTAGATGTATAAAGGCTGAAGTTAAGAAGAGAAAGAGGTGATGACTGAAATGGATAAACTCATGATGGGTTTTGGTTGGATGCACGCAGAATGGATATTTTCTCTGGGCGATGCATTGAGAACTAGATGTCACTGTTTACGACTAAAGGGGTGGACATTTAAGACAGAGATATGGCGATTATTTTTCTCGCTGAGCGTAAGTGTTTGGAACTCCCTTATGCAAAAGGCGGTGGAAGCGGTGTCCGAATATTTTATTAGATTAATAATGCATAAGGAGCTGAAAGCATTTCAGGGTTAGGAAAGAGATTGAAGCCATCAGTTCAGCCATGGTCTCACCGAATGGCAGAGCAAGGCTGAAGGGCCAAGATAACTACTCTTGCTTCTATTTCAGTTCTTTCTAATTTTGTAGAGAAAGAGTGACTGTTGAAAGTGCCCTGCTGTTCTATTAATGTACTAATTCTTCAGCTCATTGATTTTGACTTTTCATATAATTTTTCAATTTTAGTAAACAAGTAGAGAAGGTTCCTATATGATAGCCCCCGCTGCTTCTGTCCATGTATCTGGAAGAATAGAATTGATGAACGTCTAAAGCTTAGTTTCTGCATCCCAAACCTGCTTGTAGAGACCTATGCTGTCAGCTTTACAATGGAAAATGTTAAACAAACAACCAGAGGAGGGAAAGAGCAAAGTGACTTTGTTCATGGATGAAGGGATAGACAGGGAAACATTCAATGTTTTGTACCTAATAGCTGATAGTTATAAAACGGCATTTCACAGAATTGTAAGGACAGGATCAACTGCCCATCCTAATGGGCAAAGGTCAAAATGTAACATAGAGATGACAAAAATAACAAATTAAAAATATCCCTGGGGTATTTATTTTTTAAAGCCATCAGAGTATATACATATATATATACCAATATATTTTCATAAAAATCCCATGAAAATTATGGCCATAAATGGTGAGGCCACTGATGCCCACATTCTGTGAATGAATAAAAAATGCAGGCAATTATAAAATGCTAATATATGAAGGAAAAATAGGCCATTTCTGCACAATATGAATGGCACTGAAATCATTGTGTTTGAAGCTGAGAAACACAGTCTGAGTGCATAACATGCTCAGTATGTCCAACCAATACAGCAATGCCAACAGAACTATGTCTAGTTCTGGTTACTAAGAAACGTAGGAGATAATCCGATCCTGGAGACAGTGTGGAAAAGCACTATAAAGCTTCTTTCTAGTTTCCAGGATGTGAGGAGTGAAAAAAATAGAGACTGTCGAGGCTTGAGATTTACAACCTGACAAGGTGCCTGAGAGGTGGCCTTTAATAGGCATACAAAAATAATGAAGGGAACAGAAATGATAGTGGCATGTGGACAATTTCAAGTTCATATATGAAAAATATAGAGCTAATGTCAGATAATAAGTATTCACACAACAAGTAAGTAATACATAGAATGGAATTCCAGCTGCTGCCTCAACTACTTGAGATGTCATCTGAGATTTGGCTTGTGTGTCTACATCCAGATTGAGGATGCAATGAGGTGAAGAGTGGGATGGTTTTGGCAGAATCTAAGCCAATCATCAGTGAGCCACTTATTTGTGAGTAAGTCTTAGTGATGGGCTTGATAGATGATTCCTTGACTTCTGCCACTTCACTTACTATTTACCTCTTTTAATCTCTCTGAGAATCCCATCACTACTATACTCCCTGAACTCATTCAAACTGCATGGGACTGTGAATATTTATTCAACCTGCCATGCACAAAAATAGAGTGGAATTGCCATATTTCCATTGCTGGAGAGATGGGTACTAGTTTCAAACCATTTAAAATTGACCTATACGTCTACAGGAGATATGACAATCCTGTTCCTTGCAAAATCTGTGCGTAAATTTCCAAAGTGATCAAATAAGAGGGCTGACCTCCCCTAAGGTTGGCTCTTCCTGAATAATGTGGATGCATGAAAGTCATGCAAAACTAGGATGAGATTCATTTGGGAAGTCATTCGTGTTTGAGTAACTATGAGACTGAGTCCATCCCAGGGTGTTGAATAACAGGCTAACACTATCCCTCTTGGCAACCATTTGCTTTGTTTTGCTGCCTCTCCACCTTACAGCTTGTTCCCAGAGCTTGAATATGTATTTAGTGCCAACCAACGGTGGTTTCTTCCAAATACCCTTCTTGAAGATCTTGCCACTGCTTAAAATTACCAGAGTGGTGTGCATCATCTCTGCCCTAACCTATCACAAATGAATATAATCACATAGGTGTGAGTCATGCACCTTGCTCTCAATTAATGTGGGAGAATAAACAAGCCTGCCCAATTCCCATGAATGAATGCAACCAAAACACAACTGGAGCGGAATGCCATATAATTAAACACATTGAAACCTCTGTAGCTGAGCAAATCAACAGATGGGAGATCAACCCAGGCCTAGGCTCTAATGAAACACTTCATGTTAATTAACAGCATGATCCTGCCAATTATCTCCACGGCAACAAGACCCTGTCTCAAAATTGAGGAAATGGATGGCATTTGTAATTGAAATGGAAAACATGATGAAACAAATCAAGAGCCATTAAAGGGATAGAGGAAACATATATTGATTCCGACATCATGCATTTTGTAGTAAACTTAACAAAATAATCATTGCAACAGCCAAAGTGCTGGTGAAAGATTATTTCAAGTTGGCTCTAATTGCTCTATACAAGAAAGACTGTTGATAAAATATTTAATTGAAAGAGTTATGTGGCTAGTGAAAAATTATTGTCCATAAGAACCATGAAAAAACACGCTCAAAGATAGGAGTGTGAACAGACAATCCAACAGTGTCAGTGGAGCGTTCTTTACTCTCAAATCATTTGCCTGTCTTTTCCATCTACTATCTTTCCCCCTTTTCCTGTCTTTCCCTTTTTAACTACAGCAGAGAGAACAAAGTTCTTTTCATCCATTAAATGTAGTCCACCAATGCATTCTACCTGTTAAAAATGCAGAACATGCTGAATGATTGGCACACTGCAAACAAGGCAATGGATGGATTTGAAAGCAAGGCTGAGAATTTTAAAATAAAGGCATTGCTTAAGAGGGAGCCATTGTGGAAGGTAGAACACAGAGTCATACAGTCATTGGGATATACAGCACAGAAACAGACCCTTCGGTCCAACTCTTCCATGCCAACCAGGTACACCATCCCAATCTAGTCCTGCCTGCCAGCACCTAGCCCATATCCCTCCAAACCCTTCCTATTCATATGCCTTTTAAATGTTGCAATTGCATTAGCCCCCACCACTTCCTCTGGCAGCCCATTCCGCATGTGCACCACCCTCTGTATGAAAAAGTTGCCCCGTAGCTCTCTTTTAAATCTTTCCCCTCTCACTCTAAACCTAATCTTTCTAGTTCTGGACTCCCCAAACCCAGGAAAATTCCTTGTCTATTTATCTATGCCCCTCATTATTTTATAAACCTCTATAGGGTCACCCCTCAGCCTTCGACGCTCCAGCCTAGGGAAAACAGCTTCAGCCTGTTCAGCCATTCCCTATAGCTCAAAGCCTCAAAACCTGGCAACATCCTGGTAAATCCTTTCTGAATCCTTTCAAGTTTCACAACATCCTTCCCATAGGAAGGAGACCAGAATTGCACACAGTATTCCATATTCCAAAAGTGGCGAACTAATGTCCTGTATAGTCGCAACATGACCAGAGAATTGGATGGCTTCAACTTAACAAAGGGCAGAAGGTGACTGATTGTTTGGCGCATTGCAATAGTCAAGTCTCGGCTGATGGCTGATGATTTCCAAGGCACCTTGAAAGATGGCATGGACGTGGCAGGAAGAGACTTGACTTGCACTACAGTGCATTGACCATCTTTGGAACTGGATTGCTCAAGTTTTAACAATTCTCTGCCAAGCGACTATACAGCACCTTTGAAGTGCTTAGCATGAGAGGTAATGGAAGTAAGTAACTGTTTCACTCTGCAGGGATTAATCTCTTGGCATGTCATATATTGACAGGTGTGTTTGCTTAGATATTGGAGGGAGAATGGATTGGACTCAGATGCAACACAATTCGTATTCTCATAGCCCGATGTCATGGGAACAGCAGTATCATGCCTTGTACGTATAAGAGGGAAACAAAGATGGAACTTTCCTCGCGCCTATTGATCACAGGACCAATCAGCACCTTCCAAAGAAGGAGCGAGTGAATGGAAACATTCCGGAGAGAGCAGAACACCACAAAACAGCATGCGCTGTTAAATCATTTATCAGTCAATGAAAAGAGAGATACGTGGCCACGTATCTTGAGAAATCCTGTTGTCCCGCTAAATTGGAAGATGAATAGAATCATTTACCAAATATAAATGATTTTATTTGTTAAATTGGCTCATTTGAAAGAGCATCATCTTGCAAGGCAGTCTATCTGGCTTGTAAATAGAGAAGAGTACAATGGTGTGATGATTGATGCCAATTAGGCCATTCTATTGTAGCAGACGTGACCTAAATTTATGGTTTTAATAAAAATGAAGATAAAGAAACAGAAACTGCGATACAGTGCTATATAACTCATCAGGGACAGATCTTGAAATGAAACACTGCATTGTGATGTTTAATTAATCTGATTGCTATAAAACTCAATACCAGCCAGAGGACATGTTGCATGGGAATACACCAAAATCAGTCAAGTGTGAGAATGTTGGAATATAGCATTTGAGTTCCAACATTAAGAAGGTTTTTCAATAAAACAAATTCGCTTGTTTCATTTAATGCAGTGTTAATATCCAGCATTCCCCACATCAGATGAAATACACGTTGGATCTGAAGAACTACAATGCCTGATAATGTAACTTAATCCCAGCCCTGCTGCACCAGATATTTCTCTTTCCTAAACGAGTTACACTAGGAAATCTCTGGGGTGAGACTTTGGAACTTGTATGATGTGGATAAATCATGGTCAGGACCAGATGCATTTTCTCAAGTGAATTTCATTTAGGTCACTCACTTTCACCCCATGGTTCTGGATGCGTTCAAATCCACAGGAACAAGGGGAAAATGTAAATGACACATTGGCCATGAGTCCCAGTGCACTAATGCTCAGAAAATTCTCTAAGGGAATAAAAATCTTTGACTGTCTATTCCATTAAGTTCTAAATCTTAAAGTTACGAAGCGCGAAACCAACAGAAGACATTGTGGGTGAGAGGAATGGGAGGAATGAAGCAAAATCAATGTGAAACATCCAATAAATCCAAGATGAGGGCAGGGGAATTGCTGATGGATGTTATAGGGGCACTGGTGGCTATTAGAAACAGTCTGCAGACCCACTGAGTGGGTGTGGTTTCAAAGCTGATTTGAGTAAAGATAACATTATGCAAATAAAAGACAAAAATTATATTAAAGGAGAATAAAAAAACAAGAGAAAAGGTGCAAAGCTAACTGAGTACCTTGTGGTACAATATAACCCAACTGCTACTCATGTTCATAACCAACCAGAGCAAATGCATCCATTTACTTCTGTTAAGTGAATACATCTTTGACCAGGTCACATAATTCATGTTACACCACATTTGCCACTTGCACAACTTGTGCTATTTCAATAAACATAACATTATTGTCAGTTATGAGTCAGGAATATGTCATCAAGCTCTTAATACACAGGGATTATGTAAAAGAGAATCACATTCTAAATATTTCCCAATGAACCCTGGAGAAGGAGATAATTGCCTCAGAAAGTGATTGCTTATTCAACTCCAATTGACCACATTAAAGTAATACAATCCAGTCTGCTTTTAAGATGCCTTGACATTTAGCCCATGAATCAGCTGAAATTGGTCTTTTGTTTTGATTATTTTCAGTGTTTCTGTGAAGCCCACACATCTACATTGCGGAATAGATTTCAGAGAATGGTCAGTAATTCGTTTCACAGGTACTTTGCTTCTCTTGCAAAACATTTCACCCCTTTCCCCTATCCCTCAAGCATGGGGATGTGTCTGTACAGCCAGACCATCAAAAATGAAAGCTGACATCTTTGCCCTGCCACTGTTAATGGCCGTTTATCATTACCGTCAGCAAAATGCAAGAGAGAAACTGGGGGAAACCTTTTTACCTTTAGAACACTGAACTCACTACCACATGGAGTATATGAGATACATTGAAGGTTATGTTAGATCAGCGCATGAGGGGAGAAGAAATAGTAAGATAGGCTGATGGACTAGAATAAGGAAGGGCAGGAGGAGGCTCTTGTGGAAGATGGATGGATCAATTGAGGCAAATGGTCTGTTTTAGGGTTCTAAATTCTATGCAAAATGTTTGGAAAATGTAAGAAAGTCAGTATGGATTGTGAGAATTGGAAATGAGGCGATCTAGTCTAAGTACCCATGTGCAGTGTGACTGATCTGCAACAGCAGTGGCAAGGATCTCTTGCTGAAGGGGTGCTCAGTGAGGAAAAGTTACCGTTAAGTTAATGGGCAAGGAGGTGGAGCTGAGGATCAATTATGATTTCTTTATAACTTGGGTAAAGCTTGAGGGAGCATATGGCTTACTCCTGTCACTTTCATTCTGAGGTGCTAATGCTCTTGTGAGCCTCTTCCCACCCTTCTCCACTGAACTATATGTACATATTCTTCAATTCCTTTCTACTTTATGTGGCTATCTAACTTCAATTCAAATGCATCTATAACGTGCCACCTCAGCTACTCCCTATGGTAGACAGCTCCACAGTCTAAACACTACACATAAATAGTGTCCTGAATCTCTGTTACATTTATGACCATCTTTTGTTATAATCTGAGATTTTTGAACTATTCCACCTCACAAGTGGAAACAACTGGGGCGACACGGTGGCTCAGTGGCTAGCAGTGCTGTCTCACAGCACCAGGGTCCCAGGTTCAATTCCAGCCTCAGGTGACCGTCTATGTGTAATGTTTGCACATTCTTCCCATGTCTGTGTGGGTTTCCTCCCACAATCTAAAGATGTGCAGGTCAGGTAAATTGACCATAGGTTAGGTGCGTTATTCAGAGGGAAGTGGGTCTCGGTGGGTTACTCTTCGGAGAGTCGGTGTGGACTTGTTGGGCTGAAGGGCCTGTTTCCACATTTTAGGGAATCTAATCTAAATCCATCCTATCAGACCCTTTCATAACTTCAACGATATATGATAGTTGTTGCGGTTCTGTTCGCCGAGCTGGAAGTTTTTGTTGCAAACGTTTCATCCCCTGGCTAGGCGACATCATCAGTGCTTGGGAGCCTCCTGCAAAGCGCTTCTTTGATGTTTCCTCCGGTGTTTATAGTGGTCTGTCCCTGCCGCTTCCGGTTGTCAGTTTCAGCTGTCCGCTGTAGTGGTTGGTATATTGGGTCCAGGTCGATGTGTTTGTTGATGGAGTTTGTGGATGAATGCCATGCCATGTGAATGGCATTCATCCACAAACTCCATCAACAAACACATCGACCTGGACACAATATACCGGCCACTACA
>NC_057724.1:62629088-62650881 GCF_004010195.1 Chiloscyllium plagiosum
TTTTTTTTTTGGGACTACTTCTTAGTTTCCACTTTTTCATTCTCATTAATTTCTTTTAGGTAATACAGTCAGGTAATAAGGTTTCTATCTGTAACATTTTGTGACTTGTACATCAGAACATCTAAATCCCTCTGAACCTCAATTCTACAATCATTGGTTTTTTCATTAACACAGTGCTGTTATTCTTCCTGCAAGGTGAAAAGCTTCCCATTTTCCCACATTGTGCTCTGTCTACCAGGCTTTGTCCAGTCACTCAAACTATTTGTCTGTCTGCAACTTCTTTATGGTTTCTTCGCAACATAACTTCTGACTTATCTTGGTGTAGTTTGTGAACTTAGTGACCACCTGCTTCATTGCCCTCATCTCAGCCGTTGATTGAAACTATGAAAAGTTGTGACCCCAGCATAGATTTCAGTGGGACTCCATTTATCACATCCTGCCAACCAGGCAAGGACCCACTTAAGCATACTGTTTTCTGCCAGCCTCCTATTCATGCTGACATTAACTTTTGCAACAAGAGCGTTTAAAGTTTGTGCGAAGATTTGTAGCTAGGGTGCTCGTTGTCGTGGTTTTGTTCGCCGAGCTTGCAGTTTTTGTTGCAAACGTTTCGTCCCCTGGCTAGGCGACGTCATCAGTGCTTGGGAGCCTCCTGCGAAGCGCTTCTTTGATGTTTCCTCCGCTGTTTATAGTGGCTTGTCCCTGCCGCTTCCGGTTGTCAGTTTCAGCTGTCCGCTGTAGTGGTTGGTATATTGGGTCCAGGTCGATGTGTTTGTTGATGGAGTTTGTGGATGAATGCCATGCCTCTAGGAGTTCCCTGGCTGTTCTCTGTCTGGCTTGCCCTATGATAGTAGTGTTGTCCCAGTCGAATTCATGTTGCTTGTTGTCTGCGTGTGTGGCTACTAAGGATAGCTGGTTGTGTCGTTTCGTGGCTAGTTGATGTTCATGTATGCGGATTGTTAGCTGCCTTCCTGTCTTCAACCGGAAGCGGCAGGGACAGACCACTATAAACACCGGAGGAAACATCAAAGAAGCGCTTTGCAGGAGGCTCCCAAGCACTGATGATGTCGCCTAGCCAGGGGACGAAACGTTTGCAACAAAAACTTCCAGCTCGGCGAACAGAACCACAACATCGAGCACCCGAGCTACAAATCTTCGCACAAACTTTGAATATATGATAGTATACTTTTTAGCCTTCCTTTTATCACGAGAAAAGAACCCCAGCTTGATAAATCTTTTCTGCTAGTTATAACCTAGCAATTCTAGCATTGTCCTTCAAAGCCTTCTTTGCAGTCCCCCATGAGCTTTTTTGTAATTATATGGGTCATAACTCTGCATGGTGCTCTTGTGCTTTGTGTAGAAACTAGTGTTTCTCCCTCTCCTTTGCAGTTTAACCAGTCACTCTTTGCCAATCCAATCTTAGTGAACTGGTATACGTCCCTCCCCACCACTAACCCCAGTGTTAACTACCTTCTTCCCTTAACCCATTCTTGCCATTTTATCCTTTGCAACTACCTCTCAGTTAATAACGTTGCTATCCATTTTCCCAATCTGAGGTGCCATTCCTACCATCTCCTCTCAAACGAATTGCACCAAATTTCTGCTCTTTCCTCATTTTCTTTTCCTCTTCTCTTCATTGAAATCTAGTCGTCTCTTCTATCACTCATCCTACATTGTAAACCCAGTCTGCAGTTCCTGCCTCATCAAGCATTCTTCCTTGTCCTAAAGCCTGGTCATAAATTCTGCTGGGCGGGGGGGCAGTTTACATTGCCCAAGTTAATGATTACTTGTCAGAAAGGGAGCGGGATCTCATCGTCGATGAGCTTCACCTGCATGCAGTGAAGGTAGAACTGTCCAAACCTAATAAGGTCCTTCTTTTTCTTTTTTACATACTGAGGCCCAATTGCTGTCAGTGGGTCCTGACTACAGTTCCAACTGAAGTGGGGAAGTTGCTGTAGCCTTTTTGGCTGGGCTGCACCAAGTTAGAAGAGGTTCAATGACAGACAACACTGAAAAAAAAACGCCTCTTCACTCGTTCATTTGTGGGCCTAGGAGATACCGGATTTCCAAGCCTTCCAGAATGCGAGACACACTTTATCAGCTGATGCCACCACCTTCCACATGTTGGTGGATAACCTCAAAGCTGTGCGATATTCCTCCACTTCCCATTTACTTACAGCTTATTTCAATGTCAGTTTCGCTCATCCCTGCTACACTCCACCTCCACCCAGTCTCCACCCACTCCTCCTGTAACCACTAACACCAATGCCAGGCAGATTATACATTAGAAACCTATTCCACCATGGCAGCTATGTCAACTGAACATATTTGCACTTGATGATCACCTACAAAGTTTTCAGTTATGGTAATAGATTGAAATCAGGTGAGTCCACCTGAACCACTCTTACTGCAAGGCTAATGATAACATTCTCACTGTCGCAATGGCAGAGGCTGGCTAACTTAGCAAAAGTATGAAAGCCGTTTCAGAGATTTCTAGTAAATACATAGACTACAGGAGGAATGTGGAAGCTTTGGAGGGAATGCAGAAGTTGTTTATTAGGATACTGCCTGGATTAGAGGGTATGAGCTGTAAGGAGAGGCTAGAGAAACTCAGGTTGTTTTCTCTGGAGTGATGGTAGCTGAGGGGAGACTTGAAAGAAGTCTATAAAATTATGAGATGCATAGATATGGTTGATGATCAGAATCGTTTTACTCGAATTGAAATGTTTAATACTAATGGACATATATTTAAAGTGAGAGGGCAATGTTCAAAGGTGACATGTGGGGCAAGCTTTTTACACGGAGAGTGGTAGGAATCTGAAACGCTTTGCTGGAGTGGTACTGGAGGCAGATATGATAGAGACATTTAAGGGACTTTTAGATAAGCATATGAATATGCAAGGAATGGAGGGATATGGACCAAGGGCAGGCATCATGTTCAGCATAACATTGTGAGCCAAAAGGCCCATTCCTGTGCCGTACTGACTATGTTTTATGCTCTCGTATCATGTTTCACTCGGCAACTGTTCCATCTTTCTCAGAATAAAGAGTGCTTCATTTGCTATTTTTGATCGTCTTAAAACTTGCATTACTAGTTTTAGACATTTCTACACCTGTTTGCTTTTTCCAAGGAATCTGCAGACTCCTTAATCTTTGAACTAAATATATAGCCTCACATCCATCTAAAGTGAGGCTCATTGTCATGCATATTCTGCATGTGTACTCTCCCTGCCTTCCTGGATTTTGTTTTAGACCCCTTAATTAGTTCCTTAGTTGAGTGCTGTCCTTAGATTTTGAAATTATGTTTCCAATTCTTGAGTCCAAATGGTTTATAAGACTGGTGAACAGAAGTGATTCCTGTAAGATATCACTACTTAACAGTGGCCAGTTTAAGTATCTTCATTTAGCCTCTAATATAAGAAAAGATCAGTGTTGTAGAAACACTGGTCCGGCAGCATCTGTGGAGACAGAAACAGAGTTAATGTTTTAAGTCTGACCTGACTCATTCAGTTCTGGAGAATAATCACATTGGACTGCTGAGTTTCTCCAGCAATTTCTGATTTTTTAAAATAATTCCAGCATCGACAGTATTTTGCTTTTATCTTCAGCCTCGACTGCTTTTTCTACTTTTTACGACTTTTCTGTTTTTGCAACCAGCTTGCTATCTGCTTCACAGCTTGTCCCTGATTCCATATGTTCTGAATGTGTCACTTTTTGGAATCCCAAATATATTTTGTTTACTGCATCACCCTTGTCTAGTTAGCCTTGGTCTAAATTAATGGTGGCATAGATTTTTGAGGGACTTAATGTTCTATCTTTGTTCCTAATGAATGCTAACTGAAAATGTCTATGCAATTGCGTACAATTCTGGTTTCCTTCCTATCGGAAAGATGTTGTGAAACTTGAAAGGGTTCAGAAAATATTTACAGGGGTGTTACCAGCGTTGGAGAGGCTGAATAGGCCGGGGCTGTTTTCCCTGGAGCGTCGGAGGCTGAGGGGTGACCTTATAGAGGTTTACAAAATTATGAGGGCCATGGATAGGGTAAATAGACAAAGTCTTTTCCCTGGGGTTGGGGAGTCCAGAACGAGAGGGCATAGGTTTAGGGTGAGAGAAGAAAGATATAAAAGAGACCTATGGGGCAACTTTTTCACACAGAGGGTGGTGCGTGTATGGAATGAGCTGCCAGAGGATATGGTGGAAGCTGGTACAATTGCAACATTTAAAAGACATTTGGATGGGTATATGAATAGGAAGGGTTTGTAGGAATATGGGCTGGGTGCTGGCAGGTTGAACTAGATTGGGTTGGAATATCTGGTCGGCATGGATGGGTTGGACCGAAAGGTCTGTTTCCATGCTGTACATTTCTATGACTCTATAAATTTGATGAGATGCTGATTTGTAGGGTCCAGGTCAGGCAACTCTGAACCATTCTGAACTGGCGATGCATTATAAACACAGACTCAAGCCCTTTCTCTCATACAATTTCTCTTGCCTACTTCAAGCACAAAGGATTGTCAATTCCAGGCAGGTAACTTCGTGAGGTGTTGAGTTTAAATTTACAGCTCAGATGCTCAAGTGAATTTGAAACTTCAAGGTAACGTTTTTCAGCTCCTCTCTCATACCTCTTTTTCCACATTATGCCCAATCTTTGCTCATGAACTCCAGATAAGAGATTCGGAAAGGACATGTTAATGACTAGCTAACAGTTGGATCATTTTTGAAAAGCATCTGAAAGTATGCAATACATATCCAAATATTGCAAGCCTGAAAACTGACAGCTTTCATAATTAACAGCATAAACAATATGTTCAGCATTAACGAGAGTGAGTTGTATAAGGTTTGGATTGGCAATAATGCTTAATGGAAAAACAGAAAGGTCTGTTGTTTATAAATTTAATATTAGTTGCTGTGTAATCACAGTGCTACATGGGCAGATTGAATGCAAAGGAATCGACATTACTCATGCTATCCATAAAGACCCATTGTTTCAACACCTCTAGAAAACGAAGACACTTGATCTTAAATAGCACTTTATCAGAACAATTAGTGATAATTTAAGGTGCTGCACGTGCACCTCAAAATGAATTGCCTGTTATTTATACACATGCAGCAAACATTCAGAGTAGAACAATTAGAGGATTTTGATTTGATTTGGTTATTGCAAATGTACTGAGATTCAATGAAAATTGTTTTGTGTGCTAACTAGACAAATCATACCTTATAAAAGTATATCAAGGCCAAAGAACAGAAAGTAGAATATACTGTTACAGCAGTGCAGAGAAAGTGCAGAGAAAGGCCAACTCTAATATACAAGAGGACTGTTCATAAGTCTGATAACGAAAGGGAAGAAGCTGGTCTTGAATCTGCTGGTATGTGTTTTCAAACTTTCATACCTTCTGCCTGATGGAAGATAGGGAAAAGAGTATAACCAGGGTGGGCAGGCTCCTTGATGATGTTGGCTGCTTTCCCGAGGCAATGGGAAGTGTTGATGGAGTTAACAGAAAGAAGGCTTGTTTGTGTGATGGACTGGGCTGTGTGCTCAACTCTGTGTAATTTCTTGTAGGAACGACTTGTGTTTTTCAGTGCTGGGCAAAAGCACAGCCTTGGCTAGGACACAGGTAAGTAGGAGAATAGGGAATTACAGTAACATCCAAATTAAAGCAAGGCATAACTCCCGCAAGACCCATTCACACCCTGCACAGCATAATACACATTCCCATGCTCTGGGTTATCAATCTCAACTAACTCCCAGAATGGCATGTAAGTCACTTTTATAAAGCTCTATCACTTCGATTGTAGCTTTGGACTAATTTGCTTGCACTCTGCAACAAATTCTTTTGCTTCCTGATCATTGTCCACCAACTGCTTCCACATTCCCAACTCACTTCCTCTATCCCTACTGTAAAGTGCACGCAATTCCTCTTTTGCGTAAATATGAGTTGCTACAAGAAGAAACATGGAAGGTTGAGCATTGATGAAGCTCAATTAGCAATATTCTTGTCTCTGAGTTGGAAGGTTGTAAGTTCAAATCCTATCTCAGGCAGGGTGGCACACCAAAATAGGAGAGACAGACTGCTGCAATATCAGAAGTTTCATTACTATTTAATGAGGCATTAGATTGAAGTTTTAAGTTTTATATATATATATATATATATATATATATATAAAATACATGTACTGAAATGATCCCTAATGTCCTAATCAATATTTATATCCCTCGCCATAATACAAAATGGACATCATCCATTTATTATCACATTTGTGCCTGTTGGGGCTTTCAGTGAATCCCTACAGTGTGGAAGCAGGCCATTTGGCCCATCGAGTTCACACTGACCCTTTAGAGAGCATCCCACCAGATCCACCCAATCCTTGTGACCCTGCATTTCCCAGGGCTAATCCATCTAGCCTGCAGATCCCTGGACACTTTGGGCAATTTAGCATAGCGAATCCACATAACCTGCACATATTTGGATTGTGGGAGGAAAACCACACAGACACGGGGAGTATGTGCAAGTCTACATAGTTGCGCAAGGATGGAATCGAACCTGGGTCCCTGGCGCTGTGAGGCAGCAATGCTAACCACTGAGCCACTGTGCCCCTTGCTGTGTGCAAATTGGCTGCCGTGTTTCTTATTGTATATGGGTCTGAAAGCTAATTCTGGAGAGTACCAGAAGCACCAACAACTATGATGATATCATATAGGCTTGTGGACAAATTAGCTTCAGATCTCGAAGAAGTGAGACGTAACTTTTGATTGTCCACAACGTCTTTGTAATAGTGTCAATCATACTAATGTAAGTTGTATCTGGTTGCAAACATGAATAAACTGTATCTTGTTAACTACAAATGAGTCATTTTGTTAGAAGAAGTAACGTCTTCTACCAGACTAGAGCAAACAGGCCCTGTAGTTTCCTACACTTGAAAAGGATAGTAGCAGCCTTCATCATGAGCAGCAGCTCATAGAATGCAATGATCTGGTTTATACATAACTACAGCATTGCACACCTTAGCACATAAAGTACACTTCAAAAATACCTAGTTGGCTGTAAAGCAGTTTAGGATGCTCTTAGGTGATGCTTGGAGCTATGTACATATATATATAAAATAAATAGATAGATAGATAAACACACCATTATTTCAGGACGATTCTTCTGTCGTATAAGATGATGAAGGGTTTAATTTTTATGTGACTTTAGCTTCACCCATTCTTCTAATGTTACACACAGTCCATGAATACAGACAAGGATTTTTACTCTCGCTTTTGGAAGAATGAGATAAGGGGAGTAGGTGTGAGGAGGAACCTGAGTCAGGCAGTCAGCATCCACTATAAAAGCAGGAAAAATGAGGACTCTACAACAGGTAGGCAATATTACCTAGAGGAGCAGGAGAGAGAAGGACCCAAGACAGGTGGTCAGTAGCACCGAGAGGATCAGGCATGGCGTGGACACCATGCAAGGGGTTACATAGAGGATCAGGCAAGGGATGGACGCAAGACAGGCAGTCTGCAGCACCAAGAGGAGGACACCATGACAGAGAATGCATGGAGGGACAGGTAAGAGGAAGAACTCAAGACAGGCAATCAGGAGCAGGCGAGAAAAACATCCCAAGATGACAGTTACAGACAAAGCTGGATTTTTTGGAGCTGAGTAGTGAGCAATTTTATTCTCTGCTTTCTCATCTCCAGTTGAATATAAATAGTCTTAAAACACTTAAGGCATAGTAGGATAGCTCAGCTGTGCAGAATGCCCAGCCTGTATCATGTGGGAAGTCAAGGATGCTTTATGTGGCCTCGTCAATCACATCTGCAGCAAATGTGTCCAGCTGGAAAAACCTGAGCTCTGGGTTTTGGTGGTCGAGCAATGGCAGGATCCATGAAGCTCGGAAATATGTGGATGCTATATTTAACAAAATGATCACATTATACATTAAGATCAGGCAGAGGGTGAGTGGATGGCCGGTATGGGAGTCTAGAAAGACCAGGCAAGTAGTTCAGAGTCTACCTCACTTACTGATTGCTGAGCATGTAGATTTAGATATTGAGTTCTAGAAATGGGGGTAAGGCTTAACTGAAGTTCAAGCATCTATATTGCTGGAATGAAAGGGATGAATCTTTCTTCTTGATGTTTGTAGAGAGAGAGTTCAAACATTTCTTGTCTAGAGTAATAAGCCCTATGTTTTTCTTTTGTGTAACACATTGTGATGCTTTTTTGTTAAAAGCACATTGATAGCATACAGTGAACATGTTCAGTCACTGACCTCTGCAGTAAAAAAAAACTTATGGTCTATGAAACCAAGTTTCACCATCTGACTTGTCCAATATTATCATCAAGTAGGATAATAACACTTTCATGCTACAAACCTTGGTATCAATGAACAGTGCCTATGTACATACTGTACAGTGATGTATCCTCTATCACTAATCACTATACAGGCCCACGATAAAGCAAAGTCAAAGGAGGATTGGTGTCAGTTAATTACCTCAAACAGCCTTCAGCTAGTACAACATCCCTGGTTGAGTTGATAAATACCACAAGGTGCCAGCAGTGGTCATCCAGGAAAATACCAGTATCCTGTCTCTTTATCTTTTCCTGAGTTAGAGTATATTCCAACCAAGAGGAAATAAAATGACAGAGAGTAACTAATCTACTTCTCAGTATAGGATAGTGAGAATGATCTCAGTGTACCAGGGTTAAAGCCAGGGAAGGGTAAGCCTATTTCATATTGCCACTGATTTGACAATTTGACAATTGTCGGTTGTTGTGGAACTGTACCCTTAACATGAGGGACCTCCTCTAAAAATGAGGGGAAAAGTAAGTAATTGGAAAGGAAAAGTGTCATATGAAAAATTTTTCTTTTAATATGCATCAAATGCTCTAACCAGTTTGTCCATTGTTTCACAACAATTCTAAAATATTACTGAACACCTGTAGTATTGCTTTGCAATTTCACTACCAACTTGAACCAATTGCTTTCTCAAATACTTAATTTGTGCCTCATTATACAGCAAATCACACCCTGTCAGTTTCAAAGACAAACTAGTTACGTCTGGATGCAACGTATCTCATCTTGACAAGTACCTGTAAAACCTTCACCTCCTTGTTGTTAGTACAGCAATTAGGAATCTGAAAAGGTGAGGCAAAGGGAGCTTGGCAATGCATTTGATGAAGTGGCTAAGGGACAGAAGGGGGAACAAGAGAAAGGGGGATGGAGTATGTGAGAGAAGGAAGAGCATTTTTAAGATCAAATGAAACAGACCAGAAACACTGGTATGGAAAGACATATCTTGCAGACCAGACTAATCCCCATAAAATATATCATGAAGATCACCTCTACCCCAATTTTTTCTTATTTTAAAGGTAAATGTAAGGTGCTGTGTTCTAGGTGCAATTCAATAGTCAAACTGTCGGTCTTGAAGCAAAACATCCTTTATTCATACACTATGTTATAAAATACCAATAAAACAAAGAAAAATTGGAATAACTTGGCTCTACTAGAAAAATGAACAGAATAATACATTATTTAACGACTAAACAGCAACTGTTCCCTTATGGCAACAATCCATAAACACGCCCTTGACAAAGGCAAATTCAATAAAATATTTAGTCTCACATACAATTCTCCACTCTAGATGAAAGAACACCAAGAGAAAACTTTGCGTGTGAGAGAGAACCTTAGTGTTTTGTTGTAGCAGGGAGAACGTATAGCAGCTTCCAAACCTCAACAGCTACTGAGAGTTAAACTAAGATCTATGGGAACTTGACCCCACCCCCTCATGCTGCTTCTATTGTTCTAACTTTTAAAAAAAATCCAAGGCCTCAAAAGCTGCTTACTTTATTGGCTGGGAACAGACCACTTAGTCCCTCTGTTTCAACCTCTTTTCAGAAGAAAAACAGGACAAAATATACCTCTTTAAGCGATGATATCATCACTCATATGAGTAATGGACAATATATGGGCAATAGTGACATAGTGATGACATCACTGGAGTAGTGATCCCAAATCCCAGGCTGATACTCTGGGGAAGTGGATTCAAATCCTAAATCTACAGCTGGAAGAGTTAAAATTTAATTAATAAAATCTGGAATTGGAAACTAGTCTCAGTCATGGTCACCATGAGACTATTATTCATTGTTGTAAACACCCATTTGGTTCTCTAATGTTCTTTGGGGAAGGAAGTGTACCATCCTGACCTAGTTTGACCTGCATATGTCTCTAGCTCCACAGCAGTTGACTGACTCTTAAACCCACAGTGAAATGAGCAATTGGCCTTGCTGGAGATACCCAAATCTCTCTCTCTCTCTCTCTCTCTCACACACACATACACACAAAACAATCAATCAGAAAACTCATAGGTTCATGGCAGGGATGAAAAGGGAAATAGTGGACAGCAAGAGCAAGGTTAATACAGCATGAAAACATTGCATAGAAGCAGAGAGTGAATGAGAGTAAAGGATACTGACATAAAAAATAAAAGCTGTTTGACTATACAACAGCACTAAGCATATTTATTGCCATGGAGAAATCAATGAGGGACTGGTTAGTTTAACAAGAGCCGAGAGAAAGGTAAAGATGTTTAAAACCACAGCAAGTCTCCTACGCAAGAGGATATGGAACTTAGCCAAATTCCTTTTCATTTAAAAAAAGACATTATTCACTTAAAAATGAAGGAGGTAAAGACAATGTTTGTGAAGTTGCCAGAAGGGCAATGACTCCCACCTGAAACCCTAGGATTGGGATTATTTGGATTTAAGTGCATAAGCAACATGCAATTATTGGCACTATATGGCCATCTGCCCAGTGAGAGCCAGTGGAATTTCAGAATGATACTTTTCTACTTTAATGGGCAGTTGAGACAGGCAAGATTTCCGCTTCACTGTTTTCCATTGAGTCTGATTTATGGGGCCTGGAAGACCATTTTGCATCCATCAGTTCGGAGAATTTTCAGTTTGCCAGCGCTGAGTAGAATAAGGTGTGGTTTCTTCAGATTCTACATCCAGCCTGTTCTGTGGCATCCTGATAGATGGGGTGAAGCTGAAAGAAATATCCTAACCCCTGTAGGTTATGATTTACCCATAGAGGGGAAGTGAAGTGTTCCCACCTTAAAGGTTTCCCTGTCCTGCTCACCCAACTGTTGTCCCCTACTAACCAGCTTACAGCCAGTTCCAGATTCAAGTTAGAATTTCTTTCCTCAGATGTCCGATACTCATTGTAAGACAATACTTCAATGTCGGGGTGAGGTTGGTGTTTGGCAACACATACAGCTTACTGCTTATGACATTGTCAAAGCTGCTTATTTGCATTCATGTCTTGTTACACAGTGCCAACCATCTGTTATCCTGTGCTTAGATCACTCTGCTCACAATCACAGCTTTGTCGACCACTGATGTACTCATCGAGAAAGAACACTCTGTTTAGGTTGCTTATTAAAAACACTTTCACCCTTCCTTTCCCAAAGACATATGGTTTAGGCCAAGGTACTGTTCTGTGGGTTCCAGAGGAAGAGCACACGATAAAGTAAATGAGCTTTTTCAGATTTTGCACCTGAGATGGAAACAGTAAAGAAGGGTTAAGAATAGATGAAAATGGAGAGAGCCGACGGTTTTGTAAATCCTTCACATTAAATAAATTAACTTCATTAAACACGAGAACATTAATTTGGCATTAACCAATATATGATTGGATACACTGGTTTCATTGAATATTTGAGCTCAGGTATTGCACGTGTAACAGCCCAGTGGATAGTCAAAGAACCTCCAATGTACCTGAAAGACCTACATCAATTCTGCATCTTGTTCAGTAAGGGTTAAGATAAAGGGTCATGTATTCGGCTGAAGAAACTTGTCCATTCTGAGAAACTAGGCAAAGCTTTTCTTAAAAAAGATATCAGCAGCATTGTTTCACATCAGCTAATGACACCCAAATATAAGAAAGGTCTAGACTATAATACCTTGTGGAATGCTTCCAGATACAGTACCGCATCTCTTCCACTTCCCGCTCCTCCGCCCTTGAGCCCCGCCCCTCCAACCGCCACCAGGACAGAACCCCACTGGTCCTCACCTACCACCCCACCAATCTCCATGTTCAGCGCATCATCCGCCGTCATTTCCGCCACCTCCAAACGGACCCCACCACCAAGAATATATTTCCCTCCCCCCCCCTATCAGCATTCCGTAAAGACCACTCCCTCCGCTTGAACTCTTAACCGCTGTCTCAGGGAAAGTGTGCTACCACTGAGATAAAGGACAATTTCCTCCATGTTTAGGTCTTCCGCGGCGTTGGAAAGTTTGACTTTGAAAGATAAAAACCCATGACAATTCTGCAAATCCCTGCCTTTGATCAGTGTCATTAAATAATACAGCAGATGCCCACAGAACGTGATTTGAGACTGCGGTGTTATTCACTCCATTGTCACTGCTGTTTTCCAACAGCTCAAAGTCATTTAATAACTGAGTCATTTGTCTCAGTCAAATCCATCGAATTCAGCACCGCCTTCCTAACCTGAGATCTTCTTCCCGACCTCTCCGCCCCCACCCCAGTCTGACCTATCACCCTCACCTTGACCTCTTTCCACCTATCACATTTCTGACGCCCCTCCCCCAAATCCCTCCTCCATACCTTTTATCTTAGCCTGCTGGACAAACTTTCCTCATTCCTGAAGAAGGGCTTATGCCCGAAACGTCGATTCTCCTGTTTCCTGGATGCTGCCTGACCTGCTGCGCTTTTCCAGCAACACATTTTCAGCACAGTACACCATTAATATACTATGTCATATTTTACAACTTGCACTTATAAATTGTCTGCAACATGGTATAATATACCAAGACATGTCATAGGAGCATGAATCAGATAAGAAAATCTAATACTGAACCAGAGCACCAATTCCTGCCATCCAACATTCCCAGTGAGGGGCAGCACGCTCAAGGAGTGCTACTTGTGAAATCATACAAATACGTATTGGAATGCAATATGTTTATTCTCTGATTTTACTTTTAAGTAAATCCCTTCATGTACCTTTAGATAAATTATAGCGAATGCACCATTTAATATTTTCCAGATGGACAGCTTTGCCATGGGATGTGGCCATATGGTTAAATATCAATCCTGGGTTACTCACAATGAGATCTGTGGCTCACCTTTTGGATTTCGGCTTTAATGTATAGGATCTGCTGTGATAGCTCATTTCAACGGGGCATCAATTTGGGCATCACAAATGTCCTCAGCACTATTCACCTTGACCTCATTAAAAGCAAAGCTAAAAATCACACAACACAAGGTTATGGTCCAATGGGTTTATTGAGAAAGCTAGTGCTTTGGTGTTGTGTGATTTTTAACTTTGCCCATCCCAGTCCAACACCGGCTCCTCCAAATCATTAAAAGCAGAAATGGCTCCAATTTCCGAATGCTTTTAGGAGCCTTTGTTCTGAGTCTTTAGCTGGGCATCGGCCATGGGCAGGATTCAATTCAGGTATTATATCCTTTCCTCCATAAATTATTAACCTTGCCACTACTCACAGTCCTTACATTGAAGGATGTTTGGTAAAAGGTGACTGGATTGATTACTGGGAACTCTTGTGAGGAGAAGTTACACTCGTTAAACCTGTACTTAGTGGAGTTTTAAAAAATGACACATGATCCTAGAAAACAATATAAATCTCTGAGGTGGTGGGGTGGGAGGGGGGTTGGGTTGGGGAGGTTGCCCAGATATTTACTGAGGTTTTCTTCCTTGTTGGGGAATCTAAAATTAAGGTTTCAAAATGAGGAATCTTCCATTTAGGACAGTGATGATGAAGACTATTCTTTGGAATTCTGCACTGCAGAGAGAGGTAGAGAATGGTTCATTGAATACATGCATGGCTGAGATGGACAGATTTCTAACCTGCAAAAATGTCAAGCATAAAGGGGGAGTGAGGGATTATGGAGGGGTTGATGGGAAGGCAGCGAGGTGGAGTCAATGTCATAATTGATCCATCATGATCTTATTGGATAGTGGAGAAGGCTTGAAGGTCCAAATGACCTAATTCTGATCCTATTAGTTACATGGAAACCTAGAAAATAGGAAGAGGATTAGACTATTTGGTTCTTCAAGCCTCAACTATTCATTATAAACATGTCTGCTCATCCAAGTCTATAGCCAGTTCCTACATTTCTCCCCATACCCTTTGATTAAGAATTATCTCTAACTCCTTGAAAATATTCATTGTTTTGCCCTCAACCGAGACTGTAGCAGAGAATTCCACAGGTTCATCATTCTCTGGGTGAAAATATTTCCTCATCCATGTCCTAATGACTTATCGTGTATTCTTAGGCTGGGACTCATATTTCTGGACTCCCCCACCATCTGGAACACCCTTTCTGCATTATACCTGTCTAGCCCTGTTAGAATTTTACAGGTTTCGATGAGACCCCTTTCATTCTCCGAAAGCCCCGAGAATATCGTCCTAACTAATCCAGTCTCTCTTCATATGTCAGTCTGCCATCCCAGGAATCAGTCTGGAAAACTTTGTTGCACTCCTGATCTTATGTCATACCTGCACCAAACACAAGGTGAATGAACACTTAGGTGAGATTTAAGAATGCAGTTTTTGCCTGAAGAACCATCCTGGACATTAAATTAACATCTTTTCAGGGAAAGAAGGAAATAAACCAACAAAAAAAGCTAACAAAAACAAATTTGAATTTGGAGCAATCATTAAGAAAGGAATTGCACAGACAAGTGCAGATAACACAGCGCATCGAACATCTGACTCTTGGTGACTTACCGTTCAAGTTTTTGTAAATTTCAAGAGATTTCTCAGGAACATAAGAGCATGAATGGGAATTTTTCATCAAGCCTTTTCTCCCAATCAGTGGCTAATCTATGACCTAACCTCAGACATCCCTTTCCTTCGCATCCCCTTACCATTAGTAGATAACAAAAGATCCATCAATCTCATTTTTAAAAATGAACAACTGATCCAGAATCCATTGCTTGCTCAGAGAGTTCTAAACTAATATCACCCTGGTTTCACTCCTGAAAGACCTGGCTACAAGTTTGGCAATGCTCCTTTGCTGTAGATGTCCCAAACAGCTGTAATAGTTTATCTAAGTAACTCATCTTAACATCTTGAATACTTTGATCAAATTACATGTTAAGATGATAAATTCCAGGGATTTTCCAGGAGCTACTTGTCTGGCTCCTGCCTCCTCTGCATCTACAACTGGAATATTTGATGGAATCTGTCCTGACAGAGCTGCAGTTGTGGGAGTTGAAATTAGATTAGATTACATGATTAGATTAGATTAGATAAGATTACATTACAGTGTGGAAACAGTGCCCTTCGGCCCAACAAGTCCACACTGACCCGCTGAAGCGCAACCCACCCATACCCCTACATACCTGCCGCTACGGGCAATTTGACTTGCCCAATTCACCTAACCTAACCTAACCTAAATGATCGTGCCTTGCAGTGATCTGAATATGGGATTGAATATATTCTCATGCATTATAAAATATATTTGCATACAACATACAACTAAAGTCTAGTGCACAGAAAGAAGTCATTCAGCTTAATGGACTTTGCTGCCATTGAGGGAAAGAAATGGCAAGTGTTAGATTCTGAGAGGCCACTGGGGTGGCACAGTGGCTCAGTGGTTAGCACTGCTGCCTCACAGTGCTTAGGGACCTGGGTTCGATTGTACGCTCAGGCCACTGTCTGTGTAGAGTTTGCATATTCTCCCCGTGGTTTCCTCCCACAGTCCAAAGATGTGCAGCTTAGGTGGATTTGCCATGCTAAATTGCCCATAGTGTCCAGGGATGCGTAGGCTAGGTGGATTAGCCATGGGATATGTGGAGTTACAGGGTTTGGTTGGGTCTGGGTGGGATGCCCTTCAAAGGGGTGGTGTGGAGTTGATGGGCCAAATGGTGTGCTTCCACACCGTAGGGATTCTATACTGTAAATAACATTCAAAATAAAAAAGGCTTGGGATATGGGCATTCCTGACAAGACTGTCACTAATTGTCTTGAGAAGTTAATGGTGAGCCATGCAATCCATATTTGGGTAGAGACTCGCATAGTGGCTGTCATGCAGGGAGTTCCAATAATTTGACCCCGTGATACTGAAGGAATGACAATAAATGTCCAAATCAGGACTGAGAGTATTTTGGAGGGAGTTCTTGCAGGTCACTGTGTTGCCATGTATTTGCTGCCCTTGTCCTCCCTGGTGGTAGAGTAAGTATTTACAGTGGTAGTACCAATCAAGTGGGTTGCTTTGTCCTGGATAGTATGCAGCTTCCTGGATGTTGTTAGATCTGCACTCAGCCAGGCAGGAGGGGATGGCTTGACTGGGCCAACATTCCCATGCATAATTCAAAAACAATTTCAGGCCATGCATGGTCTGCCCATAAGCATTATTTCCTGTCTCTGTAGTTTTCATTCACAATGATCATTTTGCCAACATTACCAATTCAATTTTCCTATTCCAACGACTACAATGTAATGGTACTCTCTTACCACTGGGTGGCCCAGTGGGCTGAGTTTCGAACATCTTTTTCCTAACTCAAATTCTATCTTTTACTGTACACAGAGAAGTTTATTCCTCATGTGATTGTGTGCAATACCAACGGAAACATACTTGTTTACTTTTAATTAAAACATCTGCAAACTGACTGCAATATCGGTTACTTTGAGGGGTCTTTACATTGTCTTCGGGGCCTCCCGTGCAAACTCTGTGCATTCCTCAGATGATGGAGCTTGCTGAATTGAGCTGTAAGTGTAAATAGATTTAATAGTTTGTGTGAGGTATCACGGGAGTCAAGTCTCAGGGAGGCCAGATTCACAAACTCAATGTCTCCAATGCGTGCATTCACCTGCAGGAGCACATTACTTCTCTCTTATTTCTGGTTGATGTGAAAGATCCTTTATCACTTTATCAGGCACCACAGGGTAGTTCCCCTCATCACCTTGCCAACCTTTATCCTTCAACCAACATCACTGAATGAAACTAGATTACCTGCTCATTGCTGTTTCTGAGTATTTACTTTCCACTCATTGACTCCTGTTTTTCCTACATTAACAACATTTCAAAAGTACTTCAGCAGCGTTTAGGTGTTGTGAGGTCAGGAAAGGAGCTACTTAAATGCCTAACTTCCTTTTTGTTACTTGCAACAACAAATAAAGTTTATAACTGATTAATTTTACTTTCTCAGCTTTAACTATGAGTGACAGCAGGCAGAAGGATTCCGTGCAAACCTCTAATGTGAAATGGCAATAGGTATTATAAAATAGAACTGAAACCTCAAATTTGATTGAGTCTCAATGATCTTGCATCACTCTTGATGTCTTCAAACAACAAATTACATGTTCGCTTTGCAGCTAGTCTAACATTAGGGTTTGCAAATCTTTTCAACGTTTCGGCTTTATTTACTCAAATCTTTTGAAGTGGAGCTTTTAGATCAAGTTAACAATGATTGAATTCATAAACAAAGAAGACACAATGAACAGGCCAAGCACATGCACAAGCACAGGCAATGGGGCCTTTCCTGAAAATGGGCCTTTTGTCCTTGTCATTGGTACAACCACAGCAGCAAACCATGGGCCCTCATTCAAAGGAACTCAGCGGGTGTTGTTTTCACAACAAGCACCAACTTCCTGGTGGCGCTGTTGTGCAAAAGAGCTGCCAAAACCAGTCAAAACTGTAAATGGTGGAACTAGTCTGAGCTCATCTTGTGTACATAAAAATGGAACTCCATTTCAGACCAATACCATCATTTCCAAGTTTTAGAGTCATAGAGATGTACAGCATGGAAACAGACCCTTCGGTCCAACTCGTCCATGCCGACCAGATATCCCAACCCAATCTCATCCCACCTGTCAGCACCCGACCCATATCCCTCCAAACCCTTCCTATTCATAGATCCATCTAGATGCCTTTTAAATATTGCAATTGTACCAGCCTCTACCACTTCCTCTGGCAGCCTATTCTGGGAATTGATGGCCTCAAGGTGCTAATGATGGAGGCCACATGGTGCCATTGATGGTTTTTGATGAGATTAGACTCCCTATAGGATGGAAACAGGCCCTTTGGCCCAACAAGCCCACATCAACTCTCTGAAGAGTAACCCACCCAGACCCATTCCCCAGCCCTATATTTACCCCTGACTAATGGACCTAATACAATGGGCAATTAAGCATGACCAATTCACCTGACCTGCACATCTTTGGCTTGTGGGAGGAAACCAGAGCACCCGGAGGAAACCCATGCAGGCACCGGGAAAATGTGCAAAATCCACACAGACAGTAACCCAAGGCAAGGGTTGAACTTGGATCTCTGGTGCTGTGAGGCTGCAGTGGTAACCACTGAGCCACTGTGCTGCCTAAGGTTGATGAGAGGTGCTGGGCATTTTCTTGTCATAGAGTCATACAGTCCTACAGCATGGAGACAGGCCCTTTGGCCCAAACTGGTCCATGTTGACCATGTCTGGGTGGTATTACTCGACAATTAAATGACATGCAATTTATATGCCAATTGTCAATTTTGTTCCCTTCTTAATTATAAAATGCAGATATTGTTAGTGAGACCATTAGGCAATTAAGAGTCAATCATATTGTTGTGTGTCTGAAGTCATATCTAAGCCAGATACCATGTGGGTACATGGTAAACACTTAGCTGGCTTTTGTTTCATTCCAGGGTTTCACTGCATTCATATTTTACCAGCTGCCATGTCTCCAGAACATTAGCCTGAAGTTCTAGATTACCATTCTAGTGGTGTTATCTCTATATCACTATCTCCCCTAAAACTGAATTGTGGATAATCTAACTTATGCTGGAGGCTGGCATTGTATGCTTCATTAAAGAATGAATTGTGACTGTTGCTAAACACTGTGGAATCGTCAGCAAACAGTTAGTCATGAGCTCGTCAGTGGTGAATTGGTTGAAGACAAAGGGTTGAAGATACGTGAAATTCTTGCAGGGATGTGCTCAGGCATCATCTGAGACGATGATGGACCCCAGGCAGCCACATCCATCTTCATCTGTTTCAGACTGAGGGATCTACAGGAGAAGTTTACCTTTGATGCCCACTGAGCTTGGCCTTGCTGAGGGCCATAGTCAGTCAAAGACATCCCTTTCTTGCCATGCATGAGTCTTGAATTTTTGGGTTGTAAGTTTGCTCGTGGAGCTGATGGGGTTGTTCTCAGACATTTTGTCACCATGCGAGGTAACCTCATCAGTGAGCCTCCAGTGAAGCACTGGTGTTCTGTCCAGCTTGCTATTTATGTGTCTTGGTTTCTTATGGTGGGTGATATACTTTCCAGTTCTGTTTCTGAGAGGTTGGTAAATGGGCTCCAAATCGATATGCTTATTAATGGAGTTCTGGTTTGAATGCCAGGCCTCTACGAATTCCTGTGCTTGTCTTTGTTCAGCCTTGTTCAGCAAGCAAACTTACAACCTGACCCACAACCTGAGCTACAAATCTTCTCCAAAGTCTCTTGAATTCCTGTTTGAATCAAGAGAGTTTGATGGCCCTGTGTGTGAAAATCCATCAGTTGGACTGGTATAAATCTGCACACTCTCAGAGTTTCACAGGTTAAGATTTCAAAGGAAGTCTTTGACCTAGTTTTTTCCCAATCAGCCTGTTCAGAGATGTCATTACACACCTCTGCAGCAGATGGGTCTTGAACCTGGGTCTCTCAGTCCAGGGGTAGGAACACTGTCACTGTATCAGAGGAGAGCTTTTATTCTCGATCAGAATGTTTTTTTTTCTGATTTACAGTTGTACTGAATGCATTGATTTAACTCACAGAAAGCCCTTGTCAAGGGACAACAGTGGCATGTAATGTCACCAGACTGGAAATGCAGAAACAGCCATTAATGGTTCGGATGACATGGGCCCAAATCTCATTGGGAATTCACTGCCAACAAATGGAATTTAAATGCAAAAACTATTGGAAAACTATTAAATGCAAACAATTAGAAAAATCTGGAACTGAATATACATCTCAGTTAACGTCGATTGCTGTAAAAATCCATCTGGTTCACTAGTTTTCTTTAGGGATATCTACCAATCTTTGCCTGGTCTGGTCTCTGAGTCTAGATCCATACCAGCATGGATAAATGCATTAAATGTATCATGAATGCATGGCCTCTGCAGTGGCCTAGATACTTGGTTCAATGCCAGTTAGAGATGGATAACCAATACAGGCCTTGCCAGCAATTTCTACACTACATTAAAAAAAGAGAGAAATAATAGATTGTCAAAATTTGGCAATTAATGCATTGAATTCTTATAGGCAAAAATATTTTGGGAGGAACTTTTATGGAGATGACAGACATGTTGGCTCAAAAGACTCAAATTACCTCCTTTGGAGAAGACCCGCCAAACTATCAGCCAATCAAGCAGTTAACAGGCTAATGACAAGCCTATCCTGGGATGAGGACTCTGGAGATGGGCAGTCCTGGCTGCCAAGAGCTTCTGGGCAATCAGCAGTCAGCCACTTTTACACCATGACTACAAAAACAGAGTAGAGGTTAGGATTTCTGTGATGATTGGCTCACCTCTGACCTCTAAAAGCCTTGACAATATCAACAAGGCTAAAATCAAGAGTAGTCTAGAATGTTCATGATCTGTCTGGATGGTTGCACCTACAACTACTCACAGGAAGCTGAACACCGTCCAGGATAAAGCATTTTTCTTCATTGCAATCCCTGTCACAAGAGTGAGTGATTGACCCCTCCATTGCCAGCCCATCCAATAGACCTCTGTTACATTGACAAGTCTGTAAGGTTACTTTGACAGCAGCTGCCTCCCCTGTGGCCTTTAACACCTTGAAAGCCAAGTACAAAAATGTTCCAGGAACATTAAGTTCTTCACAAAATATTGTTGTTTCTTTGCTGCAGCTGAGTCAAAAATCCTGTAGTTCCAATGTACACACTGGAGGAGAGCCATCATGAGGCCACTAATCCAGAGAATGACAAATGATGGAGATCATGGTGGGTCAAGCAGCAAGCTAACATTTCCTGTCTAGATGACTCTTCATCAGAGCTTCATGTCAGCCTGACTCGAAACGTTAGCTTGCTCTCTCTCTCCGTGGATGCTGTCTGACCCACTGTGATCTCCAGCATTTGTTGCTTTCAAGACAGATTCCAGCATCTGCAGTAATGTGTTCCTAGTAATCCAGAGACCCTGGCTAATAATCTGAAGGCATGGTTGCAAATTTTATCATAGTACTTGATAGATTTTAAATTTAATTATGCAACATCTGGAATTGAAACCTTCTCACTGCAATAGGGACCATGAAACTACCATGTGACTGTAGCAGCAATCACCTAGTTTGCTAATATGCTACAGGAAAGGACTTCAGCCTCCCTCAGCTGGTTTGACCTACAAAGTAAAAACAATGACTGCAGATGCTGGAAACCAGATTCTGGATTAGTGGTGCTGGAAGAGCACAGCTGGAAGAGGCAGCATCCAAGGAGCTTCGAAATCAACGTTTCGGGCAAAAGCCCTTCATCAGGAATAAAGGCAGTAAGCCTGGAGCGTGGAGAGATAAGCTAGGGGAGGGTGGGGATGGGGAGAAAGTAGCATAGAGTACAATGGGTGAGTGGGGGAGGGGATGAAGGTGATAGGTCAGGGAGGAGAGGGTGGAGTGGATAGGTGGAAAAGGAGATAGGCAGGTAGGACAAGTCCGGACAAGTCATGGGGACAGTGCTGAGCTGGAAGTTTAGAACTAGGGTGAGGTGGGGGAAGGGGAAATGAGGAAACTGTTGAAGTCCACATTGATGCCCTGGGGTTGAAGTGTTCCGAGGCAGAAGATGAGG
>NC_057724.1:62653512-62660460 GCF_004010195.1 Chiloscyllium plagiosum
GTGAGTGGCGCTGGTGGGGGTGGAAGTGGTGGTGACAACGGCAGTAGGGGTGGCGGAAGTCACTGAGCATGTGGCATCAGCGACGATGTGAGGGGCGGAAGTGATGTCATGTGTGATGCATGAGGAATTGTGAGGGGTGGAAGTGGTTGTGGGAGTGGCCATGATGGGGGCGGAAGTGACATCATCAATCAGCGTGGGGGTGGCAGCTGCATCAGCCGCATGGCTAATGGCGGAATAGGTTCCGAGGCCAGGGGAATCTTCTGGAATGTTTGAGGAGCGCTGGTTATGTGACTCCAGGCCCACAGATATGCGGCTGGCATTTAACTGGTCCACCATGTCACCCAATACAAAGACACTTAGGGATAGACAACAGATGTGAATGATATCCACATCCTATGAAAGAACATAAAGGAGGCTAGCCATTACCATTGAGAAGCAACTATTGATGGGCATCACCTTCCCTGTATTCACTCCATCTCAGAAACAATTGGGAAAGACCAGATGTGCTCTTATCCATTTTATTTTACTTATTCACGCAATCGCAACAGCGGCCAACAAAAGTAACTCAGCTAGAATCATCTAACTTTATGAATTATGGATCCGTTTCCAGAATCTTTTGGCAGAAATGGGACAGCTTATTTCTCCCCCCAGCTCAGTAACTGCTCTGTGTTGATTTTCTCTGATCGTTTTCTGGCAACACTATCAGCTCCTTCTGACAGTGAATTCTGAGCTGCTGCTACTTCTCCATGCAGGAGCTAATGACAAGCTCTGGCTGAACAAACTAATTACTGTGTGATTGGTGGCCGCCTGCAAGGTGAGCAGGAACTGTGCTGCAATAGCCAAAGGCAGAAGATCTCGTCAGCTTTAACGAGACCTAAGAAAACTTGCAGAGATTTTCCACCTGAGAGATGGGATTGTGTACGTTGATAAAAGTGCATGATGTGTTGAGCAGTGTAGATGGGTCTTGTTCAGTTCTTCCCTCACCTAACACATGCACACTTCCCAGCAGTTAAGAATTGCAGTTAAAAATTTTCCCCACACTACACAAGTACTTGCAAAGTAATGTTCTTAGTCAGGTCACTTTGAAATGTCACCAAAATGTTTGCTGATTGCATATTTTATATTCTACTGACTGCAGTTTAAGGGAAGCAAAAAATTACAGTGAGGGGTTCATTCTCTGTATCCCTTTCTGTCAAGATTATCCAAACGTAGATTAATTTAGATTATCTAAACTTCTCTCACTCTCTTCCTGACAGTGTGTACCACCTGCAAGATGCACAGCAGCAACCTGCCAGTTCTCCTTCCAAAGGAATTTCCAAATGACACACCCTCTCACCTCAAAGCACAAGAGACACATTGGAACGCCATGACCTGTAAACTCTCCTCCAAGTCAATGCTACCCTAATTATAACACCTTCCCTTTGCTGTCACTGCATCAAATACTTAGAAGTTTCTTTGTCACACCACTTGGATTACAATGGCTCATGAAGCTCACCATAACTTCTCAAGGACAAGTGAGAATAGACAACAGATGTGACCCAGCTAGTGACTGTTGCACCCCATCATTGAACTAAAAACAACCCCTCCACCAATGGTGGTTATAACTTTGCCTAGATTCTAAGCTCTCAAATTTTCTCCTAAACCTCTCCCCCGCATTCATGTCTCTTTTCTCTTTTAAGGTAATCCTTAAAACCGACACTTGGCTTTTGACTATTAGTACACAAGGGGCAAAGTTATCAAGCAATTTAAACAGGAAACATGAAACTTAAGATGTAATGGATTGGGGATAGTCAGCCAATGTGGGTCCATTGATAGTTCGTTGAAGGCAATGCATTGGGATGGTCAGATTGAGAGGAGATCAAGGCATGGATACAGGTTTCAGTGGCAGGTAGACTGCGGTTGACATGGAGTCAGGCAACATTGTACAGGTGTAAGAAAAGAAACTGTGTGATGAAGAGGATATGAACAGGAGGTGCCACTTGGAGTTGAACAGTATCCTAAGATCGCAAACAGTCTGCTTCAATTCAAGGCACTGGCTAGAAGGGTGATGGAATCAGCGATGAAGGTACAGAGCTTGTGGCAGATGCTAAAAGTCATGGCTTCATTCTTTAGAAAGTCCAACTCGATGAAATTGCAGATCATCCAAGACTCAAGGAGCTACAGCAGAGACACTGGATGGGTTAGAGAGGTGACTGTAGGGTAGTGCTGAAGTTCTCCCACATGTATGTGGTAGATGACCCCAATATTTTTGTGCAATCTCACCAAGGGACAAAACACCAATGAAGATGACGGGACCAAGAGCTGATACTTGATGGACTCTTGAGATAAGGATATGAGGGCAGGAATTGAAGCTGTACATACTCTGTATATCAGATCTCGAAGACCAGGGCTCCATAAAGGCAATGCCACTGAGCTGCATAACAAAGGGAAACTGTATCAGATGGCGGTATTAACTGTTTTAAAGACTGCAGCAAGTAAAGGATGATGAAGAAGACTAAAGCACCATTCTCACTGCCTTTGAAGATAGCAATTATGAGTTTGGCAGGTGGATGGGGGGGAGTGCGTGATGGTGAGGGGTAAACTAGATACCAGAAGACTTGAGAAAGAATAGGAAATGATTTGATGATGAGGGCCAAAGTGGCAGTCCAGGGACTCACAAGATGATTGTGAGACTTCCACACCTTCACATCTGCCGATCAGATTGACCTGCAACTCTTGTTACCTCAACGGTGCCGGAGAACTTAAGATGTAGAAGTAAAGGTAGGCCATTCAGCCCATCAATTCTGCTCAACCATAAATGGTGCCATAGCTGATTTGATAATCCTCAACTCCACTCTCCCACCTTTCCTCTATAATTCTTGATTCTTTTACTGTCTGTCTGAACCTTGAATATATGTAACCACTCAGCCTTGAGAGCCCTCTACGATAAAGAATTCTGCAGATTGTAACTTCTGAGAGAAGAAATTCATCCTCATGTCTGTCATAAACGAACAGTCCCTGACTCTGAAATTATGCTCTTTAGTTCAAGACTCTTTTGCACAGGAGGAAACATTTCAAGCTGCCTGAGAATCTCATGACTGGGCACTGCTGAGACTGAAGGCAGGCTCACAAAGCTCGACATCCTGAAGCGATGTAAATCCGGAGAAATTGGGCAGGGAGTAATCCTAAGGAGGAAGATTGGACTTGGGTTTAAAATGCTTGTGGTGTAGAAGGCAAGGGACGATATTGTCTTCTGGACAAGCTTTACCCAGGTTGTACAAAGGGGACTCCTCCCCTGTCCTCCCCTCCCCTGCTCACTCTTGCCCACCTACCCGTGCCAACCATATTATAACATGGGCAGAATAATATCCATTCCAATGACTCAGCTTCGTCCAACACTGCTCCACAATAAGTTTGCAGATGGCACAGGCTATCTTTATGAGTGAATGGAGTTTCTCGAGAGGAACGGTGACCCAGTTTTCGCTGAAAGAGTCAAGGATAGACTGGGACAGGAAGGAACTGGCAACTTGAGAAAGGCAATTAGAAAGTTATCGCAAGAGTACTTGAGTACAGGAATAGTGAAATATTTCTCCAATTATATAGAAGCCTGGATAAGCTGCGCCTGGAGTATTGCATCAGGAAATATATCATTGCCTCACAGAGAGTGCAATGAAGGTTCACCAGATGTGTTCCTGGATGGCAGGATATTCCAGTGAAGAGACACAATAAATTGGGCCTGTATCCTCTACAGCTTTGTAGAATGAGAGTTGATCTTACTGAAACTTACAAAGTACTTATAAAGTAGATGCAGATGTTTCCCATTGTTGTGGAGTCTTGAACCAGAAGATAATCTTTGGAATTCTCTGCCACAAAGAGCTGTGGAAGCTCAGTCTTGGAGTATTTTTAAAGTAGAGATTGATGCATTGTGATTACCAATGAGTTAAAGGATTATGAAGTTAATGTGTGTAAAAGGCATTGAAGTGTGTGATTAGCTGTGATGGTATTAACTCACAGAGCAGGCCTACTCCTGATCCTGTAGTATTGCCACCAATAAACAAGCTGAGTGTGAAACCTGGCAAGAAGTTGATGATGAGGCTATTGCTACTCAGAGCTAGGCTGCTTTCATTGGTTCTTTGAAGAAAAATGAGAGGCCCATTCTTGCTCCAACTTAGAACAAAGCTGATACTTCATTACAGTTCATTGTCTCCTAGAGCATAAGGCTGGGTACATAATGTCTGAGGAAGAGTCATAACAGCCATTGTTTTATAACAGAGCATGGTGACATTCAGGATCTTGGCTAACAGTCATTCATTCCTGATGAAGGGCTTTTGCCCAAAATGTCGATTTTCCTGCACCTTGGATGCTACCTGACCTGCTGTGCTTTTCCAGCACCACACTCTTGACTGTGTGATTTTTAACTTTGTCCACCCAAGTCCAACACCGGCACCTCCACATCTTGTTTCCCTATGTCAACAGCATTAAATCCATCCCACGTTCTGGGGAGATGGTGGCATTGTGTCAATGTACTGGACTGATAATGCAGCACTCTGGGCTAATGGTCTGGGGACATAGGTTCAAATACCACTTCAGCAGATGATACAATCTGAATTCAGTGGGGGGAAAAAATAGCTGGAAAAAACAACGTAAGTCTAACGACAACCATTGTCAATTGTTGTATAAACCTGTCTGGTTCACTTGTGCCTCTTAGGAGCAGAATCAGCTGTCTTTACCAGGCTTGATATGATTCCAGACCCACAGCAATATGGCTGATGTTTACGGGCTGGCAATAAATGCCAGTCAAATCAGCAATACCCCCCCTCACACAAATGATCATTAAAAAAATTCCAACCCTTTTCAGTTCTGAAGAAGTCATACTGGACTCAAAGTGTTAACTCTGTTTCTCCATCCATAGATGCTGCCAGAGCCATTGAGTTTCTCCAGCAATTTGTGTTTTAATTACAAAACAAAATTGGCTCCTGAGTTAACCAAAGTTCCTATACTCAAAATGAGTAATTCAATAGCCGTGAGGTGTTTTGAAATGTATTAATGTCTGAAACTAATGCAAGTTCTTTACTTAAGTTTTCAATAGAGGTTTAACAATCCTTACAATATGAAATTCTGTAATACGGCACATTATGTTTCAGAATAAAGCCATTTAGCCTATCTTTCAAAAAGCTGTCCAATTAACCCACTTGCCTATTCTTCCTCTACATTGCCACAAAATTTTCCTTTGCAAGTATTTGTCAAAGGACTTACATTTACTTAACATAATGCTACTTTTAGTCTGATCGTGTAATTATATTTTGCAAATTTGTAGATTTTACAGAAGATATGTGACAAGCATGAAGAATTTTAATCGCGTGGGACCAAAACAGATTGAATGGTAAAAACAGGATTGTACATGCTCATTTTCTGCCCAAAGGTGTCTTCCATTGAAAACGCTTTGATTCAACCCATCTGTCTGTCACACTATTATTAAGAGATATGTAAGGTGTGAAACCTGTCACTCATAGTTCTGAAGTGATATGACAATTGCCATCCCATAATATAGATATTCCCAATGCTACATTCAGTTGGCTCCATCAAAGAGGGAGGGAGTTGGTGGAACAGGGACAGTTTGGCGATACTGGCTTGCGGCTGAATACATTGGCTTTGACTACAGGGAAATAATGGGCCCACCGCTAGTCAATTTTAATGACAGGAAATTGTGGGCTGTGTGCCTATGATTTCCCAAACATGTACAACCAGAAAGCTAGGCCCCCTGTTGATACTGAAAGCTTGGAAAATCAAGAGATGGGAAAATGAGGGTTATTTATGAGTCACACAGCTCATTTACAACAAATGAAAAGTAAATGGAAAATGATCCTCTTCAGGTCTCCAATGTGACACACTGGGGCTTTCTGTTTGGTAGGTGATGCTGTTCACATTTACAGCTCAGTTCCCACCTTCATGTACTGTGATCGCTTTTACTTTTCCCTACTTTATCTGCAGTACTTGCTTTGCATCCTTCAATATAGGGCATTAACCAAATGTAAATAGTGGCTTCTCAATGAGACCTATACACCCCACGCTGAGAAAAACGATAGGTAAGTTCATCAAAATGCATAAACTTCACCAGGGCTTGACAAGGTAGATGCTGACATAATGTTAGCCCTCCTGGCTGAAGAGTCGAGAACGAGGGAGCACAGCCTTAGACCAAGGCAGTTACCATTTATAGTGGAAATGAGGAGGAACTTCTTTATTCAAAGAGTTGTAAATTTTTGGGATTCTCTACTCCAGAGAGTGGTGGCTGTTTAGTTGTTAAGGAATTCGGAATAGAGATGAATAGGTTATGGGAGTTCTAAAGAAATTAAAGGATATGCGAATTGCATTAGAAAGTGGAATTGAGGTAGAAACTCAATTTATTGAATAGAGAATACTGAGAGGCCTGGATGGTGAACACAGAGAAGATGTTTTCACTGGGAGGACAGACAAAGACCAGAGGGCACAGCCTCAGAGTGAATGGATGGCACTTAAGGACTGAGATGAGGAGGAATCTCTTCAGCCAGAGGGTGGGGAATCTATGATAATCATTGCTGCAAAAGGTTGTGGAGACCAAATCATTGAGTGTCTCTAAGACAGAAATGGATAGGTTCTTGATCAATAAGGGGATCAAAGATTACAGGGAGAAGGCAGGAGAATGGGGGTGAGAAATGTATCAGCCACAATCGAATAGTGAAGCAGATTCTATGGGCAGAATGGTCTAAATATGCTCCTCGATCTTATTGTCTGTATAAAAGATTCAGAAGATCTGATAGCAGCGTTCCTGCTGTCCCCGTGTTCCTGCTCCACACATGCTCTCACTCTCCCCGTACTCTCACACTCCCCATGATCTCTCTCTCCTCGTGCTCTCACAGACCCCATGCTCTCTCTCTATCTCTGTGCTCTCTCTCTCTCTCCCGATGCGCTCACACACCCCATGCCCTCTCT
>NC_057724.1:62660907-62661363 GCF_004010195.1 Chiloscyllium plagiosum
CTCCCCACGCGTGCCCTCTCTCCTGCTCTCACTCTCCCCATGCTCTCACTCTCCCCGTGCTCACACTCTCCCCATGCTCTCACTCTCCCCGTGCTCTCACCCTCCCCGTGCTCTCACTCTCCCCGTGCTCTCAAACACCCCGGGTTCTCACTCTCCCCATGCTATCACAGTCCCTGTGCTCTCACTCTCCACGTGCTCTCACTCTCTCCTGATCTCACTCTCCCCGTGCTCTCACTCTCCCCATGGTCTCCCTCTCCCCATGGTCTCATTCTCCCTGTGCTCTCACTCTCCCCGTGCTCTCACACTCCCCCGTGCTCTCTCTCTCCGTTGTGCACTCACCCTCCCAGTGCTCTCACTCTCCCCGTGCTCTTACTCTCTCCTACTCTCACTCTCCCCGTGCTATCACTCTCGCCGTGCTCTAACACTCGTGCTCTCACTCTCCCCGTGCTCTGACTC
>NC_057724.1:62661452-62668355 GCF_004010195.1 Chiloscyllium plagiosum
CTCTCTCCTGATCTCACTCTCCCTGTGCTCTCACTCTCTCCTGCTCTCACTCTCCCCATGCTCTCACTCTCCCCGTGCTCTCACTCTCTCCTGCTCTCACTCTCTCCTGCTCTCACTCTCCCTGTGCTCTCACTCTCCCCATGCACTCACTCTCTCCTGCTCTCACTCTCCCTGAGCTCTCACTCTCCTCGTGCTGTCACTCTCCCCATGCTCTCTGTCTCTCTCCCTGTGCTCCCGCACACCCCGAGCTCTCACTCTCCCCATGCTCTCACTCTCCCAGTACTCTCACTCTCACCGTGCTCTCACACTCCCCGTGCTCTCATCTCCCCGTGCTCTCAGTCTCCCCATGCTCTCACTCTCCCAGTACTCTCACTCTCTCCTGCTCTCACACAACCCGTGCTCTCACACTCCCCGTACTCTCACTTTCCTCATGCTCTCACACACCCTGTGCTCTCACACTCCCCATGCTCTCACACACGCCGTGCTCTCACACTCCCTGTGATCTCAGCCTCCCCGTGCTCTGTCTCCCCGTGCTCTCACTCTTTCCTGCTCTCACTTCCCCCTTGCTCTCATTATCCCCATGCTCTCACTCTCCCCATGTTCTCACCCTCGCGGTGCTCCCACTCTCCCCGTGCTCTCACTATCCCCGTGCTCTCACTCTCCCCGTGCTCTCACTCTCCCCGTGCTCTCACTATCCCCGTGCTCTCACTCTCCCCGTGCTCTCACTCTCCCCGTGCTCTCACTCTCCCCGTGCTCTCACTCTCCCCGTGCTCTCATTATCCCCATGCTCTCACTCTCCCTGTGTTCTCACACTCCCCATGCTCTCACACATCCCATGCTCTCACACACCCTGTGCTCTCACACTCCCCGTGCTGTCACACACCCCGTGCTCTCACTCTCCCTGTGCTCTCACGCTCCCCGTGCTCTCACGTTCCCTGTGCTCTCACCCTCGCAGTGCTTTCACACACCCCGTGCTCTCACTCCCTCCTGCTCTCGCGCTCTCCTGCTCTCACTCTCCCTGTGCTCTCACTCTCCCCGTGCTCTCACTCTCCCCCTGCTCACACTCTCTCCTGCTCTCACTCTCCCCGTGCTCTCACTCTCCCCATCCTCTCCCTCTCTCTTGCTCTCACTCTCTCCTGCTCTCACTCACCCCGTGCTCTCACTCTCTCCTGATCTCACTCTCCCTGTGCTCTCACTCTCCCTGTGCTCTCACTCTCCCCATGCTCTCACTTTCCCCGTGCTTTCACTCTCTCCTGCTCTCACTCTCCCCGTGCTCTCATCTTCCTGTGCTCTCAGTCTCCCCGTGCTCTCACACACCCCATGCTCTCACTCTCTTCTGCTCTCACACTCCCCTCACCCCGTGCTCTCACCCGCCCTGTGCTCTCACTCTCCTCGTGCTCTCACTCACCCCGTGCTCTCACTCACCCCGTTATCTCAGTCATCCCGTGCTCACACTCTCCCCGTGCTCTCACTCTCCCTGTGCTCTCACTCGCCGTGTGCTCCTTCTCTCTCCTGCTCTCACGCTCCCTGTGCTCTCTCCCCGTGCTCTCCCATACCCCGTGCTCGCACTCATTTCAATGTTGAGCCTTTGTCTCACTCACCACTCAGTTTGCCATCATAGAATCAGAGGACCGCAGGAGTGTTACGGTGCAGGAGGGGGCCAGTGGACCTATTGTGTCTGCACCAGCTCTCCAAATGAACATTGTGACTTCGTGTCATTCTGCTGCCTTTCGCCATATCCTTGCACATTATTTGAATGGAAGCAATCTTTCAATATGTTCTTGAATTCCTCAGTTGAATTTGCCGCAACTACACTGACAGATAGTGCATTCTAGATCCATACTACTACTTTTGTGAAAAACATTTTTCTCGCATCACACTTGCAGCTTTTGCAAATCATTTTAAATTTATGCCGTCTTGTTCTTGATACTTTTACAAGCTGTTGTTTCCTATCTACTCATTCACCAGAAACTTAACTGGACTTGCCAAAAAAATACTGTGGCTATGGACGCAGGTCAGAGGCTCGGAAGGCCTCAGTCAGTCACCACCTGACTCAAAAGCCTGTCTGCTATCTGCAAGGCACAAGTTGGGAGTGTGATAGAATATTCCCCACTCGTCTGGATGAGGGCTGCTCCAACAGCAGGCCAGAAGCTTGACATCATCTGGGACAAAGCAGCACATTTGACTGATACCACTTCCACAAACATCCAATCCCTCCACCACAACACTCAATAGCAGTGGTCAGTACTATCTACAAGGTCCACTGCAGAAATTCACCAAAGATCCTTAGCATCTTCCAAACCCATGACCATTTCTATCTATGTGGACAAGGGCAGCAGCAAATAAAAAAGAACACCACCAGATGAAAGTTCCCCTCGAACCCACCCACTATCCTGACTTGGAAATATAACATCATTCCTTCAGTGTTCTGGGTCAAAATGCTGGAATTCCAGCCTTAGCAGCACTGTGTGCAGCAAATGGACTGCAGCAGTTCAAGAAAGCAGCTCACCACCGCCACCTGAAGGGCAACTAGGGATGAGCAATAAGTGCTGACCACATCCCATGAATGAATACAAAATCTCTACCTGGCTTACTCATGATTTTAAGAACTTCCATCAAATTTCCTCTTCAACCTCTTTTCTCCAAGGCAACCTAGTTAACCTATCCTCATAACCAAAATTTCTCATCTCTGAAACCATTCTTGTAAATCTCTCCAGTAAGTTCATGTCCTTCCTGCAGCTTCCAGTACTGGGCACAATCTTGCAGCTGAGGTCTCACAGATATCTGAAACAAGGTCAACATTATCTCCTTGCTCTTGGACTCTAAGCCTAGCCCAAGATACTATGTTTTATTAACTGCTCCCACCAGCTGTCCTGCCACCTTTGGTGATCTGTGCACCCATGTAGAAAGATCCCTCTGCTCCTGCCCTCCTCATGAATTATATCTCTTATTTTATTGTTTTTTTCTCACTGAGGTTCCTGAGCTTGCCATCAAGTTGTCTCCACTAAAAAGGCATCCTGCAATTACATGGAACTTTTCACAATCTCAGGAGATTTCAAAGTGCTTCACAGCCAATACATGCAATTGCTGCAATGTGAGAAACCCACTGTTAGTTCGTATGCAAGAAGCTCCCACAAGCAGCAACGTGAGAATGACCATCTTTTACAGCGATTGCCCAGGACAGGGGTTAACTCCCTACTCTTCTTCAAATTAGTGCGGTGGGATTTTGTTTTTCCGTTGAGCTGGGACAGCAGATGATGCCTCAGTTAATGCAACTCATTTGAAGGATGAGTGCAGTGCTTCCAAGATTGAGAAACTGAATACCTGTCTCCTGCTCCCATTTCTTCAACATGCTCTTCAATACTGCACCTAGCATGAGACTAAATCTTGTGTTCGCTGGAATGGGACTTGAATCAAAATTTCAAACTCAGAGAGCACTGCCACAACTGTGTCATGGGTGACACTAAATCAATAGCAGTCAAGCTTTCTGTCTTTATGAACTACCTAGCTTTGCACAGCAGAGCCTCTATATAGAATGCACCTATTATGTGGAAGTCAATGCTCTGCTTAATTTGTACATATCTCATGGTGCCGATGGTTCTGCTATTGTGAGTTAGCAATTATCCAGCATTGAGAAGAGCTCTTTCCTGCGGGCCAATGAAGTCCAAACACTGAATTAGCAACTAAGACTGAGTTACCTCGATTTCGCAGTGTGGTTTCAAGGCTTGGGAACCACAAGTCAGAGCTTGAATTTCTATGCTGCACCACATTTGAAAATGCGTAATTTGTGCCACACTAGGAGCTCAAATATGTATTGTAGAAACAGTTGAAAACTGCCTATCCCCTCATGGAGTAATTTATCAAACGCCTGATCTAACAATTGCTTTGCAATCTCTTGGGATCTAGACCGAAAATTGCAGCTGCGTCAGTCTTCGACGATGTTGGTCTAGGCCACAGCACTTATCGAGTGCTGCTATTCAAGCCTCTAGGCTCCAGGCTGCAAATGGGAATTCCTGACCTTGCAATAGATCTGAAACTCCCAGGAGCATTGAGCCTGAGCTGTGAACACTGCGAACTGCTGCTGATGGGATCAGGGGTCTCACCAAGTTGGTGCTGTTAGAGAAGAAGAATTTTTTCTGAAATGAGGGAGTCAGAGGAAATGTTTCTTTGGTTGGGGTGGCAGAGATGTAGCAGAAGGAATTGATAATAGAGTGCTTCAGACAATATGAAAATGAAGAAACATTCAAAAGAATTTGCATTTGCTTGGCACCTTTCATGAACTCTGAAACTTTCAAGTGCTTCATAGCCAGTTCTGTTATTTTGTGGGGCAGTCACTATTATTATGTAGAAAATGCAGCACCCAATTGACACATAGTAAGGTCCTCAAAACAGTGGGCAAATATCTGGATTTTCTTAATGTTGCTTGAGGGGTAAATATTGACCAGGGCTAAGAGCATATCTCCATGGGATTTTTCACTTTTCATTGAGAGGGTAGATGGTGTTTCACATAATTCTGAGTCAAAAAGTGTGGTGTTGAAAAAGCACAGGCATTCAGGCAGCGTCCGAGCAGCAGGAGAGTCTATGTTTATAGCAGGAGCTCTTCATCACGACAACAAAGATACAGCAGTGTTCTAGAGAGCATGCTAGAACAAACTGTAAAGACATTAATGAAATTATAATATTTATAAATCACACATCTTACATCAAAATACTCTTCAAGAAGAAGACCTGTTCCCTATTGGACATAGTAAGCTTCATTCCTGATGAAGAGATCACGCTCGAAACGTCGACTCTCCTGTTCCTTGGATGCTGCCTGACCCGGCTGTGTTTTTTGAGCACCACGCTTTTCGATTCCGATCTCCAGTGTCTGCAGTCCTTACTTTCTCCCACATAATGCTGAGTCAGAAAAGTTGTACCTCCAATAGTGCAACACTTGCTCAATATTACATGGACGTACCAGTCTATGTTATGCTCTAGTGTCTTCATTCACGAACTGGAGAATCAAAGGAATAGATTTTACCTCTTTACACTGAATACATCGAGGACTTACAATGTCTTTGTGAATTAGAATGTGCATTAGAAGGGGAAAGGTTTCCCTGTGAACTTGAAAGTGTAATTTAAGGGGAACAAAGTTGTAGAGAACAGAGAGGGTTAGAGAAACAGTGAGGTGTAAATTATTGGTGTTATAATTAACTGGACAAATTTACAATGCTTGTGAAATCACAGCAAGCAAATAAGCCATTGATATAAATGAATAGTCTGTCTTTTCTCACTGATAGAGGGTAAGAAAGTTGCATAAGGTGGGGAAGAGTAGGGGGTTGCTCAACAACCATGGAAATGAGGTGAGGGAGTGGAGTTATCTTCTGCTCTCTCTAACTCCACAGTATGGATTCATTTTCACAACATTTTCTTTTATGCTCATCATGCACTTACAGCTCAGCATGATCAGCTTATTTTCACCTCTGCAGGGGGGTCTCCTAGAATCTATGAATTCTAGAACAGGCAGTTGTCAGCATATATGCACACACATAAAGGGCATGATGCCTGCTTTGGTAGCTTTTAGGGATCTTGAAAAAAAAACTGAACAAATAATGGATTTACATCTTTCTGTCTGCTTTTTTTTTATGAAGTGGACTTCAGTCCTGACATCGGTCCTTGCTTTGTTGATTCTGTGTCCATAAAATTGCTACCTGAAAGTTTCATGTGAACTGTTCTGTCTCTGTGGAGGATAAGATCTGTTTGTGAAAAGAGGAAAAGCTTCCTGTCACTTGCTTTCCAATAATATTTTAGATTTATGAAGTAAAAACTTGTTTCAAATTAGCTAGAGTTTGCAATTATTAATGTAACAATTGTAAATTCTCATGGGATGCAGTCCCCTGGAACTCTGCCCTAGAAACCCATATGCCAGTGGCTGCAAGCACTTGAGAACATGATTTGAATACAGTGTGTTAAATCTAAAACATTCTGACTAAAAATCGAATCTAAACTCCAACAAGAAAAGCCCAAAGGGTTTGGTTCCGACCCAAAGTATTTAATTTCAGTGAGACAGAATCTCCATAATTTTTTTCCTGCTGTTCTCCTTTCTTTTCATCCATGTGCACATCATCTGGCTATATCCTTAGCCTTTTACTAAACAGAGGTTAACCAGAGATGCCTTTTACCTTTTTACGTTTTACCGAGTGCAAAACTGGCACACTGCTCCTTCCACATCTCTGCAATGTTAATGGAAGGAGGGGAATGGCTGAAATCCCTGGAGACATTTCCTTGTATCTGCCCAGTAAGAATTTCAGTACTTGCTTTGATTGAGTTTAACATCCTTTGCTTCATCTTGTGCCACTACGAAATGCAACAGGGAGACAGTGGTGGAGCGGTACTGTCACTGTTCTGGTCATGCAGGTTCCCAGGCTAATGTCCAAACATGGGTTTAAATGATAGAGAAATTTGAACTCCATTAATAAAACAAAAACCTGGATGGCTGTAAAAACTTGCCTGGTTCACCAATGCCTTTTAAGGAAGACAATCTGCCATCCTTACCTGGTGTTCCTGTGACTTTCAAACTCACGGCAAAGTGGTTTACTCATAATTGCCCTCTGAAATGGCCTATCAATCTGCTACAAAGCCTGAAGCAATAAATTAAGCTGGATGGTTCAGCCAAGCATTGACAATAGTGAATGCAGGGAGGAGAAAGTGAGGACTGCAGATGCTGGAGATCAGAGCTGAAAATGTGTTGCTGAAAAAGCACAGCAGGTCAGGCAGCATCAAGGAGCAGGAGAATCGACGTTTCGGGCATGAGCCCTACTTCAAGAATGAAGAAAGTGTGCCAAGCAGGCTAAGATAAAAGGTTGGGAGGAGGGGCGTTGGAAATGCGATAGATGGAAAGAGGTTAAGGTGAGGGTGATAGGC
>NC_057724.1:62671230-62694263 GCF_004010195.1 Chiloscyllium plagiosum
GGTGAGTGACGTCACTGGGGGACGGAAGTCAATGCAGCGACAGCAACCCCGGGGGCGGAAGTGGCTGCGGCGGCAGAAATGGTGTTGTTCCCGGTGGTTGTGGACCCCGCGGAGGCCGCGAATCTGTCAGCATTGGTCTTCCTGGTGATTGTGGAGGCGGTTGTCTGGGCGGCGATCGCGGAGGCTGCATGGTCGGTGGGGGCGGAAGTGACGTCATGGTCCGCAGCGGCTGTAGCGACGATGTGGTTAATGGTGCCTGCTACAATCCCAACCCTTGAACTCAGCACCACCTTCCTGACCTGCAATTGTCTTCCTGACCTCTCCGCTCCCACCCCCTCTCCGTCCTATCACCCTCACCTTGACCTCTTTCCACCTATCGCATTTCCAACGCCCCTCCCCCAAGTCCCTCCTCCCTACCTTTTATCTTTGCCTGCTTGGCACACCCTCCTCATTCCTGAAGAAGGGCTCATGCCCGAAACATCAATTCTCCTGACCTTTGGATGCTGCCTGACCTGCTGTGCTTTTCCAGCAACACACTTTTCAGCTCAATAGTGAATGCAGCCCTCCTTAATAACATCTTTGGACTTGCACCGAACTTGGGGTAGCTGTCATACAGACTAGTCTAGCAACAGCCTGACCTTCTAGAGAATGTATCACACAACACTATCCCCATCCCTGGTCATGCCCTGTCCCATAGCCAGATAGGAGAACAGTTGTATACAGATCAAAAGGAATTGCCCTGGGAATTCACAGCATTGATTCTGGATCCTAGTGAATTCTAATAAGATGATGTCAAACATGGACGAGGAAACCTCTTGCTGATTACCACCTTCTGTCATATTACAGAGTCATAGAATCCCATCGGTGTGGAAAGAGGTCATTCAGGACATCTGTACTGACCCTCTGAAGAGCATCCTGCAGACCCACCTACTCACCCTATCCTCGTAACCCTGTATTTACTATGGCTAATCCAACTAGCCTGCACATCACTGGACATTACAGAGTAATTTAGCACAGCCAATCCACCTAGTCTGCGCAACTTTGGACTCCTCATCTGGATAACTCAATATTCCTCCAAGTTGAAAAACAGTTGGAAGAAGCACAGAGGGTTTGAACAGCACTCTGGGTGGGGGACTTCAATGTCCATCAGCAAAAGTAGCTGAGTAGCACCACTACTGATCAAAGGGAACAGCTGCTAGACTGGATCTGTGGCAGGTGTTGAGGGAACCAACAAATGGGAAAAAAGCACTCGATCTTGGGTTCACTAAGCTACTTGTGACAGATTCATCTGTCCATGATAGTATTGGTAGCAGTGACCACCACTTAGTCCTTGTGGAGAATGAAGTCCTGCTTTCATGTTGATGTACTTCCATCTGTTGTGTGGCACTACGACCATGCAAAATGGAATAGACTTTGAACAAGTCTAGCAACTAATAACTGGGCATTCATAATACTCTATAGACCACCAGCAGCAGCAGAATTACATTCAAACACAATCAACAACCTCACCATCCAACATATCTCACTCCACTAGAGACCTGGATTTGATCCCACCTTGGGAGATTGGCTATGTGGTTTGGCTGAACTGGTCCTCACCCATACCAATTTCTCCTTTGAATCCTCCCACTTCCTCCAGACCAAAGGGGTAGCCATGGGCATTCGTATGGGCCTCAGCTATGTCTGTCTCTTTGTTGGCTACGTAGAACAGTCCATCTTCCATAGTTACATTGGCACCACTCCCCACCTCTTCCTCCGCTACATTGATGACTGCATTGGTGTCACCTCGTGCTCCCGCGAGGTGATTGAGCAATTCATCAACTTCACCAACACATTCCACCCTGACCTTAAATTTACCTGGACCATCTCTGACACCTCCCTCCCCTTCCTGGACTTCTCCATCTCCATTAATGACGACTGACTTGACACCGACATTTTTTACAAACCCACCGACTCCCACAGCTACCTGGATTACACCTCTTCCCACCCTACCTCCTGCAAAAATGCCATCAGAACGCCCCTGGTGCTCACCTTCCACCCCACCAACCTTCACATAAACCAAATCATCTGACGACATTTCCACCACCTCCAAATGGACCTTACCACCAGGGATATATTTCCCTTCCCACCCCTTTCCGCCTTCCCCAAAGACCATTCTCTCCGTGACTACCTGGTCAGGTCCACGCCCCCCTACAACGCACCCTCCCGCCCTGGCACCTTCCCCTGCCACCACAGGAATTGCAAAACCTGTGCCCACACCTCCTCCCTCACCTCCATCCAAGGCCCTAAAGGAGCCTTCCACATCCATCAAAGTTTTACCTGCACATCCACCAATATCATTTATTGTATCCATTGCTCCCAATGCGGTCTCCTCTACATTGGGGAGACTGGGCGCCTTCTAGCAGAGCGCTAGGGAACATCTCTGGGACACCCGCACCAATCAAGTACACTGCCCTGTGGCTCAACATTTCAACTCCCCCTCCCACTCAGCCGAGGACATGGAGGTCCTGGGCCTCATTCACCGCTGCCTGGAGGAAGAACACCTCATCTTCCGCCTCGGAACACTTCAACCCCAGGGCATCAATGTGGTCTTCACCAGTTTCCTCATTTCCCCTTCCCCCACCTCACCCCAGTTCCAAACTTCCAGCTCAGCACTGCCCTCATGACCTGTCCTACCTATCTTCCTTTCCAGTCCACCATCCTCTCTGACCTATCACCTCCATCCCCACCCCCATTCACCTATTGTACTCTGTGCTTTCTCCCCACCTCCACCCTCCCCTCATTTATCTCTCCACTCTGCAGGAACTCTGCCTCTATTCCTGATGAAGGGCTTTTGCCCGAAACATCGATTTTCCTGTTCCCCAGATGCTGCCTGACCTGCTGTGCTTTTCCTGCACCACTCTAATCCAGTATGCGGAGTTTGCACATTCTCCCCGTGTTTGTGCAGTTTTCCTCTGGGTCCTCTGGTTTCCTCCCATAGTCCAAAGATGGTTAGGTCGATTGGCCATGTAAAATTGCCCTGTAATGTCCAAGGACGTGCAGGTTTGGTGGATTAGCTATAATAAATGTGAGATTGTGGGGATAGGGTTGGGGGAGCTTGGTCTATGTGAGATGCTGCTTGGAGATTGGTGTGGACTTCATGTGCTCTTTCCACACAGTAGGGATTCTATGAAACGCTAACTCTATATCTCTTCCTGCGGATATTGTAATATTTCAAGCATCTTCTGCTCAACTTCTACATATTTGACAACCCTGTTCTGGCAGGTATCAAGCTTCCATGCAAGAGCACAGAACCAATGTGCAGATGTTGTAATGGATTTATATAAATGATGTTGAAAGAATCGGAATGTTGAACAGATGGGCAACAATTGGTGAGATGAACAACATTATGCGTAGAATCATACAGCACAGAAACAGACTCTACAGTCCAACCAGTCCATGGTGAACATAATCCCAAACTAAACTAGTTCCACATGCTTGATCCTGGCCCACATCCCTCCAAATCTTTCTCAATCATGTACTTATCCAAATGTCTCCTAAATATTGTGATTGTACCCACATCCACCACTTCCTCAGGAAGTTCATTCCCACACGAGAACCACCCTCTGTGTAAAAACATTACACCTCATGTCCTTTTAAAATCTCTGTCTTTTCATATTAACAATGTGCCCCCTAGTCTTGTAAACCCCCATCCAAGGGAAAAGCTACCTACCATTTGCTGTACATCAATACTTTTGAAGTTAATTTCTGTGATGATGAGCATTAGAATTACCTTTGAGAAGATGGAACTGAGGTTTCTCAAATCTCAGTAATCCACATAGTGCAGGGGCACCCATATTGCTTTTACTGAGGGAATTCTGGGTTTTTGACCATAACGAAACAGCCATGTTGTTCGAAGTCAGGACAGTGTCATTTTAAGAGAAGCCAGTGGGGCGGCTGGTATTCCTGTACACCTACTGCCCTTGAGTGGAGGAGGTCTCAGGTTTGGATGGTTTGACGATACAATGGCTTTAAGAAGTGTATTTTGTTTTGAAGAGAGATTTTAAGACAGAAATGATGAGCAGTCTACACTCAGCCACTGGTATAAACAGCTATTAAGCCTTACAGTTTTTTGAAAAACGTTGGAACAATAGAAGTTGGGATATCTGGTTGGTATGGACGGGTTCAACCGCAGGGTCTGTTCCCATGCTGTACATCTCTATGATTCTGACTCTAATCAACCTGAATGGGTGTGATCAAGCTCTCACTGAAACAAGGTTTTTAGCTTTTTTTAGTTTTTCTGTAGAAGTTGCAGCTGGGGTCTTGAAGAAGTGGAAGCTGTTTAATTAACAGCTAAAAGTTACGGTTCATAGAATTCCTACAGTGTGGAAACTGGCTGTTTGGCCTAACAAGTCCATACTGACCCGCTGAAGAGTATCCCACCCAGACCCATTCCTCTATCCTATCATTCTACATTCCCCTGAATGATGCACCTAACCCCTGCATTCCTGAACATTATGTGCAATTTAGCACGGTCAATTCACCTAACCTGCACATCTTTGTGACTGTGGGTGGAAACCGGAGCACCCGGAGGAAACCTGCACAGACACAGGGAGAATGTGCAAATTCCACACAAACAGTCACCTGAGGCTGGAATCAAACCTAGGTCTCTGGCACTGTGAGGCAGCAGTGCTAACCACTGAGTCACCATTCTCTTCCTGCTGCCAGAGTTGCATATGAGACTATCTGTTTTTCTGAATTTGCCTTTGTCTAGTCCATGTTTATGGGCTGTTCCTATATTGGAATAGTTACTATCTGGTGATTAAATAATCTATTATTTTGTTAAGTTTTCCAATATAATCAAATTATTCCAATTTACTCTTTCCTTTGTTGTATTTTAACTATAGTTTATGAATAAAGTATTTTTTCCTTCAAACCTGGTAGTTTGACCAATTGAATTGCACCTGGAACACAAAACCTTATGCTTTAAAGGAAGAAAAAGTTAGGTTTCTAGACTATCTTAATATAGTTTGAGAAGTGAGGTTGAAAGAGTCTTAATGAGTTGCTACTGTGCTGCGTCTTTTCTACAGTGGCATAAAATACATATTTTATCTAGAATTTACATAGACTGCGAAACTAGGCTGAGAAATGGCAAATGGAAGTCTGTGTCAGCAAGTGCAAAGGAGGCAGGGGAAAAGGAATAAATACTTAATTGTACACTGATTAACAGGACATAGAGAAACAGGTTCAGAGAGCATATTCCCCTTGTCATGCACCATAACTTGCGAAAAAACATCTGAGGACAGATTGTGCAAGCAATCTACGCGGTATGAAGTAGCAATAAACAGGCCTAATACCTGGCATGACAGAACTGAGCTACAAGAAACTGCAGGAAATGAGTGTTTTTGTTCTCAGGACGAGCAGATTGAGCAGGACTCTTACTGAGATATTGAACATTCTCAAGGGTATCAACAAGATAAGCCATTTAAAGCTCAGAACTGAAAAGATGAATGGACAGATCCCACAACATTCAACACAGAAGGCAGTGAACGTTTGAAGTGGACTTCCTAGTGAGGTAATCACAGCTGATTGCATCTCTATCTTTCAGTTTTTGGACAGGCACTTCAATTCTTAAGATATAAAACAGTGAGCTGAATTCTGGGGATAGTCAAATAGAATAAAAATAAGTCTTTCCTGATGACACACATGCTTGCATTCTGAAATCATATTGATATGTTACATTGAAGTTCAATCGCTGCCCAAAATGAGGGAAAGGTGAGAGTTCCTGCAGCTCGACTCCAGGGCTTCAGACAAAATCTCATCATTGAGAAGGGGCCAGTAAGCAGGAACTTTGCCACAGCACAGCTGGGTCAGAGAGGGAGACATTGTCTCACCCTTGTGCTAAGCTGACAAGCTAGTCAGTCCTAGGGAGTGTTAGCAGGAAAGAGGCAATCCCTTGTGGGCCTTTCATACATTAGGTCAAATGAATTCTTATAGAATCCCTACAGTATGGAAAAAGGCCATTCAGCCCATTGCATCTACACCAACACTCCACAGAGCATCCCACCCAGACCTAGCCTCCACCCTATCCCTGTAACCCACCTTTCCCATGGCTAATCCACCCAGCCTGCACATGCCTGGACACCAAGGAGAAATTTAGCATGGCCAATCCTTCTAACCTGCAGATCTTTGGACTGTGGAAAGAAGCCAGAGCACCTAGTAGAAACCCACACAGACACAAGACAAACATGAAAACTCCTCACAGACTGTCATCCAAGACTGGAATTGAACTTGGGTCCCTGGCACTATGAGGCAGCCGTGCTAACCACTAGGACACCATGCCACCCAGGAAGGTGGGGAAATCTGCTTCCCTGGATCTATAAGCATTATCGAAACTCAAACTCTTTGAGCAACTTAGGTATGGTATTCAGCAGTGAGTTATTCTGTCAGACCTTGGCTGCTCTGTGCCTCAACTCTAATCCTCCTCCTTAGCTCCATACCTCTTGGTACGCTTACTTAACATACAATGATCAGTGTAGGTTTGAAACCTTTAATTGACCAATGCACCCATGACCTGTAGCACCTTGATGAAGTCTTATTCCTAACGTGGCCCAACTCAGTTTCAGATGACACCCCTTTGTGCTTGAATGTCCCACCATATGTAAAAGCTTCTCTGAATATCCCTGATTGAATCTGTTTGACATCTTAGACATTCCGATCAACATACTTCTCAATATTTCATACTCAAATATCATGAACATTTCTGCAAACTATCCTGGTAAAATCGTCTCAAGGTCTTGATGCAAAATGAACAACTTGAAGTTGAATTCGTCAACTGATTTCAAAAAGGTAAGTGAATCAAGAGCACCAGAGAAGGATTTGTGTTACTGCTATATGCACGCAATATTTTAATTCCTTTTCATTCAAGCCTGAGTTACAGTTGACCCTGAAAGCAATTCAGAATAATAACACCGCAGGCAGAAAGTTCTGTTTAAAATCAGGAAAATACAAAGCAGAATGTTTCTGTAAATGCTTAAACCAAATAGCAGGAGGTTTGCTACAATGGAAATAAAGCAGTGCTATCCTGTGTGGAGCACTTATGAAATGCACAACTCTACAAAATTATTAAAGTATAGAATTCTGAAAGCAGTATTTGAAATCTGATACTCTACATCACAAAAAACTGAGAAAAGTAGAGATTAAAGTGATTTTGGCATTTACATTTTCGAAATTATATAGTCCTGAAAATTAGCATCATAATGGTTGACAGCATACTGAACCATATGGTCAGTTTCAAAACCAGTTAGTTGCCACTTGTACTTATAAAGTGTCGGCTATGTCTCAGTTGGTAGCCCCATTGTCTCAGAGTCAAACAATTATGCACAAAGGTCACGTCCAGGATTGGACACAAAACTCTCACTGGACATACTAGATCAGCCCTTAAGGAGTAGAGCTCTGTCTGAGATGCCATCTTTCAGGTGAGATATAAAAGGAAGCCCTGATTGTCTTCCTAGTTGGATATAAAAATCCTACATCTCCATAGCAAGACAGTTATTTTTGTTTCCATGGACAACATCTCTCAACCAATAAGGTGGATTATCTGGTCCTTCTTACACTGTTGTGTGTGAGAGTTTGCTGCGTTCAAATTGGTTACTGTCTTTCCCAAATTATAAGAGTGACACCCATTCAAAGGTATAGGATGTAAAGAGATTTGTGGCCATGAAAAGTATCACGTGAATTCAAATGTTTATTTTAATCTCCACAGTCTTTCCTGGAAACATGCAGCGAATAATAATCACAGGACATAGACTCTAAGTGCTCTTCGTAGGAGATGAAACTTAGTCCAAATAATTTGGAACAGCATTTAATGACCACTTAAAAAAAACAATTGATCAAACTGTGTACTCTATTACAGCTTACTCCTTTACAAATAGTGCAGGCATGACAGTCCAAGTGTCACACTTCAGATAAAATACCAACAAATTGCAATTTGTTTTAAAAGGTATACAAAAAGTGTATTTTCTGCTGTTCTTACAACTTTTGAGATAATCTGGAGATGTTGCTGACGTCAAAAGCAGTCTTGCTGCTGTCATCCACAGAAATTTACCTCTCACTGACTTCAAGACAACTTACCAAACAGTAACAAAGATGCTGACATTAAAGAGACAGGTCAGATTTGTAATGAACCATACCTGGGATTTTTTTGGATGTTTGGAATTGCTAGTCTGTCACTCGAAATGTGGGGAAGACAATGTGCCACTGACTGGCGATAATGGCTGCACTGTACATTTGAAAGTTGTCTGAAAGTTGCCACCCAGGTAAATAGTGCGGTGAAGAAGGCATATGGCGTACTAGCTTTTATTGGTAGAGGAATTGAGTTCCGGAGTCCTGAGGTCATGTTGCAGTTGTATAAGACTCTGGTGCGGCCGCATCTGGAGTATTGTGTGCAAGCTTTCTCCCCAGGGTGAAGTATGGTCGCCATACTATAGGAAGGATGTGGAGGCACTGGAACGGGTGCAGAGGAGGTTTACCAGGATGTTGCCTGGTATGGTAGGAAGATCGTATGAGGAAAGGCTGAGGCACTTGGGGTTGTTTTCATTGGAGAAAAGAAGGTTTAGGAGTGACTTGATAGAGGCGTACAAGATGATTAGGGGTTTAGATAGGGTTGACCATGAGAACCTTTTTCCACGTATGGAGTCAGCTATTACGAGGGGGCATAGCTTTAAATTAAAGGGTGGTGGATATAGGACAGATGTTAGGGGTAGATTCTTTACTCAGCGAGTCGTGAGTTCATGGAATGCCCTGCCAGTAGCAGTGGTGGACTCTCCCTCTTTATGGGCATTTAAATGGGCATTGGATAGGCATATGGAGGATATGGAGAATCTGGTTTCCAGCATCTGCAGTCATTGTTTTTACCATATGGAGGATAGTGGGCTAGTGTAGGTTAGGTGGGCTTGGATCGGCGCAACATCGAGGGCCTGTACTGCGCTGTATTTTTCTATGTTCTATGTTCTATATACTGCAGCCATTTTGGATGGAAATGGGATTGCAGCCCCACTCTCATGAGGAAGCCCAGCCTCAGACAATGGCTGGCCAGTTTGATTGACTGGCAGAAGCTGTAGTAGGCGAGACTGGGACTCCAAGTGGTTCCCAAAGTCTTGAGTCCAAGATCTGGGAAGTATAAGGATCTCAGGGTAGGGAGGGGAAGCTGAAGCTGAGTGGGGGCATTGTGGAGCTGTTCATGGAGAGGCTGGTGGTGGACGGGGAGACAAAGCACTTCAGGTGCAGATGTTTTGAGGGGTACCAATGTTAAACGGAGTCGGTGACGGAGATGACGCAACCCTCCCACCTGAGGCTTGAACAAGGTCACTGGGTAATGGCCTCCTGGAAGGTTAATAATTGTGACCAGGCAGAAAATGGCTCATAAGTGGTAATTAATTGGCCTGTAGCAGAGATAGGTCAGCCAGCCCTAGTCCTCAGTTTTCCCACTGTAAGGTTGTGAAGAAGTCAGGGCGAGCAGGCTGAAAGCCATTTGTCAAATTTTCTGGGGCTCCCTCACGTCCTTTCACACACCTGCTGGTGAAGGGGACATAAAACAAAGAACAAAGAAGAACAAAGAAAATGTACAGCCCAGGAACAGGCCCTTCGGCCCTCCAAGCCTGAGCCAATCCAAATCCATGGTCTAAAGCTATCACCCAATTCCTAAGCATCTGTATCCCTCTGCTCCCCACCTACTTATGCATCTGTCAAGACGCATCTTAAATAAATCTATCATGCCTGCCTTAGATTAGCTTACTTACAGTGTGGAAACAGGCCCTTCGGCCCAACAAGTCCACACCAACCCGCCGAAGCGCAACCCACCCAGACCCATTCCCCCACATTTATCCCTTCACCTAACACTACGGGCAATTTAGCATGGCCAATTCACCTAACCTGCACATTTTTGGACCGTGGGACGAAATCGGAGCACCCGAAGGAAAACCACGCAGACATGGGGAGAAAGTGCAAACTCCACACAGTCAGTTACCTGAGGCGGGAATTGAACCCGGGTCTCTGGCGCTGTGAGGCAGCAGTGCTAACCACTGTGCCACCGTGCCTCTACCACCTCTGCTGGCAACGCGTTCAGACGTCCACCACCCTCTGTGTGAAGTACTTGCCGCGTGTATCCCCCTTTAACTTTCCACCTCTCACCTTGAAAGCGTTACCTCTTATTATTGAATCCTTCACCCTGGGGAGAAAGCTTGTCTCTATCCACCCTGCCTATATCCTTCATGATTTTGTAAACCTCAGTCAGGTCCCCCCTCAATTTCCTTTTTTTCTAATGAAAAAAAAGTTAACCGACTCAACCTCTCTTCATAGCTAGCACCTTCCATACCAGGCAACATTCTTGTAAACCCTCTCTGCACCCTCTCCAAAGCGTCCACATCCTTTTGGTAATGTGGTGACCAGAACTGTACACAGTATTCTAAATGTTGCCGAACCAATGTCTTGTACAATTTTTACATGACTTGCCAGCTCTTATACTCAATATCCCATCCAATGAAGGCAAGCATACTATATGCCTTCTTGACCACTCTATCCACCTGTGCAGCAACCTTCAGGGTACAATGGACCTGCACTCCCAGATCTCTCTGCCCATCAACTTTTCCTAAGGCTCTTCCGTTCATTGTATAATTCACTCTAGAATTAGACTTGCCTAAATGCATCACCTCACATTTGTCTGGATTGAAATCCATCTGCCACTTTTTCATACAACTCTCCAGTCTATCTATATCCTCCAGTTTTCTCTGACAGTCCCTTATGCTTTCTGTTACTCCACCAATCTTCGTGTCATCTGCAAACTTGCTGATCATACCAACAGTGCTCTCTTCCAGATCATTTACGTATATCACAAACAACAGTGGCCCCAACACTGACCCCTGTGGAACACCACTGGTCACCTTTCTCCATTTCGAGAAACTCCCTTCTACTATTAATCTCTGTCTCCTGTTGCTCAACCAGTTCTTTATCCTCCTAGCTAGAACACCCTGCGCACCATGTGACTTCACTTTCTCTATTAGTCTACAATGGGGAACCTTATCAAACGCCTTACTAAAGTCCATGTATATTACATCAACAGCCCTTCCTTCATCAATCAACACTCGGTCACTTCCTCAAAGAACTTTATTAAGTTGGTAAAGCACGATCTACCCCGCACAGAACCATGTTGCCTATCACAAATAAGCCCATTCTGTTCTGAATATAAATAGATCCTAACCCTCAGTACCGACAACATTCATCCCAAATGATGCAACGCCAAAAGAAATGAGAATCCACCATGCAGAGAGCCATAATTTGTTATCAAAAGAACATTGAGGCTCATGCTGTTTATTGAACATGAATATTACTGTAACTATTGGCTTAGACTGAGCTATGAATAATGAACAGAAGCTACATTGCGGAATAAACATGTCATTTTCAGCTTAGTAAAACATAACCTTTGAGCTACTGCAAGGATTACATTGGACCTTATTGATTTCAAATCTAAATCAACAACTTGGAGAAGGTGACTAAATGTAATATATTCAAATTTAGAAAGGAAAGCTGTGGGAAGGACACAAAGAGTCTGGAAAGGGACAAAGACAGGTTAAATCACTGGGAAAGAAGATGGAAGATGGAGTGTAATGTGGGGAAATTTGTACTTACCTATTTTGGTCATAAGAATGGAAAAGTGGCTATTTTTAATATAAAGCTGAGGGGTGAATAAACAATAGCATCTCAGAAGACTAATAGTATATTCTTTTTTATTGAAAGGAGTGTGTGAGAGTAAGGAAGGTTTACTGCAATTGTACAGGGCCTTGATGAGAGCACACTTTCTGATTTGGCTGTCCAAGAAAATCTTGTCTTAGAGAGACTCCAACCAAGGTGGCCTAGATTGATTATAGGAATAACTGGACTGTCCTAAGGGTACAGGATGAGGAGAATGAGTGTTGGCAGTTGAGGGGTGACCTTATAGAAGTTTATAAAATCATGAGGGGCGTGGATAAGGTAAGTAGACAAAGTCTTTTACTTGGGGTGGGGGAGTCCAGAACTAGAGGGCATAGGTTTAGGGTGAGAGCGGAAAGATTTAAAAGGAGCAACTTTTTCATGCAGAGGGTAGTACGTGTATGGAATGAGCTGCCAGACGAAGAGGTGGAGGCTGGTACAATTAAAACACTTACAAGGCATCTGGATGGATATGTGAATAGGAAGGATTTGGAGGGATATGGGCCAAATGTTGACAAATGAGCCTAGATTAATTTAGGATATCTGGTTAGCATGAATGAGTTGGATTGAAGGGTCTGTTTCCATGCTATACATCTCAATGACTTTGGCTCTATATAAACATAGAACATAGGACATTACTCTGCAGTTGCACCACCCTGTGAAACCAATCTGAAGCCCATATAACCTATGCTATATGCTTTAGAGTTTAAAAGATTGTAAAGCAATTTTATTTAAACATTCTCATGGGCTTGCTAAGATAAATGTTTAGAAGCTGCTTACTCTGTTAGAGAGTCATGGTCAAAGAGCTATAATCTCAGGATGAGGAGTCAACCATTTAAAACTAGGATTCAAAGAATTTTCTTCATTTGGAAGGTTGTGAATCTTTGGAATTCCCTACCACAGAGGTTTGTGAATCTACACTCAATGAGCATTTAAAGCTCAAATTGATAGTGGTTGAAACCAGGAGAATCAACGATGGCAAGATGGATTTGGTGTCAGCATTTAGAGTTTATCTTGAATGATGATGTAGGCTCAAGAGGCCTTAGTCATTATGGAGGTTGGCACCAGAGGAAATCACAAGAATGCAGCACCAACCTCTATCCTCCACCTCTCCCTTATCAGAGGAATATGCATAAAACAGTTGCATCTTGCTAGAATTGGGCCCCAAAGAAATTAAAATATCACTTAACATTTACATCATTAATCAAAACAAAACTTAATGGCATGCTGGTTGAAAGTAGCCAATGGCACACAGCAAGAAAGTCACATGTAATTTTGACAAAAATTACTTAACAGCAATTTTTCATCTTGTAGTATTTCCTACTGTGTGTTGTGGCAGCCTCAAATTTATGTTTAAATTAAGGGCAATTTGCACTTATGCACAATCTATGTCTGGTAAATTATGTCTAGTGCCGAGTCATCTCAAACAACTGGCAATTACACAGGAAGTCAGCCAGAAGAATAGCTGTTTGCATCAGGGAGCTTCCATGGCTGCTCCTGTTGTCAGAGCTGTACCTTGGAAGAGAAATGCAAAACTGTCAAGCTGCAAAAGGAAGTTAAAGGTAGTCCCTTGTGCTTTCAATTTATATCGTAAATTGCATTTTTCCAGATCGATAAGCACATGAGAAATAGGAATGGGAATAAGCCATTCAGCCCACAGAGACAGAAGGTGGAGTAGCTACTGGGAGGGTTGGTGAGCATGATCCTAGGTAATTGTGAAGGCTGGGGAGTGGGAGAGACAGTGAGTTGAAGGTTTCGGGAGCCAGAGAGGCGGCGACTAAGAGAAGCAGAAACCTGGGGATCAAGGAGAGAGTAGGGTTGGAAAGCTGGAGAAGGGGCAAGGCATTGTTTCAGGGAATTATGGAAATCCTGGGCGGAGGGGAATGAGGGTGGTGTCAAGCCAAAAATAAATAGGAGTCAGAATATTTCTTCTATTTTTCTAAATTTATTTTATTTCAGAAGTTATTTCATTTATGAATAATGGTTATTTCAGCTTAGAACATATTATTTTTACTGATTTTTTTCCTGATGCAAGCAATCCTGCAGAATATAAGTAGAGCCTACACATTGAGTGAATCTGGTTTTCATATTATAACCAATGTTGTTTTATTTAATGTTGAACTTCAAGAAATGCAACCAAAATGTGAAGCAAAAAATTACTGCATGTTTCCATAAGGTTCCCTCTCATCCTTCCAGTATAGCCCCAAGCTGCTTAAATTTTTGTCAAAAGGCAACCCTGTAATCCTAGGAATCAATCTATTGAATCTTCTTTGAATTTTCTCCATAGCAAATGCATCCCTCCTTAAATAAGTCTAGGGTGACTAAAACTGTATACAATCCTTGAGATGTGCTCACTAATGCTCTGTACATCTGCAACAAGAATTCCATGCTATATACTCCATTGCCTTTGCAGTAAAGGTTAACGTTTCAGTTTCCTTACTTGCTGTACCTGTGTGCTGATGTTTTATGATTCACAGTCAAAGACATCCAGGTCCCTCAGTACTGCGGCATTCTGTAGTCTCTCCATTTAAAGAATATATTTTGTTTTTCTATTGTTCCTAATAAACTGGATAACATCATATTTTTCATCTTTTTTTAGAGGCATTTTTTTCCCTCCCAGCCTAAACTATCTGTATCCCTCAGCAGATACTTTGTCTTCATCTCACAATTTGCTTCCTTTCCTATCTTAGCAACCATCGGCAAATATGGATTCAATACAGTTAATCCCATCACACACTTCATTAGTATATATGATAAGTGGTTGTAGCCCAAGCAGTAATCCCTGTGGCATTTCACTTCTCGCAGTTTGCCAATCTGAAATGAGACAGCAGTCTCAATGGGCTGAATGGCTGCACATAGCAAGCTAATCTGCCTCTATGCAAAAGTGTTATGCACTTGACAAATCCTGTTGTCAGAACCCTTGATATGAGAAGATTCCACTGACTTTTTCCAATTATCAATTCCACAGTTTCATACTCTAAGAGGCCATTGTTTGCTTTAGCTACTCCCTTCCTTTTTATAAGCTTTTTGGAATTTTATTTCCTGCCAGTTCATTCTCATAATCTAATTTTGTCCTCTTTGTTGTGTCCAGTTATGTCATCATGATATCCTGTTTTAAAGTAATAACAAACACCTACAACACTTATTAACAGTTTTGGGTAACTCAGAGCTGAATATTTTCTCAGGCAAGCTGATGTTAAGTTTTCTTTTCCAGATCCAGACCCCACTCTGGATGATGTGGTCACAAGTTGTGGAGGTGGAGTGCTAATTGATTGAAGGGTAGTTTGGGTAGCCAATCAGCAGCAGGTATTGGCTGGAAATGGGATCTCAAAAGTGCAATAAGACAAACGAACTGCTGGGAATCTGAAACCAAAAAGCAGAAATTGCTGGAAAAACTCAGCCGGTCTGGCAGCATCTGTGGAGAGAAAGCAGAGTCAATGTTTCAGATCCAGTAACCTTTCATTAAAAATTCAAACGTGCAAGCCCAATTTAAAGAAGTCATGGCAGTCATTACTGAGTAGCCAATTGGCAGTAAGATGCAAGTAACAGAGCAACAAGAAGAGAAGCAGAGTTTTGAGACCCACAGCAGAGCTGCCCTTTGCTTTACTGCTAGTGATCACACTGCCTTCCAGAGGGAGTGAAGGAAGGGTGGGAGATCATCTTTGCAGGAGAAAGCTTGAAGACTCGCCTTGTGCACCGTTTGTTTGAGTTGCTCTTTGTAGCAGCTTTGGAGGCATACCAGGGCAGGACTGATACATTTAATGGTAGCATCCAAGGGAGTGTTACCATACAAAGGGACCTTGGAGTGCAAGTGCATAGTTCCTTGAAAGTGGAGTCACAGATAGACAGGATGGTGAAGAAGGCATTTGATATGCTTGTTTTTAATGGTCAGTGTATTGAGGATAGGAGTTGTGATGTTATGTTGCGGTTGTACAACATTGGTTAGACTACTTTTGGAATACCACATTCAATTCTGGTCTTCCTGCTATAGGAAAGATGTTGTTAAACCTGAAAGGGTTCAGAAAAGATTTACAAGTATTTTTCCATAGTTGGAAAGTTTGAGCTATAGGGAGAGGCTGAATAGGATGGGGCTATTTTTGCTGGAATATCGAAGGCTGAGGGGGTGACCTTATGGAGATCTAAAAAATCATTAGGGTCATGAACAGTTGAAAAGTCAAGGTCTTTTCCCCATGATAGGGGACTCCAACACTAGAGAGCATAGGTTTAAGGTGAGAGGGCAAAGATTTAAAAGGGACCCAAGGGGCAATTTTTTCATACAGAGAGTGGTAAGTGTATGAAATGAGCTACCAGAGGAAGTGGTGGAGGCTGATACAGTTACAACATTTAAAAGGCATATGGATGTGTTTATGAATAAGAAGGGTTGGAGGGATGTTGGCCAAAACCTGGAAAAAGGGACTAGATTAATTTCAGATATCTGATCTGCACAAATGAGTTGGACTGAAGAGTCTGTTTCCATGCTGTACATCTCTCTGACTCGATGATTGCCTGTAGAGTCTGGGCACAGGCACCTGCTTTCAGCATCAAATTCATCACCCACATCATTCTCCTACCTTCCTTCTTCCTCCAATGAACCAAGTTACTTGAGCACCTCATCCTCTGCCAGGTTCTGAAATTGCAAAAGGGCAATGCTGTGGAACAGAGAGCACCATCCCACAATGCACTTGGAAAGTGTCAGGGTGGCCTCTCTCCAGAGCATTGCTGCTCCCAGCACCTCGGAGAGGGGCAGAAAATGGAGCTAATCGTCAGGGCATCTGCCTTCAGGTTGGGGCCTAGGATCTGGCAGCACCGCACTTTCAGTGACCAATTTGAGAAAGTCTGTGTCCACAAAATCTGTGAGGTGCTGTTCCACCAATTAGAGATTCTATCTGCCATGCTGCTCTGATCACTATCGCAGTGTTTCCTCTCCTGTATTTGCTGCTGAGAGAATTGGATCGCCAAAGAACTGACCAAATGTAGAAGAGAACCAGATCGTCATTGGGACTAGTAGCTTGGAAGGTGAGTGTATCTGGCCTGGGCCTCAGGCAATGTGTTCAGCTGGGGACTGAGGGGTTACCACTTACTAGTGGGGTTAGGAGGAGACTGTAAGGTGGAGTGTGGGGGTGTAGATGGCTGCCAATGTGGCAACACATTGTCCTACAGTAAGGTAACTTAGACAAGATACCGAATGGTAAATGGAAGTTTTACCACTTAGAGAACAGCTGGAGTGGAGAAGAATCATAGGAGTCTCCAGAGGACTATGGCATACACATGGTTTCCCCACAGAAGTAATAACTTAAAGATATCAAAATGTGTAAGAGTTTATGTACAGCACATGGGGGTATGAACTACTGTGTTAACTTAATCACATTTGCTGCTTAATTTATTCCATTTGCAATAAAGTTTGTATTTGTTTGAAAGATGCAAAATCTTGTGGCATAATTCTATTGCTTGAAACAAAGTGATCAGATTTCTGTTTGTATATTAATGGTCCCTAACTGGATCATAACGCGCACTGAACCAGCAATGCAGCTCTGAACCTCATGCTGACCACAGAGTGTTGAGGGGGTACAGAGGCTCCTTAGCATCGAAAGTGTCAGGGAAAATCGCTCCTCAACTATGGTCAAGTTGAAGCCAATTACTGAACCTAACTGCAAACCATACCTTCTTGTGACCACGGAAGGTGATAACAGCATAAGCCCATTCTGAATCCCATTTTCAGGCTGCGGAAAAGAGATGGGGTGGGAGGCTATTACAATGTGCAGACTGAAGCAGCTACTGGCCTTGACCAGCCAGAACTAATGACTAAAGCTCTTGTGGCTTCTTTATTGAATGTAGCTGGCTGTTCTCAGCGCTTCTATTAGCTTTCTGGTTAATCTCACACTTTTTACAATTAAACAGCTGCTCCCTCAAAACCCAGGGTGAAATCTGGCCGACTCAAATGATTAAAGGCATATGTACAGGCGTTGCACACAAAACAGACGCCAGCTGCATTCAAATGTTGACAAATATCCACTACATCTTCCAAACGTGGAGGCAAATAATACAGTGTGTGACTCTATTGTCCAGTAATATGCATTCAATAGCTTGATTTCATATAATTGTACTGTAGGCATATGCTGGAGTTCCCACAGAAAGAATGAAAGCAATTGCCAGTATCAATGGGAATTGACTGAGATGTGAATGAATGTCCTGAAAAGAAAGCTGCTCCCTTCGCTACTATTGAAACAAGAAAATCTGGCCTTCCAGGAGTAAAGGTAAGTATAAATGGCATGGTGGCTCAGTGGCTAGCGCTGCTGCCTCACAGTGCCAGGAACCCAGGTTTGATTCCTGCCTCGGGCGACTGTCTGTGCGGAGTTTGCACGTTCCGTGTGAGTTTCCTCCGGGTGGAGCGGTTTCCTCCCACATTCCAAAGATGTGCAGGTCAGGTGAATTGGCCATAGTGTAAGGTGCATTAGTCAGGGGTAAATATAAGGTCGGGGAATGGGTCTGGGTGGGATACTGTTTGGAGGATCAGTGTGGACTTGTTGGGCCAAATGGCCTGTTTCCATACTATAGGGAAACTAATATCCCTATGACCAGCTGAGTGAAATATTGGGCCAGAGCTTGCTCTGCTCCAATGCTGAGACTGCCGATTGCATCTTCATTGTCCTGCCACAATGAGGATGTTGAGATCTGTCAGAGATACTTGCTTTCCTGTCCCACAGGAGTCCAAAAGGAAGAGAATGAATAGAGATCATGGAAGATCAGAAGATTAGAGAAAATGACTGAGCCATTGGCTTCCTATCTACTTCTTAAGGCTAACCCGATTTTCTTTTGGAGAAGAAAGCCAAATGTACATTTTTGACAAAAATCCCTTCAGAGCTCTTGTGCCCCTTTAGTAGTGCATTCTCCCCCTTTCCTTATGATACAACAGGTATCCTGCTCAACACTGCCGACTTTTATCTCCATGGCAACAGCAGGCTCCCTTTTGGTGGTGGGATCCCACTGGAAAGTTGCCCGTCATTTTTAATTAGGCTGATGAAGGAAACTGGGCTGGAGTCATGGCAGGATTCGAGCATATGACCTGCTTCTAGTGATGAAATTTCCCCAGAGAGAAATTCAGGTCTCTGCTTCTCAAATGAAGAATGAAGTCAATATAATCAAATTAACAATGAAAACCTTCACAGGTCCAAAATTATTTCTCACCATGCAGCCATACAAATATATAATCACTGAAAATAGGAGTAGGAATGGGCTGAAAACAAAAAAAAAAATGCTTGAGATCACAATGGGTCAGGCATCATCCATGGAGCGAAAGCAGGCTAACGTTTCAAATCTAAATGACTTGGCATCAGAGCTCTGATTAAGACTCATGTCGACTCAAAACGTTAGCTTGTTTTCTCTCCATGGATGATGCCTGACCCACTGTGATCTCAAGCATTTTTTGTTTTCAGTGGATTCCAACACCAGCAGTAAGTTGCTCCTATGTTAGGAATAAGCCAATGGAGCAGTCATTATGATCCTGGCTGATCATCCAAGTTGATAGTCTGTTCCTCCATTTCTCCCATATCTTTAGGTCCTTCAAATCCAAATGCTATATCCAACTCCTTCTTGGAATTGTGCAATGTTTTTGACCACAGTTTTGAGCAAGAGTCACTCAACCCAAAATGTTAACTCTGATTTCTCTCCACAGATGTTGCCAGACCTGTTGAGCTTTTCCAGCAATTTCTGTTTTTGTCTCTGATTTACAGCATCCACTGTTCTTTGGGTTTTTATCCAATGTTTTGACCTTGACTGCTCTCTATGGTAGTGAATTCCACAGGATCACCATTCTCTATGTAAAGAAATTTCTCTTCAGTCCTAAATGGTGTACTCCATATCCTTAGACTGTGACTTCTTGTCTTCGACTCCCACATCATTAGAAGCAATCCTTCCTGCACTTACCCTGTCTAATCCAGTTAGAATTTTATAGATTTTAAAGAGATCCCATTCACATTTCTGAACTCCAGTGAATATAATCCTGATTCAACCTCTCCTCATGAAAATCTTGCCTTCCCAGGAATTAGTTTAGTAAATTGCTGCTGAGATCTCTCTACAGCAAGAACATCCTTCCTCAGATAAGGTGACCAAAACTGCACACAGTATTACAGGTGTGACCTCATCAAGGTCCTGTATAATTGCAGCAATACATCCCTGCTCCTGTACTTAAATCCTCTTACTGTGGAAGCTAACATACCATTTGCTGCCTGTTGCCCCTTAAGTATGTTACTGACTGGTGTACAAGTACATCAGGTCTCATTGCACATTTCCCTTTCTCAATTTATAGCCAATAAGATAATAATCCACCTTACTGTTTTTGCTCCCAAATTGGATAATGTGCAAGAAAATACAAGTCCCAGCCTCCCCATGACATGGCCACAAAACAGACAACACGAAATGTCTGCACTTAGCCACTAAGCCTACCCACAATGCCTCAATTTGGCCAAACCAGCCGCCCCAGCCAACACACATACCTCAGGACATGACTCATTCAGTCCAGACCAAAATAATATACTTCTTCAGATTAACTGATAATGCGCCTCCCATTTCACAATAGCCCAGCGCCTCTAATATCCCTCGGGCACAGCTGCTCCCACTAGAGTCAAGCCTTCACAAAGGGTACCAGACACGAAGGTACCAAAAGTGCTTTGCTTGCCCGCTCAACAATATGAACACCTTGATACCAGGATGAAACCCATTAATACCTACTCCAGCCAAGGATCAGAACCTCCTGAGTTAATTAAGAAACTCATTGTCAGACACCAGACACTTGAAACTCTTCAATGTATGAACTTTATTTCTCTTTGTTGTACAACTCATACCGTTGTCTCATAACTCACCCTTCATTGTTGTAAGAGTATAAAACTCCACTGTATTCTCTGTTCGGGGAAGAAGCTGTGGTTCCTTCTGGACAGCCTGTCTGTGACTGTTTCAGTGGTGTCAAATCACTTCCACAATATCGCTGTTTGTTAAATAAATCCTTGTCAGTTCTTAGTCCGATCTGTGAGTTTGTAATCTCTGATTAATTGGGCTATATTCTCCAACAGAGCGTGGTAAGGGCGTGGAATGCTCTACCTGCTAATGTAGTCAACTCAGCCACATTAGATAACAATCTTTAGATAAGCACATGGATGCTGTTGGGATAGTATAGGGGGATGAGCTGAGAATAGTTCACAGGTCAGCGCAACATTGAGGGCCGAAGGGCCTGTTCTGCGCTGTATTGTTCTATGTTCCATAATCTCACATTTAACGATATTATGCTGCATCTACCATAGGGTTATAGTCATATAGTCATACAGCATTGATACAGAACCTTGGGTCCAACTAGGGCTTATGCCCGAAACGTCGATTCTCCTGCTCCTTGGATGCTGCCTGACCTGCTGCGCTTTTCCAGCAGCACATTTTTCAGCTCTGATCTCCAGCATCTGCAGTCCTCACTTTCTCCAACTAGTCCATGCCAATCATGTTCCAAAACTAAACTAGTCCCACCAGGCTGTGGTTGGCTCATATCTCTCCAAACATTTCCTATTCATATACTTATCCAAATGTTTTTTAAATGTTGTAACTGTACCTGCATCCACCACTTTCTCTGGCGTTCATTCCACACATGAATCACTCAGTGTGTAAAAAATAGTTGTCCCTCATGTTCTTTTTAGAACTTCTCCTCTCACCTTAAAAATATGACCCCTAGTTTTGAACTCCTCCACCCGAGGGAAAAGACCCTTGCTCTTTTTGTCTATGCCTCTCATGATTTTATAAACCTCGATAAGACTTTCCAGTGAAAAACATCCCAGCCTATCCAGCCTATTTTTATTACTCAAACACTCCGTTCCCAGCAACATACTGGTAAATCTTTTCCAAACCCTCTCCAATGTCATATATCCTTCCTATATCTGTACATCGCACACCAGAAAAGGCATCACCAATGTCCTGTACAACCTCAAAATTTTCTCTCCCACTCAGCATGGCCAAATCAGACTAGAGCATAGCTCCATATTCCTCACAGCTCAATTTCCGACCCAGCTTTGTGTCACCTGAAAATTTGGAGATAACACATATTGTTTCCTTATATAAATCATTAATATATTCTGAATGGTTAGGTTCTGCAAACTGCAAACTCCAAAAAAGATCAATTTAATCCAGCTCTTTGTTTCCTGCTTGCCAACCAGTTTACTATCCATTTCCATACATGACTGACAATCCCATGTATTTTCATTTTACACAATTAATCTGTTATGTGGGACTTTGTCAAACATCTTCTGAAAGTTCAAAAAAAGCACAATCAATGGCTTCCTCTCATCAAGAGTCACATAGAACATACAACAGTACAGCACAGAAATGGGCCCTTTGGCTTGTGATATTATGCCAAACCTCAACGAATTCCAATTGATTTAGATTAGATTACCTACAGTGTGGAAACAGGCCCTTCGGCCCAACGAGTCCACACCGACCTGCTGAAGCGCAACCCACCCATACCCCTACACCTAACACTACAGGCAATTTAGCACAGCCAATTCACCTGACCTGCACATCTTTGGACTGTGGGAAGAAACCGGAGCACCCGGAGGAAACCCACACAGACACGGGGAGGATGTGCAAACTCCACACAGTCAGTCGCCTGAGGTGGGAATTGAACCCAGGTCCCTGGCGCTGTGAGGTAGCAGTGCTAACTACTGTGCCACCGTGCCGCCCACTTGCCAAGCATGATTTGCCGTTCGTATCCTCATGCTGACTGTGTCCAATTCTGCCCCCGTTTTCCAAGTTCTCACCTATTAAATCTTTGAGAGTGGACTTTAGCATTTTCCACACTGCTGATGTCCCAGCGTTCGCTGACGATGAGTTAACTGCATACGCAATGGCTCACTTTATAAATGCATTGCCCAGAGTATAATTGAGTCATATGATTAGGATTTTTAAGTGCCAGTGGATTCCCTGGGGGAAAGTACAGCAGGCAAATTAACTTCCTGCCCGTTCACAATGACTGGGTCTCACTCAAATTCCCGATCTGGAGCTAATATCCTGGGCCTAACATTTAGGATGGAGTGGGGAGACAGTTCTCTGTGGGAAGCTAGAGAAGTGATTGCTGGGCCTCTTGCTGAGATATTTGTATCATCGATAGTCACAGGTGAGATGCCAGAAGACTGGAGGTTGGCAAACATGGCGCCACTGTTTAAGAAGGGTGGTAAAGACAAGCCAGGGAACTATAGACCAGTGAGCCTGACATCGGTGGTGGGCAAGTTGTTGGAGGGAATCCTGAGGGACAGGATATACATGTATTTGGAAAGGCAAGGACT
>NC_057724.1:62694844-62723939 GCF_004010195.1 Chiloscyllium plagiosum
ACAGGCTGGGGCTGTTTTCCCTGGAGCATCGAAGGCTGAGGGGTGACCTTATAAAGGTTTACAAAATTATGAGGGGCATGGATAGGGTAAATAGACAAAGTCTTTTCCCTGGGATCGGGGAGTCTAGAGTGAGAGGGGAAAGATATAAAAGAGACCTAAGGGGCAACTTTGTCATGCAGAGAGTGGTATATGTATGGAATGAGCTATCAGAGGAAGTGGTGGAGGCTGGTACAATTGCAACATTTAAGAGGCATTTGGATGGGTATATGAATAGGAAGGGTTTGGAGGGATATGGGCCGGGTGCTGGCAGGTGGGACTAGATTGGGTTGGGATATCTGGTCGGCATGGATGGGTTGGACCGAAGAGTCTGTTTCCATGCTGTACATCTCTATGACTCTATGGCAGAGTGAGCAGGAAATCCAGTTGGGGCCAAAAGGAATATTTCTTTAGGTTCCAGGTTCCATAAGGGATGTTTATAAACATTGCTGTTTGTTTTGTTCTATGACCTTAATGGGAAATCTCCATTTAGCTTCCCCTTAGGCCACCAGATTTAGTAGCAGTCAAATCCCAAGAGGTGTCAACAAAATGTCAAGAGTAAGTGAAAATGTGGAATGCTGAATTCTTGATGGGAAGTAGCCGGAGTGATTTTAAGTGCCTGCTTTCCAACAGGCCAATCGGATTAAAATCACATCTATTTCCCTAGACCTCTCCACAATCAATACTGAGTTGACAATAATAGGTGGCAGCTGAAAATGTGTTGCTGGAAAAGCGCAGCAGGTCAGGCAGCATCCAAGGAGCAGGAGAATCGACGGTTCGGGCATGAGCCCTTCTTCAGGAAACTTCAGGGTCATGCCCGAAACATCGATTCTCCTGCTCCTTGGATGCTGCCTGACCTGCTGCGCTTTTCCAGCAACACATTTTCAGCTCTGATCTCCAGCATCTGCAGTCCTCACTTTCTCCAATAATATGTGGCAGTTGGACTCAGCATTCCAATTTTTATCACTTTTTTTTGTGAAATATCCAGGACATTTAACAACATGAAAAGCATTGCATATATATGAGTGAGGGAGAGAAGATGCTGCAGTTGTCCTTTCATTAGAAAATGATAATCAACCAATATTCCCATTCCTGCTCATTTTCAGCCAGAGACTTCTCATGTGCTGGTGTCATATGAGAGCATCAGTAGACTCTGATATGATGGCCCAATGTGAATATTTTAATAAACAAATCTTCTCATCAACCTGATCAGGGATATTTGCGTACACCTCTAAAACAATTGGGATTAAAAACCCAGGTGTCCTGGCTCAGAATTAAAGATACGTTTTACTCAGAGATTAGTAGAGTAGTAAGGACGTGGAATGCCCTGCCTGCAACAGTGGTAGACTCGCCAACTTCAAAGGCATTTAAGTGGTCATTGGATAAACATGGGATGATAATGGAATAATGTAGGTTAGATAGACTTCAGATTGGTTTAACATCAAGGGCCGAAGAGCCTGTACTTCACTGTAATGTTCTATGTTTTATGACACTTCTACTGCACCACAAAAGCCCATCCTAACCCTAATGCTGAGTATCATTTTGTTAGTCTGTGGGTGATCCAGTGATGAATGAGCACTTGGCTCAATTACTGGAAGGTGGCAAGTCTCTACCTGATGCTAAATTAGGAGAGTAGCAGAACATTGGAGAACGATAAAGATGATGTCAGTGTGTTGTCTTCTCAAGTGCATTCAAACAGTTGATAATGCCTAATGCATAATTTGTGCTAAACAGGAGAATTGTTTTCCACAAGCAACGCTGACTTGCCTATTGATATTTTTCTACCGGAGTTACCTCCACTGCACGGTGGCTCAGTGGTCACTACCACTGCCTTGTGGCACCAGGAACCCAGTTTGATTCCAACCTTGAGTGGCTGTCTGTGTGGAGTTTTCACATTCTCCATGTCTGCATGGGTTTCCTCTGGGTATTCTGGTTTCCTCCCAGAGTCCAAAGATGTGCAGGTTAGGCAAATTGGCCATGCTAAATTGCCTATTGTGTCCAGGGATGTGCAGGTTCAGTGGATTAGCCAGGAGTGATCTGGGTGGGATACTCTTCAGATGGTTGGTGTGGTGAAGTTTGCACATTCTCCCTGTGTCTGCTGAGTTTCCTCCCAAAGTCCAAAGATGTGCAGTGTAGGTGGATTGGCCAAGCTAAGTTGCCCTGTTGTGTTCAGGTGTGTAGGTTAGGTGGATAAGCCATGGGGAACACAGCATTACAGTGATAGGATGGGTCTGGGTGGGATGTTCTTTAGCGGGTTGGTGTGGACTGATGGGCCAAATACCTGCTTCACATTGTCGAGATTCTATGATATTATGAACATACGTTCTGTGGTCATCATGTCCTGGAGTGGGACTAAAACCTGAAACTCCTGGTTTAGAGATTGGGACACTCTTATATGGACTACAAGACAGCAAGTTTGATAAATGGAAATCTAGTTCTTAACCAGAAGATCTGGGGATTATGGGAAGTCATCTAATACAATTTGGAGAAGTAGAAATGGTGCAATATGGCCAGATGAAAGGACTAACTGTGCTGGTAACTGAAATAGAAAATGGAAAATGCGTGGACAATCTAGTGTTATACATAAGAATCCGACTATAATTGTAGTGTAAAACATAGACCATTCAGTCAGCATCATTGAGCAGGGTACTTTAGAGATCTACATATCCCTCCCATCCCATTTCTCTTTTGTCTTCCACCCACGTGGTGCCTTAGGCTCAAGCGCTAAAGATCAAAATCTGCCCCATCTCCAACTCAACCACAAAAAATAAGGAGACTGTTTCAGAAAATACTGGCAGGAAGTGAAGATTGATTTAAAGAATTATACACTTGTGAAGTTTATGGTATATTATTATTGCTCAGAGCAACTCAATCACCTTATCAGTAATTACTGTGCTTTTAAAAATGGGCAGACTTGTAGCCAGGGAAACACACAAAGTAAGTTTCCAGATGGCAGCAGCGCTGAATGTTAAAACACCAATGGACCTCAAATTAGCAGAGAGGTCGTGTCTATCGGTTGCCGGTTTGAAGAAGGTTTATTTAGTATAATCCATTCTGTATATGACCTTGAAGTCCTTGATGGGATTTTGACCCAAACCATACTTGACCTTGAAGCATTTGATGGGCCAGTATGGTGAAATTTTACTTCTATATTAAATTCAGAGGATCTGAGTGTGCGAGTACAGACCAGTGACCTAGAGTAGGGACTTCACATTCTGCCATAACGTTGGGAAGTTAAATTCAATTAACCTATTCATTTACCACCAGACAATTAATCCTGAAACTCCCTGGTTCAACTAACTGCTGTGAATTGGAAAGAAAAACATGACTGACCACTGAATTGGAAGAATACTAAGAATTTTAAGCTTGTTGATGCTGCACTGGCCTCCTACTAATGATTAAAGTTGTTAGGGGACCTGTACTGCAGACCAGCTAAACAAAACACTGGCCGACTGTTCTTACACCATTATGTTTTGCCTTGCACATTCCAGTTCTTCTGACACTAGGGTAGTCCCACCAGAACTGAGGTGGTGAGGAGAGAGACCAGTAGTCAAATGCTTAGGGAAGTAGCATCCTGGGAGTCCTTACTATTAACTGTAGAACTCATGAAATATCAAGGCTACAGGTCAGATAAAACCGAAGAACCTCATGCTGATTACCCCAACTGATGAATCTTACTCCACCATGATAAACATCACTTAAGGGAACCAAACATTGAGCTGTGGGGAGCTCTAGCTATCACACTGGGGAAAAATGCCAGTGTCCAGTGACTGGTCTGCCCCTTAATGATCCATTCGTAAGTCAAGCATGTAGGTCAGCAGTACCCTGGAGTACCAAGGACCATTTTGCGCTGGATCCTCTAGTCTTACTTGCTAATTGCAAGGCCAAAAGACAAGGAATATTCACTGTTTGGAAGGAAGTTGCTTGTTTAGTCAGACAACAAGGGATCAAAATTTGACCACATCCTTGAGGTATACTGATATCTCAGAGTGAGGTGAAAGGAGGGAATCCCTAATCACAGAACTGATATTTCACCCCAAAATAAGCAACATTTCCAATCATTCCTGATGAAGGGCTAATGCCCGAAACATTGACTCTCTTGCTCCTCAGATGCTGCCTGACCTTCTGTGCTTTTCCAGCGACATACTTGCGACTCTGATCTGCAGTACTCACATTCTCCTCACATTTCTAATCAGTGCATTTACAGCATTAAATGACCCATAAAATATTAATCAAAACAAGTTATAATTTATGAAATAGGATTGATTCAAATCTTGATAAATCGACAAGAACTGATAAACGCTAAGCTGCCAGAAGAGTAGTTTGGAGGCTGTGTAAAGAAACTGTCCTATAAATCAGTCACTGGTTTGGAGACTTGTTGGAATTTTGTGAGACACAAATTAACTCATTGCCTAAGTAATCAGTGTGTGATGAAGCTGCTCCTTAAACAAGGTTATGCAGTCCTTTTTTTTAAAAGAGAGGTCATAAATGACAGACTCTGAAAAGTCTGGGTTTGAAGGGTTTTAGGGCCAATTTGGTAATAAAGCCTCAGGAAGAAGGCTTTCAAGTTTGAAAAAAATCACTTATACAATGAAAGAGGTTTGGCCAATTCTCCCAGCTCAGTTTTTGTCTGGCTTGGTTTTTTTTAAGTAGTGTGAAGAAAGGCTGCTGGATCCATAGAAGCAGGTCTAGGCTGGTACTCTCTGACTTCACACCTGTAAGAACCTGTGTTGGATTTTTTCTTTTTGTGCCAAAGGGTGTTTATGGGGATTGTTGCAAGCATTTAGGACAGCATCATTAAGTTGGGATAATCTGTTAGGTTTTCAGAAAGGTAAATTATTTGGTATTCTGTTTTCTACTGTTTGTGTTGCATTCAGTATTCTTTTAAATAAATTCTGCCTTGTTTAAAACAAAGTGGTTTTGACCAGCTGATTCCCTCCTGCTTAAAACAATTAGCAAAGTTAGGGTCGGGGCTACTTTCTTAAAATGTCTTGAGGGGGTCTGGTCTGGTCAATAACAAGTGAATCCTGAATTAAAACACAGATCTGTAACTACCTGCCTCATTACTTCTGTCCTGCATGTGCACCATTAAATTTCATTCTGGGTCATAAAGAAAACAAGCTCAGCTACTCACTCTATGAAGAACATTGTTTCACTGACTCCATGGAGATTTTGGTTGGAGGTAAGGAAATTAATTCCCTTCTGAGGAGACAACGAATGAAAGACACTGGAGAAGAATGAGGATATCAAAAAGGCAAGCATTCTTTGCAAATTACAAGTAGAGATTGGTGCTTATTTAATAGGCATGCAACTCCCTGTAAGATCCCCTCCAGGCCAGAAACCTTCCTGACTTAGATCAATATCATGGTTCCTTCACTATCACTGGATAAAAATTCAGGAACCTTCAGGCAGCACTATGGGTGTGCCTGCACCACATGGATTTCAGCATTCAAGAAGGCCTCTCAGCATCAGCTTCTCCAGGACAATTAGGGTGAGCATCAAACACCCACATAACAAATTACAGCGATATTAAAGAAATGGAATTTAGGTCACTCAGCAACAAGAAAGACTTCCTTTGAAACTGGAGGGTTTCTTAATCAGGAAACCTCGGCTCAGATTAAAGTTGTTGAAAGATTAAACTGATTAAGGAAGTCCCATGAATTTCACATTCAGAATCTAATTAGCACCTTTTTGTGCAGCTGTAGCTTGTAACCCAGTTTCTCTGCATGATGGAAGTTGCAGTTAGCAGCAGATGGGTTTGGTGTGGAAAAGAGCCTTGTAACAACCTGAAAGAGGGTATTTTTCCCTGCACTGGACTAATTGTACATGGATCAAGTATACATTGGAGCTCAAAGTTATGCAAACGTTAACACACAGAAAAATAGGTGGAATTAAATTTAGTTCCTGTAACTCCTGGTGTGGGGTGAGACGTGGGCACAAAATCGTGTGGGATGACGAGGGGTGCTGTGCCCATTACCTTTCTGCTGCCGTGGGGAATTTTATCAGTGGCACAATATGTTGGGGGAGAGCCTATCATTAAACCAATCCCCGCAGTGGCCAGTCGCCTGCATTTAAGGCTCTCTTTCCCATGTTGCTGGTGGCAGATGGGCAGCTTGGCATTTGGGGAAGCTGCCCAGTAAAACTTGGTGGCTTCCTATTAGACTCAGGTGGAATGCGAGGGAGGTTTCACCATTTAGCAGTACCCTAGTGCCCATGGCTGCCTTGGTGTAAGAGCCACCCCCACTTCCCTTCTACAAACTCAAGTGACACACTCACCCTTGCTGGGACCTGACAAGCCTTCACCTCATTTACCTGAATTCAAGACCTTCCCCACTCTGCCTGGTCTGGGCACTGCAGCAGTCTCAACAGTGGCCACCACTCATAGAGGCTGTACTAACACTAAAGAACTAATGGACCTTTAATGACTGGAGGGAGTGGGATGCTGAACATCTCAAACATAGAACATAGAACAGGGCCTTCAGCCCTCGATGTTGAGTTGACCTGTGGAACCAATCTGAAACCCATCTATCCTACACTATTCCATGTTCATCTATACTGCTCCTCAGATGCTGCCTGAACTGCTGTGCTCTTCCAGCACCACTAATCCAGAATCTGGTTTTCAGCATCTGCAGTCATTGTTTTTACCATGTTCATCTATATGTTTGTCCAATGACCAGTAAAATGCCCTTAAAGTTGGGGGCATCTTTCCTTAGCCGGGCAGATCTATGATTGCACTTAACTGATTGCCCGAAGATCATAAAATCCAATCATGGCTTCCAGGTGGAGTCAGAGTCTGTGACTTTCCTGGGAAGAGCTACTGCCTGCACACAAAGTTTTGGCCAATATTTCAGCGAGCAATTGAATGGAAGACAGCAGAAGCACTTCTGGTTTATTGAAATACAATCAATGGACTTCAATCAGAAAATAACACTTTGCAATACACTTTAGAAGTAATTTGAGACATTAGTTTAGTGTGCCAGAAAAAAAGATAACTTTGTTCTGATGTCTCTACCAGTAGGTGCTTATGTCAGAATCTGTCATTGACTAACTGATAGAGATTGATTGCTGAGAATAGTCAAGAACTTTCTTTGTAAAGCAAGCTGTCGTAAGGTAAACCAGATAGGCTATACTATAATATCTAGGTAAAAACAAGGACTGCAGATGCTGGAAACAAGAGACTAGATTAGAGTAGTGCTGGAAAAGCACAGCAGGTCAGGCAGCATCAGAGGAGCAGAAAAATCGACGTTTTGGGCAAAAGCCCTTCATCAGTACCACCAAGCCACAATTGCCCAACTCAAACTGAGGTTCTGCTAACCAATCTGGAGGCACCATTCACTATTACCTGTTAAGGGGCTTCCAGCTAGTGATGTTGCACCGTGCCCTGTACAACATTGCACTGCAGACAGGAGCAGCGCTTATACCGAAGGAAAGTGAAAAGCAATCAACATTCTTTGAGGAAGAGAAGGGGAAGAACATTCCGAAGAGTTTTGGTGCACACAGAAATATAACTTCTGCCAAGCAATTTGCAACATTCTCTTTTAGGCATGTTTCAGCTAGGAACTATATTTGCAGTATTTAACTAATCCCATTGTGACCCCTATGCAAAGTTCAGAACCTGCTCCTGCTCACGTAATATGCTCCTCATCATTGCTCCCATAGCTCACTGAGACTCGGGACTCACTAAGGTGTTTGTCTTTATGCTGATGGATGGTCTACATTAGTAATTTAATGGTATTTCCTCAGGTCCTTCTCTGAGGGGTCCATGGTCTTTTCCCTAGTTTCCTGCACTGACTTCAGCAATGCATCTGTAGGGGATAAAATATGTAAGTTGTGCTTCATGTAGGCTAAATAGAGTTCCTCTCATTTATCTCTCCACTCTGCAGGCACCCTGCCTGTATTCCTGATGAAGGACTTTTGCCTGAAACATCTATTTTCCTGCTCCTCGGATGCTGCCTGACCTGCTGTGTTTTTTCAGCACTACTCTAATCTATACTATAATATCTAACCAGCAAGGCTGATCCTAACCCCATCAGGTGAGATACACAATTTCTGTTCTTGCACTGGATAATAATCCACAGTGGGGAACCTTGGTAAATTATTACACTTCAAGTCTATTGTTAGTGAGAACCATTTTGGTATCCAGTCATTATTGCTGTTCAAAGAAAAGTTGGCCTAGCCCCCCAGGCACTGGAGCCAACTCAAATCAAACTGGGACTCCAAAAGTACATTGCTGAAAATGTGTTGCTGGAAAAGCGCAGCAGGTCAGGCAGCATCCAAGGAGCAGGAGAATCGACGTTTCAGGCATGAGCCCTTCTTCAGGGCTCATGCTGCTCCTTGGATGCTGCCTGACCTGCTGCGCTTTTCCAGCAACACATTTTCAGCTCTGATCTCCAGCATCTGCAGTCCTCACTTTTTCCAAAAGTACATTGCCCAGTGGTGAAAGTACACATCCTATTGAACCACTAGGATACCTACAAAAAGAAAGACTTTTTTAATCCTCATTGGAATTTTTCTTGAATTTGGCCTTTTCTTCTAGTCTCGCCCTTTCCGATATGCCATTCAATGGGCAAAAAAAAAGTGGGAGTCTTCTGTGAACTGTGAGGAGGATGCAGAGATACTTCAGCACGATTTGTACAGGTTCAGTGAGTGCGCATGGCAGATGAAGTATAATGTGGATATGTGTTAGGTTATCCAATTTGGTATCAAAAATGGGAAGGCAGATTATAATCTGAATGGTGACAGATTGGGAAATGGAGATGTGCAATGAGACCATGGATAATGAGAATACAAAGGCAGCTGCAACAGTCAATGAAGAAGACAAATGGTTTGTTGACTTTCACAATGAAAGAATTCAAGCAAGGAGCAGGAATGTCCTGCTGCAGTTGTGTGTGGCCTTGGTGAGACCACACCTGGAACATTGTACGTAGTTTTGGTCTCTTTCCCTGAGGAAGAATACTCTAGCTGTGAAAGGAGTGCAACAAAGGTTTACCAGACTGATACAAAAACAGAAATTATTGGAAAAGCTAAGCAGTTCTGGCAACATCAGTGGAGAGAAATCAGAGTTAACATTTTGGGTCTGAGGAAGAGTCACTTGATCAGAAGCATTAAGTTTGATTGCACTCCACTGTTGCTGCCAGACCTGCTGAGCTTTTCCAGCACTTCCTGTTGTTGTTTCTGATCTACAGCATCTGCAGTTCTTTCAGTTTTTATTTAGTATTTACCAGACTGATTCCTGGGAATGCAGGACTGATACGTGAAAAGAGATCAGCTTGGTTAGAACAATGTTCACTGGTGTTTCAAAGAATGAGAGGGAGACTCACAGAAAAACTTATAAAATTCGAAAAGATTAAACAGCATAAATGCAGGAGGGTGGTCTCCAATGATCAGAGTTCAGCACTAGAGGTCACAGAATAAAAATTCAGGGTAGGCCATTTAGGATGAGGATGAGGGAACATTTCTTCGCCTAGGGAGTGGTGAGCCTTTGGAATTCCCTGCCATCTGAGAATGCCCACTGTTTGGAAACAGGTCCTTTGGCCCAACAGGTCCACACTGACCTTCCGAAGAGTATCCCACCCAAACCCATTCCCCATTACTCCACATTTATCCTGACTAATGCATCTAACCTACACATCCCTGAACACTATTGACAATTTAACACGGCCAATTCACCTCACCTGCACATTTTTGGATCGTTGGACAGTGAATGTTTTCAAGAAAGAGATAGACATCGTCCTCAGGGCTTAAGAGATCAAAAGGGTATGGCGAGAAAGTGGGAACAGGGTACTGAGTTGGATGATTGGCTTGATCATATTGAATGACAGAGCAGATTTGATGTGCTAAATGGCCTATTACTGCTCCTATTTTCTGTGTTCCTACAACTCAACATGACGCCTAACCCTCTGCTTGGTTGCCAGGAATTAAATATTAAAACTAAAGGCTAATTCTCTTTGGATTAATGCTCCCAGGAAGGGATTGACACAATAGTGCAAGTCAGCCAGAGTGGAGAATACTTGTAAATTCAGCTGCCTCTGTAATTGCACTTGGGGAAGGTGATATCGGAAGATGGTTAAGATTGGGATCTCACTCAGATGTCTCATATAGCCAATGTAGTCATTGACGTTTCAAGTTTTAAAAAAAATATTTACTGGTTGTTGGTGAACGGTTTTAACTACAATTACGTTTTCTTAAGGCTGCAATGACAAGGCTATCAAGCAGAACCTTCATTGTACTTTTGCCTCTTGGGAGCACCCAATGGGAGATTCCATTGTACGTGCCAAGGTGGATACAAGTACATTTTATGTTCATCACATTTACCATCAAGAGTAACAAGATATTCCAGAAAACTGTGTCTTGATAAGGCTAGAAATATTCTTATGATGCGTAGCTGAGGCATGATGTTGCACAGTACATTACCTGAAGGTACCTGCCAATTTTAATTTAGGAGAGGATGTCCCCCCTTGTGAGAGAGACAAGAACTATGGGACACTGTTTAAGAATAAAAGGTCTTACTTTTAAAATGGAGTTGAGTTTCCTTTGCTCTCAGGCAGTCATTAGTTTGTGTCCTCCCTCCAGGTAAAGCAACAATTTATTTTATCATCTTTTATTGTGGTCACATCGACAAAGGGGAGACCAAATGCTGACTGGACGACTGCCTTGTCGAACACCTCCATTCACTTCACAAGCATGACCTTCTTGAATCAAGAAACCATCTTTCATTAATGCTCACATTTCTCTGCTGCTCAATGATCCAATGAATCCCAATGCAAGCTGGACGCACAGCAGATCATTTGCCACTTGGCACATTACAGCTTTCTGGACTCAACACTGAGTTCAATACCTTCAGGTCTGGTGATGAACAGGCCAGGTGAATTGGCCATCTAAATTGCCCACAGTGTTAGGTGCATTAGTCAGGTGTAAATATAGGCTAGGGGAATGGGTCTGGGTGGGTTACTCTTCGGAGGGTCAGTGTGGACTTGTTGGGCTGAAGGACCTGTTTCCATATTATAGAGATTCTAATCTAATCTAATCTAATCATCTTTTTTGACTTTTGAAGAATTTTTGTCCCCCAGCATCTGTATCTTTACTTTCAGTCAAAGCTGATCTTTATTTTGTTATTAACACTTCTCTTCCATTCCTCTTCTCTTTTCTACAAACCATCACACTCCCTTTGTCATTTGATACTTTTGTTCCCTAATCTATTTTGCCCTCTGATCTTTTCATGACCCTCCCTTCTCTTACACTTACTCCCCTTATTTGAAAATCATGATCACTTTTCTACTTCTTTTGAGTTCCAAAGAAGATTCGTGTTGAACTTGAAATGTCATCTCTGTTTCTGTCTTCACGGATGCTGAAAGACCTGTTGGGTTTCTCCAGCACTTACCACTTTTATCATTTGTGAAATTCTCTTACCCAGAAAACAGAAGTGATTAGAAGAATTAACTTATTCAAGGCAGAGTTACATGGACTTTCGATAGAACAATCATGGGGTGTGAACAGAAAAGTGAAATTTGACCACAATCAGACATATCTTCTTGAATAGCAGCGCAAACTGAAAGGGCCAAATGGTCTATTCCTTCCCCTAAGTTATTTGTTACCCTATTTTCTATCAGTACCACTTTGAGAATACTAGATGTTAGATATATTTGCACCCAACAGATGCCCAGCATTGCTCAGAAAGGCAGACTGCAAGAAAACTTAACATGTTTGATTCAGACTGCCAGATTGGTAGTAGGATTATCTTTGCAGAAACCAATGTAGTGTCATTAAAAGCCCTGCAATGAAAGCAGAAACCACTAAGTTTTCCTGGAAGTCACCTGTCAGTTTAAGTAGACATGAATAATCACCATAAGATGACATCACCATAGGAAATGGCATCACCATAGGAAATGACATCTCCGCAGGAAATGATATCACTAACCCAAGGAAACCCAAACACATCAATAGAAAGTGGGCAGCACCACCAGTGCTTCATCCAGAGGCTTACTGAAGATGTTATCAAGTGTGGTGATGAAACGTCTGAAAAATGAACCTTCCAGCTCGGTGAGCAAACCTACATCCATGAACCATCAGTTCCTAAGGCAGAGATTTGGCAAAACCCTCAATGGTGACCATGCAGCTACAAATGGGTTAATTAAGAAAAAACTGTAACCAGGGAATACATCGCTCAAATAATTGCCAAAGAATTAGAAGGGATGAGAATTTTTTTTAATGCAGCAAATTGTTCTGATTTGGAAGACACTCCTTTAGATGGTGATGGAAACAAATTTAAATGGAACTTTCAAAGGGAAATTAGATATATTCTTCAAAAAGGAAAATAGCCTACAAGGCTATAAAGAAAGACCAAATTTGGAAGTCTAAGTGGATTAAAAACAGTTTGCAGCTGAAACTCAGCCAGGCCAACAGCATCTATGGATAAATAAACTGAGTTAATGTTTCAAGCCCAATTTGACACTTCTTTGGAACACTACTGCTTCTCTCTCCACAGGTGCTGCCAGAACTGTTGAATTTCTCCAGTACTGTTTTTATTTCAGCTCTCTAGTATCCACAGTACTTTGGTTTTATTTGAAGTCCAATTTCAAAAAACTAGCACTGGTGCAATAGGCTGAATGGCCTCATAGAGTTCAATGGTTTTATGATAAAATAGCTGGATAGAAGTGTTGTCTTGTTTACACCCACAAACAATTACACCTGAGTGGGTTGTTTTGCTTATTATTTAATTATAATAACTATCCAATGATTGATGAAAGTGTGCATTTGTAAACTATTTGTAACTAGTAGGGGATGTAGCTTGTGATATTCCACAATCATTGCCAGCAATTTTGTGACATATTGATTTCCAGGTTCACAGCTCAACAATATCCGTTTAGGCGAGGTCTCTTGACTCTACAACCCACAAGTCTCCACCTTATGAAGGTAGAACAGCTATATGCTAAAGAACAAAAGCAGCACATTATCGACCGAGTCATCCACAGTTAATCACGTCAAAGCTATGCAGCTGTACCATGTCTATTCATGGGCAGTTAGTAAGAGCAGGAGACTCAATGAATGTCCCCATTGAACCCAACACAGTGGTGAGAAGGTAAGACTGAAATATTCACAATAGTTTACAGTGAGAAGAGCCAGGTGGATGATCAAACTTGATCTCCTCCCGACAGCATCACAGGTATATTTTCAGCCATCGGAGAACTTGACTCATACTATGTGCTAATGAGGAATAGTGGGAGAATAGCTGGTCATTGTAAAGTCTATAAGTACTGACAACATCCTGTATCATAGAATCAGTAAATTAATACTGTGCAGAATAGCTGATTCGGCCCATAGCACATGCAACCGGTTCTATCACCTGTCATGCTGAAAATAGAAAATAGAGCATAGAACATAGAACAATACAGCGCAGAACAGACCCTTCGGCCCTCAATGTTGAGCTGACCTGTGAACTATTCTCAGCTTGCCCCCCTACACTATCCCATCTTCATCCATGTGCTTATTCAAGGATTGTTTAAATCTCCCTAATGTGGCTGAGTTGACTACATTGGCAGGTAGGGCATTCCACACCCTTACCACTCTCTGAGTAAATTTATGTTGTGATTTGTTCTGGCACAGTTACAAGATAAGCATGTACCCACTAATGTGAAATTTTGCCCAGTTATATCCTATCCACCAAAAGCAGGACAAATCCAATCAGGCCATCCCATCAGCAAAGAGATGGAAGATCTTGTTGACAGTGCTATCAAGTAGCATGCACGCACTAATAACTTGCTGACTGATATTCAGTTTGGGTTCCATTAAGACTGCTGTGTTCTACACCTCAATTTGTTTTTCCATGCTTGGACAAAACTGCCTTAAATTCCAGTGAAGAGGCACATTTTCCTTCATGTGAAGCAAAGGAAAAATGATGGGACCAGACGGAGTACCAGGCCGTGCACGCAGAGCATGCACAAATCAACTGGCAGAGGTCTTCTTGGACATTTTCAACCTCTCCCTGCAGCAGGCCACTGTCCCTGCCTGTTTCAAGAGGGCCAACATCATCCCTATGCCTATTAAGGCTCATGCAGCATGTCTCAATGACTATCGCCCAGTGGCCCTAACTTCGATGGTCATGAAGAGCTTTGAAAGGCTGGTCATGGCATTAATCAACTCCAGCCTCCCCACTACTCTTGACCCTCTACAATTTGCCTATCGGACCAACAGATCCACATCAGATCACTTGCCTATCACTCCTCCCTCGAACATTTTGACACCAAGAGCAGCTACGTAAGAATCTTACTCATTGACTACAGTTCAGCCTTCAACACTATTATCCCCTCGAGACTGATTACTAAACTTAGTAATCTCAGACTAAGTCCCACGCTCTGCAACTGGATCCTCAGTTTCCTGACCCACAGGCCACAATCAGTGAAAATCGGGGACAATATTTCATCCTCACTAACATTCAACACTGGAGCCCTTCAGGGGTGCGTATTCAGCCCCCTACTGTATTGACTGTATACCCATGACTGCGTTGCCAAATACCAGACTAATGCCATTTACAACTTCGTTGGTGATACCACCATAGTTGGTTGAATCTCAGATGGCAGCGAAACAGATTACAGACAGGAGGTGGAAGACCTGGAAAAATGGTGCACTGCCAGCAAAACCAAGGAACTCATTATTGACTTTCATTAGGATGTTACTCATGCCCCCTCTACACATTAACAGCACAGAGGTGGAACAAGTGGAGAGTGACGAGCTCCTGGGCATGGTCATCCTAAACAAGCTTTCTTGGACTCTTCATGTGGATGCACTGGTTACAAAGGCCCAACAATGTATCTTCTTCCTCAGGCAGCTGAGGAAATTTGGCATGATGGCGAATACCCTTGCCAACTTTTATAAGTGTGCCATTGAAATCATTCTTTCTGAATGTATCACTACCTGGTATGGCAACTGTACCATTCGAAATCGGAGACGGTTACAGAGAGTGGTGAACTCGGCCCAGAAAATCACAAAAGCCAACCTCCCAAATATCAAATCCTTCTACAAGGCCTGCTGTCAAAGAAAGGCCACCAGCATACTCAAAGATCCATCCCACCCTGGCAATTTAGATTAGATTACTTTGAAAAGCATTTAGATTAGATTACTTGCAGTGTGGAAACATACCCTTCGGCCCAACAAGTCCACACCGACCTGCCGAAGCACAGCCCACCCAGACCCATTCCCCTACATTTACCCCTTCACCTAACACTACGGGCAATTTAGCACAGCTAATTCACCTAGCCTGCATATTTTTGGACTGTGGGAGGAAACCCACACAGACAGAGGGAGAATGTGCAAACTCCACACAGACAGTCGCCTGAGGTGGGAATTTAACCCGGGTCTCTGGCACTGTGAGGCAGCAGTGCTAACCACTGTGCCACCTTGCTGCAATATCTTTCTATAGCCTCTACCATCGTGGAGAAGATACAGAAGCCTGAACACATGCACCAGCCAGGTTTGTAACAGTTTTTACCCTACTGTTGTTAGAATACTGAATGGACTCACAAACTCTGAACATTCGCCTGTACCTGTGTTTTTGTTTTTACTGGTGTTTACCTATTATTTACTATCTATGCTACTTGACTATGTGATCTGCCTGTATTGTTCGCAAGACAAAGCTTTTCACTGTGCCTCGGTACACGTGATGACAAATTTAATCAGAAGAAAGCTCTCTATTTGTTGGAGTCATAGCTAGCAGAAAGGAAGATGACTGTGGTACTTGGAGACAAATCATTGAAGCCTCCAAATTTGGTTGCAGGAATTCTTTAATGTCAGCTGTCACCTGTTGCTTCATCAGTGACCTTCCTTCCATGGTAACATCAAAAGTGGGAGCTTTTCATGATGATTGTAAAATGTTCAGTCCCTTTCGCAAATCTTCACATTCTGAAGCACTCTGTGTCATGCAGCAGACCAGGAAAGGCTACGGGGTTTGGATGACAAGTAGCAGGGAACATTTGGGTCACAAGTGTCAGATGATGACCATCTCCAAACAAAACAAAATCTAAGTACACTGTTTTGACTTTTGTCATGTCTCACTGGGTACTGTTCTGAAAATAAAACCCTGCTATTCTTGAAGTCATCACACAAATTAAAGATTGTAAAATATTTACACAACTTTCCCCAATTTACCTGATTTTCAGACCCAGATTAATAGAAAGCAAGGTTTCTGTACTTAACAAAAATTGCTACCTATAACAAGTAATAATACTGTACCTCCAGGTAAATAGTTATAAACAGTCAACATGTAAACAACTCATTAAAACTCCAATCTCCTTATAGACAGGTCCTTCCATATACAGACAGGGAAATATAGGTCATGGTAGAAGAAAATTGAAAGGCAGTTCAGTGGTTCCTATTTGCAGGTTTTTAAGATGAGCCTTTTGATCCTTATGTAGATCAAAACATTCCTTTTCAAAAATCTTTCTCCAGGTATTTCCAACAGTTTGCAAGAGACCAAAAAAAGGTTCATTTATAAAAGGCCTCTGACTTGTCAATTAAGAGTCACAGCTTACAATAACAGCTAGTTTTCTTCAGGTTTAAAATGGATTTTGATTGCTGAGAACAGAGAGACAGCAGCTCTGCTGGTGGAAATCAAAACCTTTCTCTCTATATCTTGTTCCCAGTTCCAAGCTGTTCAGTTACATGAGAACAACTCACAGTTGGTAGGGAAAAGGCTTTTGTCATCACTGGCCCATAGACCATTCAACTTCTTCTTGCCACCTGGCTGCATTTAGGGAGGTGATGAACTAGTGGTATTATTGCTAAACAATTGCTAGACTATTAATCCACGAACTCAGGTAATGTTCCGGGGACTTGCAATCGCAACCTACCAAATCTGCATTTAAAAATCTAAGAATGACCATGAACCCATTGTTGATTGTTGGAAAAACCCATCTGGTTCACTAACATGCATTAAGGAAAGTAACTGCTATCCTTTCCTGCTTGGCTATGTGTGAGTCCAGACCCACCACAATGTGGTTGATTCTTAAATGTCTTCTGGGTAATTAGAGATGGGTAAGAAATGCTGGCATAGCCAGCAACACCTACGTCCCATGACTGAATGAAAAAGAAACCTTTAGCAACCTGAACTTCAATTCCTGCTTGTTTAAGCAGCAGTTTATACAATACTTGCCATGGAGTGTCAACTTATTCACTTTTCAAAACAGGCAGCAGTCCTTTAAAACATTGGTTTTAAAACAAGTTTTTTCTCATTTCAGTCAACAATTTTTTAAAAGCACAAAAATAGAAAGTTATGGTAAGTGTGTAAGTTAGCTCGCTGAGCTTGAAGGATTGTTTTCAGACGTTTTGTAACCATACTAGGTAACATCAGTGAGAGTCTCTGATGAAGTACTGATTTTGGTATTTACAAATTAACTCACTCTCCATCAACATTGTGGAGAGTTACATTGATCAGAAAAATTAATGCATCAAAATTACAAACACTGTGGTTACAAAAGTAGGTCAGAGGTTGCATATTTTGTGGTTTGCGACCCACCTTCTAATTCTCCAAAGTATTCCCATTATCTACACCGATAAGGCTCAAGTCAGAAATGTGGTTGAATTCTTTCCATTTGCCTGGATGACTGCAATGCAAGAAACGTAACACCATCCAGAACAACAGACCCTGCTTGATGTGTACTACATTCTCTATATTAAACATTCACTTGCTGTACAATCAACACAAAGCCAATAGTGTTTACCAACTACAAGACACGCTTCAGCATTTTGCCAAGCGTCCTTCAACTGCACCTTGTAAAGCCATGACCTCCATCACCTTGAAAGGCATGGGCAGCAGACGTGTGGAAACACAACCAGCTCTAAGTTTTCCTCTAAGTCACGTACAATCCCGCTGAAGGTTTATGCTGTTCTTCCTTGTGCAATACTAAATGAAACTATTTTCAGCACACCAACTAGAACAATTCAAGAAGGTGACTCACTACCAACCTCTCAAGGATAATTTGGGATGGGCAATCAATATTGGCCTTACCAGCAATGCCGACACCCCATGGTTGAATGACTAAAGTAAAAAGCTAGCTTTTATTTAAAAGTCTAAAGCATTCTATTTGAAGTTCACATCTATTCCCCTTTACTTTGACCTTTCCTCTTTTCCACATCTACATAAGGAAGAGTCTCCATCTCTATGGAAGACAAAGCCAAAATCAAATCAAAACATATCACCCATAGGCAGGTAGTTTAAAATTGTAAAGTTTTACTGGTAGCCAACATGCTTCTGGCAGTGGTTTCAAGATATCTATGCATGTCTTGGCTGAGATTTCAGTTTAGTTGTGAAGGAGTGTTGCACTGTCCGAGGTGGCAATTTTTGCAATAAGATGCTCAACTGAAACCCACTCTATCATCTCAGGTAGATGCTAAAAATCCTGCAATACTATATGGAACAACAGGAAGGGAAATTTCTCATGCCAAGGCCAATATTAACCAATGTTAATCATCCATGAACCGACACCACAAAAAGAGATTAAATGGGCATTAATCTCATTGCTTTCCATGTGATTGTAGTTGGTGAAGACCTTATTGCTGCATTCTCCTGCATTGTAATAATGTCTACACTTTGAAATGTAATGCATTGGATGGGATCCAATTCTCAATGCTGTGTAAGGTGCTATATAAATGCAAGCTCTTTGGTGTCAGATTAAAGAAGAAACAAAGTGCTACAAAACCATTAGCTGACAAGTGCCAATGATCCCACAATATATTGCAATAAAAATCTCCCACACACTGATTAAAAGCCGTTTAAACTTGGCAACAGAGCCAGTTGTATTGTATACTGTGTTGCACAAAAATTAAAGCATAAAATAGGGGAAAAAAAACACTTGGCAGACTTTCATCTTGGCATCTGGTCAACTTTATTTTTTTTGTAATGGAAGCTGCCAACTACTAGTGAACAAGATAGGCAGATTATTCCCTCATTGCAACAGCCTGTTTGACTGGGCTAGTTCGATGGTCAGCTGTTGCAAGAGGCCCAATGTAAATATCACAATTGATACCACACAGCAGTTCCAATTGATTCATCATAACAGCATATTGTCAAACAGAGGCCACCTTGTTGCTGTTGATTGAACAAGTTATTCATTTATTTTCGTTCTTTCTGTTCTGAATCACGGTGAGAGGCAACTCTTCCAGTGTGACCTGTCTTTAGTGCCTCTCTCAAGAAGCTATACCAGTATGAGTCAGGAGTTTGAATTGCCAACATGTTCAACTGCATGAAATCAAAGCTACAAATATGTATTAAAATCAGGATTACAATTCCTGACTGATTGGCTTCACCTAGGGCTACTCAAGTCAATTTTACTACATGTAAAAACAGCATCTGTTTATTTTTCTGAAGAAAGGTCACTGGACCCAAAACAATAATTCTGCTTTCTCTCCACAGATGCTGCCAGACCTGCTGAGTTTTCCCATTAATTTTTGTTTTTGCTTCTGATTTCAAGCATCCTCAGTTCTTGGTTGTTTTTCTCTATCAATTTATTTTTCTTTATTTTTGATTGCGGGCTAAAATGGAAAAAGGTCAGTTTTAACATCAAGGACTGAGGAAAGAATTGCTGCCCTTTCATAACCAAGTTACTTGAGCATATTCGGAACTGTTTTTACACTACTGCTTTGTAAGTAGTGTGGGAAATGAGAGAAGATGGCATATCTGAATGCAGAATGAAATTTGGTCAGCAACATGATGCTGATTGATTGTACAATTGTTGCAGATACAGAGGTCAGCAGCCTGTCAGCAACTCTCTTATTGGTGCCCAGGCAGCTGGAGAGCTGGTGTATGTGAATGAAGCAGAGGCAGACGAAGAGCCAGACTGGGAGAAACTCGATCTCCTTGCACAAAGCAAGCCTGAAAGCAGTCAGTTATTCTTCTGCACCTTTCGCAAAAAGCTGTTGTCTCTAACCAGTGACTGTGAAACTGAATAATTAATGTGTAAATCCTCTGCGTCTTCAAAGAGCTGAAAGATCATGAAAGTGAGATTAGAGAACAGAAAGTCCTGAAATGTAAATACATCACATCAAACCCTGTGGTCTGGTGCTATTGAACTGTGCTTTCCCAGTTCGTTTTCCTCCATCTATAACACCGATGTGTTTGTGTGTCTATCTGTAAGTGAGTGCAAGGATTTTAAACAGGGGCTGAAGATTCACCTCATAGAGTTATACATTGATAGTGGAGAGTATATGCTCGAAATGTAAACTCTCCAGTTCCTCGGACCTGCTGTGCTTTTCCAGCGCCACACTTTTTGACTCTTATATGTTGATAGGTCATTGTTACCTGTGGCAAGAATTTATTTGTTTGTTATATACAGTAGTTCATATTATGTACAGGCATCTGATCAGTATTTCCTGATAACCTGATTTTATCAGGCAAATAAACTTTGTGGCGTTTGGCTAAATCCCTTAACTTTTGTGGTGATGCCAGGACTAGTGGGGCTCAAGTATCAGTGCACTTTCCCAAATGATGCATAGCAAAGTCCCAACAACCTCTATTAATTTAGCACTTACAAGGGTTTTAACCTGGGGTTAAGGTAATCATGCACATAATCATGAAAGACTCTAACACATTACTCTTAGTCCTGAAAAATACCCTGTTTATGTCAGGGTTACCTTGGAAAGGTAAGTAAGATCTCTAAAAGTTTGGAGTGAGAAGTGGAGTGAGCTGTTTCATACTACACGGTATAAACAACAGTTTGCAACTAACAAGATGCTGCCTTCAAGCTAAAGTGTCATTTTGTCTCTTGCACAAATGAGTCATGTGGTATATGAATTCAGTGTCAGTGACAAGCCAGGTATGTAGCCTGTATGTCCAAGGATTGGCAAATCACATGAAACAATATATCTCTTCAGCTGTTCACAATAAATTAAGGAATGACCATACACAACAGCTCATACTTGTAAAACTTAAACACAATGTCCAATACTGGATGAGATTCTACAATTGGATAACATTTGCTAAATAATCTTGAGTGTGTGAAGCCTATGTTGACAACCAATTTAGGGTTATCAGTTGGGCTCACAGTGTGTTGCACCTGTTAGTGCTGGAAGTTGGAAGCACTGGTGAAAAACATGGGCATGCATTCCATCTGCTTCAACGGTGACAGCCATTTGTTGGTTCATTTCTCAGTGTAATGCTCTAACCAATTCTTAAGACCATAAGATCATAAGATATCGAAGAGAATAGGCCATTCAGCACATCGAGTCTGCTCCACCATTTGATCATGGCTGCTGTGATTCCCATCTTCCTGCCTTCTCCCCATAAACCCTTGATCCACTTGCTGATCAAGAACCTATCTATCTCTGTCTTAAATACACTCAGTGACTTGTCCTCCACAGCCCTCTGCACAAAGAGTTCTACAGATGGGTGATACGGTGACTCATGTTTATCACTGCTGCCTTACAGCACCAGGGACCTGGGTTCGATTCCTCTAATTCTAAAAAATTATATTTCATCTTCTCTGCACCTTATTGCTTTTTTTAGTTATCTTCTGCTGGTTTTTTAAAGGCTTCCCAATCCTTTATTTTCCCACCAATCTTCACCACATTGTATGCTTTTTCATTTGCTTAATCTGTCCCTGATTTCCCTTGTCAACCATGGTTGTCTCATCCTCCCCTTAATTTGTCAATCTGCTGGCTTAAAATTCAAACAAAGACTGACTGTGAACTATTATTGCATCAATGGATGCATTGTGTGTGGTGGCATCTCTACCAATTAGAGTCATTTTGCCAACCAATAAACACACTCATCTCTAACAGTATAACATCTGGTCTTCCTCTTTAAATGATATTCTAGTAAGATGTCCAGATGAGTGCAAGATGAAAAGTTTTGATGAAGGTGTGTATTTTTCAGCAATACTCATGTTCAGTATGACCAGAGACTAGTTATGGTTCAGTTATAAAATGGAAATAACCACTTTAGACTTCAATAGATTTATGACATTTCTCTTTCAATTGTTTCTCAAGACTGGTTGATCTCTGGCAAACATGCAACTTCCTGTTATGTGACTATATTCTAAATCTTGAACTCCAAGAGCAAAATGTCAATACTGCACTTAGAAGGAAATAACAAGGGTGGCCAATCAAAGTCTGCATTCCGAGAGTAGTGATGTGAACAGTGGGAGTGATGGCATTGTCCACATGATCCATCAGTCACACTTTGACAGAAAGAAAACCTGTCAATCATTACTTTTAGAACATAGAACATAGAACATAGAACATAGAAGAATACAGCGCAGTACAGGCCCTTGGACCCTCGATGTTGCGCCGATCCAAGCCCACCTAAACTACACTAACATACCCGCCTCCATACGCGGGAAAAGGTTCATACTGTCGTCCCTATCTAACCCCCTAATCATCTTGTACACCTCAATCAAGTCACCCCTAAACCTTCTTTTCTCTAGTGAAAGCAGCCCCAAGTGCCTCAGTCTTTCCTCATACGATTTTCCTTCCATACCAGGCAACATCCTGGTAAACCTCCTCTGCACCCGTTCCAATGCCTCCACATCCTTCCTATAGTATGGCGACCAAAACTGCACACAATATTCAAGATGCGGCCGTACCAGAGTCTTATACAACTGCATCATGACCTCAGGACTCCGGAACTCAATTCCTCTACCAATAAAAGCCAGTACGCCATATGCCTTCCTCACCGCACTATTTACCTGGGTGGCAACTTTCAGAGATCAAAGCTTGTTTTAAAGCTTGTTCAACCTGGGTTGCAAATTACCCCATGTGTTAATGCTAAGGTTGGTAGGGGATTCAAATTATGTTGTTATTGTCAGTTTGTTTTATTTCTCTTTCAGTCATCTGAAGCCACCACTGTTAGTCACTTGAATGGTGAAGTTAACGGCACAGCTGGAGTCTGCAACACGTGAGCGAGAAAAGACAAACAATTGGACTGATTTCTCCTTCCACCTCTACGGGGAATAGTCTCACTTTATTTCTTGCTAATATTGGAACCCTCCAACTGGAGAGAGAATGTAAACCTGAAGACTCAACCGTGCTGTCTAAAAGGGAGGTTAATTTGCTTTCTTTCCTGTCCCTCTTCTTTCTATAATGATTCCTCCTCTCTGTACCATTTGTAACAGCTAACTAATCATGACGCACTGATGGCTTGAATGGGTGCACTCCCCATGAGAGAAAGACATGGGTACAGGAAGGTTAGGATAGGTAAATGAAAGATTGGTATTTGGATAAATGTGAAGTGTTGCAATTTGGCAAGACGAACAAGGGCAGGACTAATACAGTTAATGGTAAGCCTGGCGAGTGTTGTTGAACAGAGAGACTTAAGGGTTCAGGTACATAGTTGAAAGTTGCATCACAGGTGGACAAAGTGGGAAAGAAGGGTGTTTGGCAGGCTTGCCTTCATTACTCAAACCACTGAACATAGGAGTTGGGACATCAGGTTGGGATGTTGGTGAGGCCACTTTTAGAGTACAATGCACAGTTCTGGTCACCCTGCTGGAGGAAGGAAATTCTTAAGTTGGAGAAGGTCTGGAAAAGAGTTACAGGATATTACCAGGACTGGGGACTTTGAATTATCGAGAGAGGCTGGATAAGCTGGGACTTTTCTCACGAGAGCTTAAGAGCTCGAGGATTGACCTTATGGAGCTTTATAAAATCATGAGGAGTATAGATAAGGTAACTATCAATGGTCTTTTCCCAAGGGTAGGGGAGTTTAAAACTAGGGGGCATATTTTTAATGTGAGAGGAGAAAGTTTTAACAGGGACATAAGGGGAAACTTTTTCACACAGATGGTAATTTGTATGTAGATGAACTGCCAGAGGAAGTGGTAAACGCAGCTACAATCATAATATTTAAAATTAAGTTGGACAGGTAGATGAATAGGAAAGGTTTAAAGGGATACAGGCCAAATGCAAACAAATAGGACTAGTTTAGTTCGGGTATTTGGTCGGCATGGATGAGTTGGACCAAAGGATTTGTTTCCATGCTGTATGACTCTACGTCTCTATGAGTGTAAGACATATTTTGTGAGAAACCTTTGAACGGTGAGACCCTATCTGTGTTTGGACAATAATTACATTTCACTAGATTAAAGCAGCTGAATATCTTCAAAGTCAGCAGGTGGGGGCGGGGTTCAAATGGAATCACAAAGGAACCAAAGGAGAACTGAAAAAATAGTGCAGACATAAAACTGGCAAATGCTGCAGAAGGGGGGTAAACACGGAGCAATCTGAATTAAGGATAAGGATTTTACGCTTGATGCAATTTTGTGAGGCCTTTTGGAATGGGCAAGATGGTTGGCAGATACAGAGAATCATGCAGAAAGCCCCACTTCTGCTTTTCAATGGCAGGAAAGTTGTCTCACATTAAGTGAATGGCAGTAGGGACTGATGCATGAGACTTGCCAAGCAATTGATGAGCCACCGGTGCCCAATAATCCCTTAGTCCAATGGGATGTAAAGGTACTACTGTAGTTAAATGAGAGTCATATTGTTCTCTGTGTTTTAACATGGACGCACAAATTAAAAGGAAGAGTTGGCAACTCAGCCTCCTCAAACCTGCTCACCATTCAATAAATTATGACCAGTCTGACCACTCCACATTCCCACCAATCCCCAAAAAACCTTTCATCCCTTTCCTGTCTGAAATCGACTATTCAAGAGTGCTGCTGCCACCGCTTTATGAGGAGAAGAGTTCAAATCTTTGTGAGAAAATGTTTTGTCTAATCTCTGTCTTAAATGGGTAAATGCTTATTTTTAAACAGTGAACCCCTGGTCCTAGATTCTTCCATAAAAATAGATGGTCTGTTTCTGTGCTGTATAACTCTAGAATACCCTTACCACATCTACCTCAGAGTCTCATGTGCTTCAACTGAGTTGCCTCTTACCCTTCTTAACTCCAGTAGACAGAAGTTTTCTTCATGAGACAATCCACCCATTTCAAGCATTAGACTGATAAATCTTTTCTGAACTGCTAAAATGCATTTACATCCTTCCTAAATAAGGAGACCAATTCTGTGCATGATACTCTAGATGTGGTCTCACTAATACCCTGAATAACTGATCCCAAAACGTTAGCTTGCTCTCTCTCCATGGGTTCTGCCTGACCCACTGTGTCTTCAGCATTTATTGTTTTCTGTACAAATTCCAGCATTTGCAGTAATTTGCTCCTAAATAACCTTCCTACCTTTGTTTTTGATTCCTCTTGCAATAAACGATAACATTCTATCAGCTTTCTTAATTACTTATTGTGTCTGCATACTAACTGATGTGTTCTTTGGGCTTCACTGCAATGTTAGCTCTCATATCATGAACACTAAGAGTAGGTTCTTACAGAGAACAAGTGTACAAAGATTTATTTATAGAACAATGAAATATGTGACAACTCTATCGCATTCATTGCTACAGTGTGGGTTCAAGCTGGTTGACACAATGACTTTCCTGATGGATTATAACATTCAGCAGTAACGATTCAAGATGGAGTTGACAATTTCCAAGAAGAATATCACTTGCCATGATATTACAAGGATGCCACTGTTTAAATCTCTTAACGGTACATGCTTGCCTGATCATAGATATATGTAGAATCACAATTTTAATCTATCATATTTCATACAGTAGGACATCCAGATTCTTCTGCATCTCAGGATTTTGAAATCTCTCACCAGAAAATGGGCAGCACAGTGGCTCAGCAGTTAGCACTGCAGCCTCACAATGCCAGGGACCCAGGTTTGATTCCAATCTCAGGTGACTGTCTTGCACATTCTTCCCCTGTCTGTGTGGGTTTCCTCTCATGGTCCAAGGATGTGCAGATTAGATAGATTGGCTACGCTAGGTGAGATAGCTTTGGTAAATGTGGGTTTATAAGGTAAGGGTCTGGGTAGGATGCTTTTCGTAGGGTCAGTGTGAACTCAATGGACCAAATGACTTCTTTCAGCACTATAGGGATTCAATAAGATGCTTCATTTTTATTCTTGCTGCCAAAATAGACAATTTCACATTTCCCTGCTTCCCAAGACCTTTCCTACTTACCCTTGTACCATCAGTAAATTTATTAAACATACCTTCATCCAAATCATTGGGGTAAACTGTAAGAAGCTGAAACTCCAGCACTAAGCTTAGTGACACAACTCATTACATCTTGACAAACTGAAAAGGACACCTTTATGCCTGCGCTCTGATTCCTGTGAATGAGCCAATTTCCTATCCATGTTAATATGTTACATCCTACATCAAGAGCTTTTATTTTTCACAATAAATTTTGATGTGATCCCATAACAAATGCCTTCTGGAAATCTAAGTACCATAGATTTATCAGCTACCCTTCATCCACAGGACATGTTATTTCCTCAAAGGAATCTAATAAATCGGTTAAACATGAATTCTCTTTCACAAAACTGTGCCAACTCTGCCTGATTGCTGTGAACTTTTCAAACATTGTCTTTATGATAGATGTTAAGCTAACTGACCTGTGGTGGCCTATTATCTGTTACCCTCCCATTTTGAAAAATGGAGTGATATTCACTTTTTTCAAACTTCCCCAAATCTAGAGAATTTAAAAAAATTAAAACCAATGCAATTTCTATCACGTTGGCTATTTCTTTTAAGACCATAGGCTAAAGTCCATCAAGACTGTAGGCTTGTTAGTTTCCAGCTTCACCAATTGAATCAGTGACACTTTCCTGATGATTGCCATTTTCTTGAAATCCTCTGTTCTATTGAACCCAGCCCAGGTGTCCCATCCTGACAAGAAGACAAGGTGATGCCAGGAGGCACCCAGCTGAAGGAAGAGTCACACATGGTCCCCTCAGCAGTTTTCACTTGGAAGACTGCAGGGGGTAGACAGGTCCTCCACTGCCATTCTGCCTGCACCCCTCCAACTCTTGAAGGTTCAGGCCAACCAGGGTCAAATTTTCCCTGGCAATTCTGGGTGAACTGGATGAACCTCTAGGGCCAAAGGCCTCTACAATGGAGCAGGACTCCCCAGTACCATCTGCGGAACATGGTGGCTCAGTGCAGCACAGGCAAGGCAGAGAAGGTGAAAATTCTACTGAAGCCACAGCCAACATTTCCGTAATTAGTTTATTTTGATAATAAATGTTTGTTTTCCACCTTTCATGTCGTTGTTATCCAGGTCTCTGTGTAGGGCCTAGATGCATCATTGTGAAATCCTTCCTTGGACAGTAATGAGTTGAGAGTCAATGTTAATCACCAGTTACCTCATGTGGGCCCAGGCGTAGCAGTGTGCGTATATAGCATTGACTTGCTGTGATGTCTTAAACTCTCCCTTCTTTCAGCACTGCCTACTGCTCAGCTCTCTGTATGCGCAGAAGTGTATATCTCAGAGAGATCCCCAGCACTGATGGTATCTGGGAGATGCAACACACTGAGACAATCAATGCTGCAGGTTGGAGTCGGCACCCCTGTGTGGCAAGGTAGGCATGTAGTGGGAATGCACATCAGCACCAGTAAATACACATGTAGGAAGCAAGGGACCATCCCGGACAGATGGCCTGGTCTATGCTGCGTAATGAGTGCCAGCCCCCATGCGGTAACTTTATCCAAAGTAGCTGAGTGCCAATGTGCACAGGAGACAAGTCTGACATTGTGGGGCACACTGGCAAAGCAATGGAGAGATGCCAGGAAGATGGCAATGGCTCCCTGAAAGTCAAGTGTCAGTGTCCGTGATGGAAGGATGCGTGTGGTGCTCATGGCCGAAGATAAGATGCAGATCATTCAGAGGAAGCAGTGAGCTCACCATGGCCCCTCTCTGGTTTCTGTGGTGGGTTTTCATGACGGTTGGTGTGTTTGCCATAATAATATAACTAATACCAATAAGGTACACACTGGGCTGTCAACAAGGATTGTAATAATTGATTATATCTCTCAATTAGCAACTGCCACTGACCAGACAGTATCTCACCATGCCGCTTGTGAAAAGTGTAAAAGATGGGGGTGAGAGGCTGTCAACATTAACCTGGGCCTCGCCAGACTTCTCGCCTGACTCTGCCACATGTCTTGGCATTGCCCACTTTGCTCAGGTCCCATTAAGATTCTGGTTGAAACTTTATTGCTGGAACAGCACAGCAGGTCAGGCAACATCCAGGGAACAGGAGATTTGACGTTTCGGGCACAGGCCCTTCTTCAGGAATGAGCAGAGAGTGTTCAGCAGGAGAAGATAAAAGGTAGGGAGGAGGGACTTGGAGGAGGGGCGTTGGAAATGTGATAGGTGGAAAGAGGTCAAGGTGAGGGTGATAGGTCGGAGTAGGGTGGAGGCGGAGAGGGCAAGAAGAAGACTGCAGGTCAGGAAGGCGGCCCGCCGCATCTGCTCCCAGGAGGACCAGTTCAAAATACGTACAACACAGATGGCCTCATTGGACTCATCCACCGCCAAACCACAACAACCAGACGGTCGGAGGAGGAGCGTCTTATCTTCCGACTGGGAACCCTCCAACCACAGGGGATGAACCACAGTTTCTTCATCCCTCCTCCCCCCACCTTGTCTCAGCCGAATCCCTCCAGCCCGGCACCGCCCTCCTGACCTGCAGTCTTCTTCTTGACCTCACCGCCTCCATCCTACTCCGACCTATCACCCTCACCTTGACCTCTTTCCACCTATCACATTTCCAACGCCCCTCCTCCAAGTCCCTCCTCCCTACCTTTTATCTTCTCCTGCTGAACACTCTCTGCTCATTCCTGAAGAAGGGCATGTGCCCGAAACGTCGAATCTTCTGTTCCCTAGATGCTGCCTGACCTGCTGTGCTGGTCCAGCAATAAAGTGTCAGCTCAGAGTACAATGGGCCAAGGAGTGGCAGATGGAGTTTAATTGAGATAAATGTGAGGTGTTGCATTTTGGAAAGGCAGCACAGGACGTATACACTTTATGATAAGGTCCAAGGGAGTGTTGCTGAACAAAGAGACCTTGGAGTGCAGGTTCATAGCTCCTTGAAAGTAAAGTTGCAGGTAGATAGGATAGTGAAGAAGGCGTTTGGTATGCTTTCCTTTATTGGTCAGAGTATTGAGTACAGGAGTTGGGAGTTGAAACTTTATTGCTGGAACAGCACAGCAGGTCAGGCAGCATCCAGGG
>NC_057724.1:62725378-62749875 GCF_004010195.1 Chiloscyllium plagiosum
AAGTTCTGGGATTTACATACCAAAGAACAGAAACCAACACATCCCATCCTAAATTTATCTTAAATTGTTTAATGTATCATCACATCTCCATGACACTGTACTCATTTGGATATAAATGCTGTTTTATGACCTTATTCTCCACAACCACCTAATGAAGAAGCAGTGCCTTGAAAGCTAGTGTTTCCAAATAAACCTGTTGGACTATAACCTGGTGTTGTGTGATTTTTATCTTTGTCCACCACAGTCCACTACCAACATCTCCAAGTTAGGTCTTGCTGCATATCAAAGTTGAAACTTTATTGCTGGAACAGCACAGCAGGTCAGGCAGCATCCAGGGAACAGGAGATTCGACGTTTCGGGCACAGGCTCTTCTTCAGGAATGAGCAGAGAGTGTTCAGCAGGAGAAGATAAAAGGTAGGGAGGAGGGACTTGGAGGAGGGGAGTTGGAAATGTGATAGGTGGAAAGAGGTCAAGGTGAGGGTGATAGGTCGGAGTTTCCAACGCCCCTCCTCCAAGTCCCTCCTCCCTACCTTTTATCTTCTCCTGCTGAACACTCTCTGCTCATTCCTGAAGAAGGGCCTGTGCCCGAAACGTCGAATCTCCTGTTCCCTGGATGCTGCCTGACCTGCTGTGCTGTTCCAGCAATAAAGTTTCAACTTTGATGTCCAGCATCTGCAGACCTCACTTTCTCCCCATTAAGATTCCGCCCTCTTTACACTATCAAGTCCTGTAATCCTCTCAAGAACCTCAACGCTTTGGGGTCTGACTGTCGGGAATTGAAAAGAGAAATCAGGTGAAGTAAACAGATGGCAGCATTTTTCAAATTTTGAAAGATTAAACAACTGTTTCACTGAAAATTTCAAAACTGAGGTTGCTGGATTTTGGCTCAGGAAGTACAGGAGCTGGAGACAGGTAAATCAAATTAAGACATCAATTAATTACAGATTATTGTAACCAGCTCAAAGGACTCATTCGCCTACCCCTGTTTCTACATTCCAGGCAACCATCTATGGGCCATTTTTCATTCAGTGACTATTTAAAACAATAAGAAGTAGCACTTGCTCAATGCAACACTACTCTGAAGCAGGCTGTCAATGAAGAGGTGAGATAAACTGCTGTTACTCTTGGTTAATCCTGGGATCCCCTGTCCTGCTGTGTGTGGCTGGTTTGCCAAATGAAGGTATGACTACATTTAATCCAATTATAACAACATCAATCCTTAACCTGACTACGTGACCATCGTGGATGCTGCCTCAAGACGAGATTACTGATGGAGCTTTACAGCATCTGTGAATAGTCTGCATTCAGAGGCTCACTCAAAAATATCCCTTCAGAATTTTTCCTCCAGATAATTTTCCTTCAAACCAGCTTCAATGTTACTCTACTTGTGTGATTCCATGGAAACGCCACTAATCTAAATCTAAATAGTGACAATTGTTGATCAATGTACTCATTGCATAAGGGATCGAAGCCAATCCTGTTTGAACACTATATCCACGTGTACTCATGTTTTGGAAAGTCAGTTGATAGATAGTAACCCAAATTAAGATGGCTCAAGGCCAACTCTAGCATTTTAGCCCTACAATGCCTAAGATCAGCGAACTTAGTGTGGATAAGAGTCTGAACTTGATACTTTGCTGCTCTGATTAACTCCTACTGGGCAACAATTTTAGGAATTACTGAAATAATTTTAACACATGCGGCTCCATATAAGCAAGTTGGAATTTTTAAAATATGCTTTTTGGTGAATGGGATTAAATCAGATCAATCCAAGTAATATCGTCAGCCAAGCAGCAAAAATAGAGCCAAAGAAGGTTTTGTTTCATATGGACTCACACTTCATAAAAATGCTACGTCAACCAGTCAACAGTCAGATTTTGTCAGCAGTCAGACTGCACAGAGCTGCTCCCAATGGGATTCTAAATAGATAATCAAAATGCAGCACTGCGATTCCTCTTCATTTGTATTACAATAGCCTGGCAGCAATCAGAAATTCTATGAAGTTGCTATAGTAACCCACAGGATGTGGAGGCAGAGGGGCCTGGGACTTCAACTGCAAATTAATTAACAAAAAAAAAGAATAAACCTTACCTTCACTATGATTGGCAAATGCTCTGAGAAACTAATCCCTTCAGTGTTGTATAGAAATGAGACTTCACAGAAATGAGTGCTCACAAAGAGATCTTTCTCTGATTTTCATGGACAATAAGGATAGGATCTTAACTTACTGTTTGAGAGGTTCTAAGTGTGCTGATCAGTCTTAAATAGAAGCTAGAGAAACAGAGCAGTATTAAATAAAGTGGAGGCAGAGAGCAAGTTTAGATAAAGTGAAGGAGAAAGTAGCAGCAGTAGATAAAATGAAAAGAGAGTCCAGAATTAGATAAATGGAAAGAGAAACTAGAATTGGATAAGGTGGAGAAGACACCAACATTAAATAAATTGCTGATGTGGATCTTTGCTACAAATAATGTGGTCAAATATTGTTTTATTATTTGAAATTATGCACTTGACCAGTCTTGGACTGGCTGAAATAGAGCAGAACACAACAATATCATCCATTTTTGATAGTCAAAGGAGTAAATGTTTTTGGACGGTAGATCAGAAAGCGGAATTGAATACACAACCAGATTAGCCATGATTGTATTAAATGTCGGAACAGGCTCAGGTGGGCAAACAGTTTACTTCTGCTCCTAAATCCTTTCTTCGTACATATACCATCACTTCTATTATTGGGAAGCATAGCACTGAATCTCATTCTCTGCTGCAGTGGCCTTCCATTTGCTGTTTAACTTATTGAAGAATATATACCATAACCATTTATAAATATTGGGCAGGACTAGAAATGAAATATATGGCCTTTTATTTTGTTGTCAGCTCTTTCGAGACACTAATACCTGCTGTTACCAGCCGTTGTGTATTACTTTGCTCAAATGACTATTCTTCATGTGTGAGTATAAACCTCATGTAGTAGACTACTAGATATAGGACCTAAATCTGAGCTCGGAGCTAAATCTGATTATAGCTTCGTCTAAATGCCCAGTACTTGTAGAGTGGGAAACTTGGTTGATTCTTTTTCCCACCTTAATGCTGGGATGATAAGGGCAACTAAACCAGTCCTGCTGAGATCACCTAACTCAGCAGACACCAAAGATTGAAGTGATAGCCTTCTGGTGCATAGGCTAAACTAAACATAGAAAAATTTAAAAAAAGGAGCAGGAGTAGGCCATTTGGCTTTCGAGCCTGTTCTGCCAATAAATTATGGACATTGCTGATCGTCCAATTCAATAGCCTGTTCCTGCTTCCTTCTTCATATCATTTGATCTCTTTAGCCCCAAGTGCGATAGCCAACTCTTTCTTGAGGTCATACAACATACTAGCCTCAACTGTGGTGGTGAACTCTACAAGCTCACCACTCTCAGGCTGAAGAGGTTTCTTGTCATCTCAGTTCTAAATGGTTTATCCCATATACTTAGAATGTGACCTCTGATTCTGGATTCCCCACCACTGGAACATTTTTCCTGCATTTACCCTGTTTAGTCCTGTTAGAATTTTATAGATTTCTATGTTATCCCCCTCACTCTTCTGAACTCCAGCAGGTACCTACTAGGCAGCAGCTCCATTAACTAAACTACTGTGAATTCCTGGCTTCGGTCTTCCCATTTGAAACCATTTTATTTAAATAAAGCAATATTTTACTTTATATAAAACCTGATGGGTTTCATAAACACGAAACCTGAGTACAATCCAACCGAGTGCGATAAAGGATAACGGGATTCACTTGGAAACCCTGAAACTTATTTCACAGGCAAGATTGCAGATTTGCAGCCAAATATTCAAAACAGTTCCCAATTACAATAATTTCAACGTAAGATGTAACACCATTTTTGAATGCACATTGTCTTCTCTCCTGCCCTTCCCTTTCCACATGACTGACCTAGTTTCCTCTGTAATGATGTACGTTTCAAGTTTGGCAGAGTGGGTGCCCACCTGATGCCAAGTTTCACCTCCAATAACCTACTTGATATTGATTCTGGATTAGTGGTGCTGGAAGAGCACAGCAGTTCAGGCAGCATCCGAGGAGCAGTAAAATCGACGTTTCAGGCAAAAGCCCTTCATCAGGAAGGGCTTTTGCCCGAAACGTCGATTTTACTGCTCCTCGGATGCTGCCTGAACTGCTGTGCTCTTCCAGCACCACTAGTCCAGAATCTGGTTTCCAGCATCTGCAGTCATTATTTTTACCTACTTGATATTGAGCCAGGACTGCACATAATGCAATTATTGGTGGGCACAGTAGGTTTAAAATGATATGTCAAAGGGCATAATAATGAAAGCAGCAGGGGATGGATCATCACTCCTTTCTTTGAACAAAGGAAGTAAAGCTATGACTGAGTAGCAAGCCTTTACTGGGAGACCACAAATGTTTTGCTCTCTCACCATGCTGTTGCTAACACAAAAACGTAGTGTAGTGTTTGCTCCTCAAATGAAAACTCGCAGCATTTCTTGAATTCAAAATTCACTGATCGCAATTGAGAACACATTTCGGTTCGACAATGATAAAGTATCAGGCAGCTGATGAGGAAAAGAAACCCTCAATTAAATTGTAATCCTTTTATTTAGTCTCAATGATCCATCATGCTATTCACTGCAACAAAAAAAAAGAGAATGTTATGCTATTTTGCGACTGCTAACTTGGACCATTGCATTCAGATGCTCATAGAGTGCTTTACACTTCCCTGACCGAACAAAATCACACAGGCACGAACAAATATTCTTTAGAGAAAATAAATTCTAGTCTTCTGTGATAAACGAAAACAAACCTGACCAAGTAAAGAGAAATGCCAAGTTGATTCTTCGTTTTTTTTTCAAAGTTCTAACAATATTCAAATCCCATGAGCCAGAATTGACGGTAAAACTGACGACAAGGCTGGAAGTTATGAATACACAGATCAGGAAGCAACTTCCAAGCAAGTGCTTGATCTACTCACAACTCTGGACATTGCTGTCCAAAACTATTGCACCTAAGAAAATTATGCAAAAATAGCATCTTGCCATCTGGTTCCCCAGTTAAATGTGCTGAAAGCTGTGAAGTTCCTGTATGGATATTCTGTATGTGGACTAAATTCACCACAAAATATTCAGGGTTTTCCATTTCAACCTAAGCAACCTATTAACACAAGTTTGCTCATTACTAATGCTAAATCTCTGTAGCACTGAAACATAAACTTCCACAATTTATGGATGACCATTCCTTCAAATTTTAATTGTTGTCAGAGATTTATAAACTTTTGTTTTTCTTATCCCTTTTGTCTTTTCTCCTCTTCTAATTCAGTCTTTCCTTACCTCTCTTTATGTTCAGCATTCTGTACCTGATTTAATGTAGAATTCATTTTTCTAATTATCAGTTCCTTTTACTTATGTTTTCCCTTTCACAGGATACATTACTGAGAAGGCCAGCATTCGTAACCTCTTTCTAACTGCTCTTGAAATGAATGACTTGCTAGACCCATTCCATTGGATCACAGAATTCCTACAGTGTCGAAGCAGGCCACCAACCCATTAAGTCCACAGTGACCCTTCGAAAAGCATCCCACCCAGATCCAGCCCCACGACTCTATCCCTGTAACCTTGCATTTTCCATCACTAATCCATTCAGCCTACACATCCTTTGACACTATGATCAATTTAGCATGGTCAATCCACATAACCTGCACATCTTTGGGCTGTGTGAGGAAATTGGAGCACCAGGAGGAAACCTATGCAGACACAAGGAGAGTGTGCAAATTTTACACAGATAGTTGCTGAGGCTGGGATCAAACCTGGGTCCCTGGCACTGTGAGGCAACAGTGCTAACCACTGAGCCACTGTGCTGCCCAGAAGTAGATTAAGAGTCAACCACCATTCTTACCTGGTCAGGACTGCCATGTAGGTCAGACCAGGCAAGAATGGTGGATTTCCTTCCCTAAAGGACATTAGTGAGCTCAGTGGGATTTTATGATAACTGATGGCCACCATTACTGATCTAACTTTGAATTCCAGATTCCATTAGCTGAATCGAAATTCGACCAGCTGTCACGATGGAGCTTGAATCTTTAAATGTATTAATGACTAAAGTTAAGTAGATTTTTAGCAGACAAGAGCATCAGTGGTTATGGGATTCAGATAGAAAAGTAGAGCTGAGACTATAGCCAGAGAAAGTTTGATGACACGGAAGGGTGGAACAAGTTTGAAGAATCAAATGGTCTACTCCTGATCCTAAGTTCTATGTTCCTGTGTCTCTGGAAAGTATTCGAGACAGCTAGAATCCATGTTCCAGGGGATGTGAATGTATGGCACCTTAGAACTGGTCATCAACTGAAATACAGCTGTGAGATTCAACAAGAAGGATGGGTAGATGAAACAGAAGTGGTACTTTGAAGGTTCTCTTCTGTCTTTAGAGTGTAAGTCTATATGTTGGGACAATTCTCATTATTTCTTGGGCATCTGATTAACAGGGGGATTGAGTTTAAGAGTTGTGAGATCTTGTTGCAGCTCTATAAAACTTTGGTTAGACTGCACTTGGAATACTGCGTCCAGTTCTGGTTGCCCTATTATAAGAAAGATGTGGATGCTTTGGAGCGGGTTCAGAGGAGGTTTACCAGGATGCTGCCTGGACTGGAGGGCTTATCTTATGAGGAGAGGTTGCCTTTTTTCATTGGAGAAAAGGAGGAGGAGAGGGGACCTAATTGAGGTATACAAGATAATGAGAGGCATAGATAGAGTCGATAGCCAGAGACTATTTCCCAGGGCAGAAATGACTAACATGAGGGGTCATAGTTTTAAGCTGGTTGGAGGAAAGTATAGAGGGGATGTCAGAGGCGGGTTCTTTACACAGAGAGTTGTGAGAGAATGGAATGCGTTGCCAGCAGAAGTTGTGGAGGCAAGGTCATTGGGGACATTTAAGAGACTCCTCGACATACATATGGTCACAGAAATTTGAGGGTGCATACATGAGGATCAGTGGTCGGCACAACATCGTGGGCTGAAGGGCCTGTTCTGTGCTGTACTGTTCTATGTTCTATGTTCTATGTTTTAGCTGACTTCAGAGCTGAGCACCTTCCCATGTCTGACAGCCGTGTCCAGATTTTGAGGGAGGAAGGGTCCTGTCAGCCAGTCTGGAGGTGAGCAGCAGTACTGCTTCAGCAAGTAGTAGTTACCTAGACCATATTTTTACTACCAAGGCTGCCATTTATTTCAGATAGTGGCTCTCCCCAAAGAGCTGCCATCTTACTTAGCAGTTTCAGCAGCACAGCCAGGAGAAGTTACCTTGGCTGATCTCCCCCTTTCCAGCTTAGGGCTATCGATGCATTCCTCATCTGGATTTGCAACCGCTGGTCATCAAAGCTGGTCTGGATGACTGAGTTCTCCAAACAGCACTGCTCATTGTTCAGAGTTGTTGAGCAGACTCATTCAGAGTTTTAATGAGAATTCCTTGGAGTAATTTTGTTGGATTGTGAAGCTATATTCCTTGGGTTATATTTTGTTAAAGTGTGTTTCTTTTTTGATGTATGTTCTTGTAATTCCAACAATTGTTTACCTAGTTGGTGTCTCCTTCCTTCCGATTGATAAGAGTGGTGGGTATGGAAGTAACCGTGTTGTGTCTTTCATGGATGCTTCAGTTCAATGAAATCAGAAAGTTTTGGCGGTTCAAATCCCACTCTAGCCACTTGGTTCTATAATCTAGGTACAGAGTACACAGGCTCTTTTTGTTCTCTTGGATGAATGTAAAAGCTCCCAAGGTACTATTCAAAGAGAAGCAGGTAAGTTCTGACCATAATTTGTAACATTAAAACTCACTAAAAACATAGTTTGCATTGTTTGTTGGATGTGAGTATCACTGGCTAAGCCTGCATTTATTGCCCTTGAACTGAGTGTCTCTGGAATCCCATATGGACCAAACCAGGTAAGGAGAGCAGATTATGTTTCACTGAAAATCATTAATAATGACAGTAAGTTAAATGTTTTTAATTCCAGATTTTAGTTTCAATATTAAGTTCAAATTTCACCATCTGCCATTGTGGGATTTGAACTCATATCCCCAGAACATTAGCCTGGGGTTCTGGATACAGCAACACTAGCCTCAGTGACATTACCACTACTATATCGTCTCTCCTTAATTAGGACGTTGCAGTTTATAAATGTCTCTTGTGGACAAACTGACTGCTTCATTTAATAAATTTGTAATATACCTTGTAAGTGCTTCACTGACTGTAAGGTACGATTTTTAAAGATGTCCTACTGTGATGCAAAATGTGACATAAAAACATCTTCATATCGCTTTCTCTCTCTGTCTCTTACACTCTCTCTCTGAAATTACATGGTCTTACAGTAAATGCCATTTCACTGTGGCTTAATCAAAGAAAAGTAACTTTGTAAGCTAATCTCTAATCAGGAGACAACCTACTCAAGTGTAATGGGCAGTATGGAAGGCTGCAAGCAATAATTTTGCAACATTGATTAGGAACAAATTGAAACTAAGTAAATAAATGCATTTAAAGAATAGTAAGGTTTTGAATTGAAAAGAATCAGAGTTTAAATGTGATAGTTAACACGAGAAAACTGTTTCTTTTTATTTCTCCTTGTATTGGATGTAGATGTGGCCAGCAATGCTGGCAGTTATTGTTCATTCCGAATTACCATTGACTGGATTTGCTGTCTATGTCATTTCAGAGGGTAGTTAAGTCTGGAGTCACATATGGGCCAAACCAAGTAAATATGGCAGATTTCCTTCTTTGAAGGGCATGAGTGAACTAGATGAGTTTAAGGGTTCTTTCCTCATGGGAGATTCTTGGTTTGTGTTATCCTGTCTGAAACTGTAAGAAGTGAGAAAACCTGGCCTGGGATCTACTCATAAATCACCACCTCCCTGTTTCCAGCAGCTCTTCGGACTTCCAATAGTAAATACGTTGCACCCCAGTGAAAACTGGGATCATGTAAGGCTATGTCATCACACTAACTCTCTTCTCCATTTAGATCACTGCAGTAGTGCACTTCACCAACAGCAAGTTACACATGGATGTGGAAACAATCTTCAGAACAGACAGAAACAATTCAACCAACATGGCCTCTTAACCAAACCAAAGCCATGTACAGACTAACTCTTCAGTCCACAGAATTTCAATATGCAGATATCACTTGTGTGTGCGCTCACTCAAAAACTGAGCTCCAGTCAATATCAACTCTTTCTCCTATTCTTATAATCAAATAGGCCTTTCACTAAACAAGTGGAAAATTAATGTCCTCTTTTATCCAAATCCCAGAACAGAACACCTGCTCAGTTCAATAAGATAACAGCAAGATGCAGGAAAATATAGATGGTTTTCCAATAGCTTGGGAACCTTTTCAATGAAGACTAAAACAATGACAAAATCTAACAACCACTTCAATTCACCAGATGCTTTTGGTTGACAGAGGAAAAGAGAATTTGAGGATCTCAAACCCATGACCAATATCATGGTTTATCTGCTGCACTGATCCCTGTGCTCCTATATGTTTTGGAGATTGGGTTAACCTCCAGCTGGCACCTCAAAGTACTGAACGAGTAACACCAGCTGTGCCTTTGCAAGGTCTTCCAAAATCCAGTGGCAGGAAAGGCAAATATCCAACAGCATCCTCTCCAAAGCTAAACCCAGCATCAAGGTGCAGAGCATTTCAAAATCAGCAGTGCTAAGTGGGCCATATAATTGTGTGTCTGCTGCAGAGACCTAAGGCAAGTACGCTCTTCAGAACCCAGTTACTTCTGCTTTTTTCTATTGTTGTGTCAGCAACACTGACTGGTACCTGTATCCTGTGCTGGCAGGAGAATCCCAGTGGACAACTGAAACGCTTTAGGGGAAACTCTGCAAAGCATTGCTAAAGAGATCAAACATGCCTACCCATTCATGGGAGCCCTGAGAATGTGACTGATGAAAATGGAGAATGTTAGTTTGGGGAAGCACTGAACACATTAAAAGACTCTGTTCGGAATTGCCGAGGGGAAGTCGAAGTATTGGAGGGAGTATACAAACCTTCAAGCAACTCATTCACAGAGCACTACCTGTCCCCCAAGTAGCTGAGTCTGCAGATCACATATTGGATTATTGGCCAGCTCAAAACCCATCAAAACAAATAGAAACCAGTCATTCTGAATCCCAAGAGATAGCAAAAGAAGGACATTTTTTTTTCTCACACATGTCTCCTGTAAATCTGTCCTTCACAGGCTAAATGTAACAGATATTCACAGGATGTATCCAAGTATTCATTTAATGAAAAACAATAGAAAAGAAATCCACCAGAACTAATAACAAAATCCTAAAGAGGAACTCTTTGGCTAAGTGCCTATCAGTGACTCTGTCAACAAAAAGACACGGTCACTGAGCACAGCATGGAAATAATCAATAAATCAATCATAGCTTTTAAAGATACTGTTAAAGGTCACATTCTCATGAGCAAGATCTAGGAGGCCCTTACTTTAATGGTCCCAAAGGGGGATGCAAGGAATCAGTTTTCCACTGAAAGAAAACTATTAAGACAGATTGTGCATTTTATCATAAAAAGTGAAAAGAGCATGCAAACTTTGGGATCCTAGAATGAATATCTTCTTCTCCATATAGCATCCTTGATTACTTAAAGATTGCCAAACTATGGCTTATGCAATAAGTTGACTATGGGAAGGGAAAGAAAGGAGCCTGCTTCAGCCAGAAAAAGGACAAGGTTCACACTCTCGGTGTTATTCTATCTGGCCAACTGAGCTCAGTGACCCCCAAAATGAACATAAGCTGTTGAAATGCACAACAAATCAATTTGCATCTGGCATAAAAAGCAACATTTTAAGGTTTTGTCTCACTCCTGAAAATAGTAATTTTTTTTCAGATTCTCTCTCCCTGCTGTGTATTTCAAGTTTCTTAGTTTAATTCAACCTTGCGTAAGAAATTGCTACCTATAAGAAATCATTACAGGGACATTTTAGTACTATTATAGACCTATTTATTTTAACACAGCTGAAGAATTAAATCTGAGAAAAATCTGGATTACTTATGCACTGATAGGAAGAGGTTGTGCTATTGGTTATGTAAACATCTGATCTATGTGTAATTTGTCTGATATGTATAATACACAGATAAGCTTTCCCATTATTACAAGGCATTCCCAAATTTCTTCCTTCAGTAACCAAACATCACTAACATTTTAAATGGATTTGCAGCAGAATACTTACACCTTTCCTTTCAAAATAGCTTACTCTAAGAACCTACTCTTAAACCTTTGGCTCTCTTGATATACTGTCGCAATTTCCATCACCCTTTCTTCAGCAGGATTCTTGAATTAATTCTCACACTGCAGCACTCTGATCACCTGTCGCAAAATCTGATTTTGCATAAATAAAGCAGGGACATTATTCTAATCTTTCGTTTAATCTTTATTCTAATCACTGCCTAAGCTACAGATGGAACACTGTGGACAGCACATGGCACTACATATTCAGAAAGATGTCAAGGCCTTTGAGAAGGGCCGATGAGCTTTACTGGAATGATGCCAGGGGCTAAAGGATTGCAACATTGAAGAGAGATTTTATAAGAAGGGATTGTTCTTCTGAGAGTAGACAATCCAAAAGCAGAATTAATGAGGGCATTAAGAATTATGAAAGCTTTTGAGCAAATAGGAGTCACAGCTTTCCATTAGCAGAATAGTCAGTCATTTGAGGGCATAGCCGTTAGTTAATTGACAAGAGAATCCAAGGGGAGATACAGGGACATTTAGTATCACAGGGAATTGTTAAGGTGTGGACTGCAATGAATGCAAGGGTTTGAAGTAGATGCAGAAATATTCTTCTGAGTGAATATTGACATATTTTATTAAAAATAATTATTTCCAATATATGGACACTCCCATTAATAGTTGACCCTTCACATCCATTTCCTCCAGCCTCAACTCTCTTTGGCTTGAAGCATTGATCTTCAAGAGTATTTTGAGCTCTCTTGAAGGACCCATAGAATGCATGAGATCTCTTGTAATTGTCTGTGAGAGTGAGCACAGGGTGGGAGTGACTTCAATGAAGAATGATGCACTGAATGGCCTTTGGTGCCTCTAGCAAAGTACAACATGTACCTATCCTTACACTCCAATTTTAATTTTTTTACCTGTTTTTATAGCTAAACGTAAGATGGTCCAATGAATTGATACAACTGACCTATATTCAATTTAAAATGAGTTTTCTTTTTATTTCCATCTCTATCTATCTACCAGAAATGAGGAGAATAATTGCAATGAGGGGAGTTGAAATCTTACATTGGGTTTCTCACATGCCCCATGGAGAGTACATTGAAAACCAAATAATTTGCACAGCTAAGGAAAAAGGACAAAATGGAAAGCTTTTTCAAATTTGAGCAAAGGTGTGATGGATGGAATGGCCCCCTCTTGTAATATAAAATGAAAATATTTGAAACACTCGGTCTGTCATTCTGTAAAGAGAAAAACAAAGTGAAAGGTTATCAAAATATACAGGAATAATTTAACTCTGTTTCTCTCTCTGCAGACTGTGTCTGATAGGCTGAGAGTTTCCACTCTTTTATGTTTATATTTAAAGTTTTCAGTATTTTCCTTTTGGCATCATTCTGCGGTGCAAACCTGTATCATTTCAGACATGTACTTGTCTGAAAACAGGAGACTTCTTGATAATATTTTTCTCTTCTCTCACCTTGTGCCATATGATGTACCAACTTAGAACTGTTTCCCCATTGGGATTCTTCTGAAACAAGTCACTTGCCTGTCATTGAGTCTACGGCTTAACACGCACCAATCTTTATGAAGCATGGCCAGCCAGAGGACCTTTCCACTCTTACCACCTTCCACAAGCACACTGGAAGGAACTTTCCATAATTGACGTGTTTAGCCATGTTATAATTGCTGGAGTGAGACTCAAACATGGAGCTTCTCAGTGACAGGGATGCAACCACTGATTTCCTCTGTTGATCTTTGCATTTTGCATTGCACAACTCTACAGAATCTGCTGGACACTCGACCTCGGAGAATAATGGAGATTGGCTAGAGATGGCTTCCGATCTCTTGCGAGGCCAACTTTAAAGGCATTTAAATGGTCATTGGATAAACATATTGGTGATAATGGAATAGTGTGGGTTAGATAGGCTTCAGATTGGTTTTGCAGGTCAGTGCAACATCAAGGGCCGAAAGACCGTGCACTGCGCTGTAACACTCTAAGTTCTATCTGTTAGAAATCTTTTAATTCATGAAGCGATTGACAAAATCAGTCTGGATAAATCTTTCAGATAATTGATTTCAGAAGTTAATAGACATCTGGAATAAGTTATCAGTCATTTCAGAAACCAAAGCATGGGATGAAGAGATGCAGTGAGAAGATGGGATTGAAATCATTCCAAAAGATATCAGCTATGTTGAGCTGAAAGGTTGCTCCCAGTGCTGAAACGTCCTGTAATTCAGTCTGCTGTTGAATTTAATTGGATGCCTTTGATGACCTTCTCAACCTCTGAAAAGCATTTAAATTATAAAAATATCCCAACCAAATGTTTATATAGCTGAGGAGTAATTTGAGTTTGAAGTCAAGTTTCAGTCTTGCAGAGCATGTATTGAAAAATTTATTCCATCAATTATGGAAACAGGAAGCTTAGTGCAGGATTAGTTTAGTTATATTTCCACACTGCAGGATTTCTGCAATACACAGGAGACTCCAAAGCAGCTTAGCTGGGAGTCTCTTCAACCCGGGCAATAGAGGTAGCATTGCCTATGAAACACTTCTAATCTAACATTGCATTCAGCCTGATGTTTGAAATCATCTAGTTGCAAGTTGAAAGACTTTAAAGTTGAAGCTGTTTACATCAACTGTGAATTGATGGAAAGGGTACAGCAGTGGCTTCATGTTCACAGATGCTTTCCACCAAAGTATTTGCCTCCATTAAGACTGCAAATATAGGTTTCTACTGTTTCTCGACAGGTTATATTGAAATCTCTTTATTTGAAAACTGTGCTGGGTCAGTTCCAGTGTGAATTGACTTAAAATAAAGTTGCTTTAAATGGATGCAAGGTTCAAAGCCATGTGCCCAAGGAGAATAAAGCATCACTCTGGAAACTTAACAGTGAATTATTGGCCGAGCACAGAGGTCTCCTTTGAGGTGGTAGGCGCCTTCGTGTATGTAAGTCAGAGTCTTGTCAATGAAGAGCATAGCTGGAATTGGTTTGGGAGATGTGAGTACAGTCAGTTGTGCTACAACATGTGCTTCTTCAACACTAATTGCTTTTAATGCGATTGAAGAATTTAGACCATTATTTGTAGAATACCAACTTTCCTTACCTGTACTGGCCAGAGCATGATTGCCGCACCATTAGTTTAAATGGTGGAGCTTTTGTGCGATTTTCTTATAATGTGAAATCGCTTGAGAATGAAACTATGTTATATCAGAACTGACTGTATTTAAATATTTCTATAAGAATTTCAAGGGCCATGAGGAAAGAGCAGGGGACAGGGATTAATTGGATAAGCAGCTGGCATGATGAGCCAGGTGCCCTTCCTTTACCCTGTGTCATTCTAAGATTCTGTGAAGAATGTTAAACTTGATGGATTGGACACATAACAACCAATTAAGTCAGTGAGGGCAAAGTTGATAGGTAAATAGGACTTGATACAGTATAAAGTACAAGCAGTACGCTTTTTGGTTGAGCTGACTTTATAAAAGTTGTGGGATGGGAGTTGCCTGGAAAACATTAAGAGTGTGGCGGTGACACAAACATGGACAAGTATTTCAGCTTAAGTGGGATGGAGAAGGATGAAGTCACAGAGTTAGGTATTTGCTATAATAGAGATGGCATGTGGTCAGACACTGATTCTTGGGTTGCAGGACACAGGTTGCAAAATGTCTGATTTAGACCAAGACAACAGCTTGGGAAGGGGATGGAATCATTGGTCAGGCTGCAATATTTGTGGTGAGGTCCAAAGGTACCCAAGGATGTTTCTAATGTTCCCAATGAGGAAATGAGAGAATATCTAAAACTGGATATTGAACACACAGCCTGACAACAGGCAATAAAATGGCTCAGATAGGTGGCACCTAAAGCGAGGTATTGTTAGCTGACCTATGCTCAGGTCATTTTCTGTTTTATTTCTCTCAAGTGTATCGCCCTCTGCAGTCTGAAGAAAGCCTGTTCTTTGGTCTTGTATATTTATGCCTTTGTTTCTCTTGTATTTCAAGTGTCGACTTGACTTTTTCTCTCTCAGTAAACTGCTTTTCACATTCTTATGTCTATCTGTTTTACTAACTCTTTTTGTACGGATTTGTCACTCCCTTTCAATCTGCATGCATTTTTTCTATCCATTGCCATTTTTAATTCTTTTTTATGTCTTCTTGTTTAGTGTTACAGTTAAGATAGTTGACAGAATATTCAGAAATAGCCTATTCTCCATAGGAGAGCTTGAATAATTTGGATTACACAAGTCACTGTGCCAAACAGATTAAAAGGGCTGAGACTGTAATTACACTTTTTATTCATTTATGGGACTTGAGCATCACTTGCTGTCCAGCATTGATAGGCCATCCCTATTTGCTCTTAAGAAGGTTGTGGTGAGCTAATTGCTGCAGTCCATTTGATGTGGGTTGACCTACAGTGCCAGTAGGGAGGGAATCCCAGGATTTTGACCCAACGACTGTGAAGCAACGGCAGAATATTTCCAAGACAGGGTGGTGGGTGGCTTCGAGGGGAACTTGCAGGTGGTGGTGTTCCCAAGTACCTGCTGTCCCTGTCCTTCTCGATGGGAGTGGTCGTGGGTTTGGGAGGTGCTGTCTACGTGCTTTTGCCAGTAACTAGACAGCAGGTGTAGACTGTAGTACACTGTTAAACAGAACAGATTGAGGTCATGAAAGGCTCATGAGACATCATGAGTTCAGAAGTCAGACGACACTAGGTTACAGTACAACAGTTTTTTTGAAATACAAAGCTTTTGGAACACTCCCCCGCCATCAGGTGAAGGAGCAGCACTCTGTAAACTTGTGATTTCAAATAAATCTGCTGGACTATAACTTGGTGTTCTCTACCATCTGATCTTGTCCACCCAGTCCAACACCTGTACCTCCAAATCATGGCAAACATTAGAGGGCTGCCCAGGGATAATTGGAAATGTTAACTTTGGAGTCGGCTATTTAGCCCTTAGAGTCTCATCCAAAGATTTCGATGTATTTCTTGAGTTTAATTTTAACTGGTGAGTGAACTTAGTCAAGAATCTCCACTTCTGTGAAGTTATAGAGAAAGAATGCATTTGCATTTATACACCCTGAGAGTGTCACACGATGCATCATGACCAACCTAGTACTGTTGAAGAGTAGTCATGATTTCAGTGTAGGAAACAGAGTCAAGTTACACACTGCAAGTTTCCATAAACAGCATTGTGATAATAAGCACAGTGCTTTTTAGTGATGGCATTGAAGGGATAAATATTAGCTGGCAAATGTAATGGCATTTGATGTTTTTTATTTGTGAGATGTCGGCATCACTGGCTGGCCACTTGTTGCCCCTCCTTACCTGCCCTAGAGAAGATGATAGTGAGCTGCCTTCTTGACCCACAATGCCATTAGAGCGGGAATTACAGGATTTTGACCCAGTGACAGTGAAGGAACAGTGATATATTTCCGAGTCAGGATGGTGATTGGCTTGGGGGTTAACTTGCAGGTGTGGTCTTGCCAAGGTTGGAGGCTAAATAGGCTGGGGCTATTTTCTCTGGAGGCTGAGGGGTGACTTTATAGAGGTTTATACAATCATGAGGGGCATGGGCTGGGTGAATAGTTAAGGTCTTTTCCCCAGGGGTAATGCAGTCCAAAACTAGAGGGCGTAGGTTTAAGGTGAGAGGAACGATTGTAAAAGGACCTTTGGGCAACTTATTCGTGCAGACTGTGGTTCATGAATGGAATGGGCTGCCAGTCGAAGTGGTGGAGGCTGGTACAATTACAATATTTTAAAGGCATCTGGATGGGTATATGGAGAGGACAGGTTTAGCCAGATATGGGTCAAGTGCTGGTAAGTGGGACTAGATTAATTTCAGATATCAGGTCGGCATGGATGAGTTGGACCACAGGGTCTTTTTCCATGCGCACAGCTCTACAACTCTGACTACGACTTTACTGATAACCAAGAGTAGATTGATGGAGCAGTTATTGGACAGGTTGGATTTGTCCTGCTTTTTATTTACAAGACATACAACTGTCAATTTTCCACATTGTTGGATAGGTACCAGTGTTGTAAGTGTACTGGAACAGCTTGGCTAGTGGAGTGGTAAGTTCTGGAGCACAAGTCTTCAGTACTATTGCTGGATGTTGTCAGGGTCCATAGCCTTTGCAATATCCAGTGTCTTCAACAGTTTCTTGATATCACAGGGAGGGAATTGAATTGGCATCTGTGATGCTGGAGACCACTGGAGTTGGATCATCCACTCTGCACTTCTGCCTGTAGATTGCTGTGAGTGCTTTAGCCTTATCTTTTGCACTGAGGCGTTGGGCTCTTCCATCATTGAGAATGGGATATTTGTGGAGCAGCTGCCTCCAGTGAGTCATTTATTTGTCCACCACCATTCATGATTAGATGTAGCAGGACTGCAGAGCTTAGAGCTGACAAATTGGCTGTGGGTTTGCTTAGCTTCGACTTTCACCCACTGCTTATGCTGCTTGCTTCGCAAGTAGTCTTGTTTGGTGGCAGCACCAGGTTGGCACCTCATTTTTTAGGTACGCCTGGTACCACTCTTGCCATGCCCTTCTGCACCTGCATTGAACTAGGGTTAATCCCCTGGCTTCATGGTAATGGTTGAGTGGGGCATATGCATAGGCCCTGAGCTTACAGATTGTGATGGAATACAATTCTGCTGCTGTTGATGGCCCACAGTGCCTCATGAATGCCCACTCTTGAGTTGTTCGATCTGTTTGAAGTCTGTCCCATTTAGCATGGAGGTAGTGCCACACCACACAATGGATGGTATTCTCACTGTTATGGTTGGACTTTGTCTCCACAAGGACTGTCTGATGGTCACTCTTACTGACAGTGCTACGGTCAGATGCAGATGCAGCTGGCAGATTGGTAAGGATAAGGTCAACTATGTTTTTCCCTCTTGTTGATTTTCTCATCACCTGTTGCAGAACCAGTCTAGTAGCTATGTCCTTCAGGACCTGACCAGTTCAATCAGAAGTGCTGCTGCTGAGCCACTCTTGGTGTTGGACACTGAAATCCCAACCTGGAGTAAATTTTGCACCGTTGTCAGTCTCAGCGCTTCTTCCAAGTGTTGTTCAAAATGGAGTCATACTGATTCAGCTGATGGAGATGGTAAGTGGGAATCAGCAGGAGGTTGACTTGAAACCATGAGACTTTTTGGGGTCCAGAGTCAATGTTGAGGATTACCAGGCAATTCCCTTCTGACTGTATGCCATTGTGCTGCCATCTCTGTTTGGTCTGTCCTGCTTGTGGGACAGGGATGGTGATGGGGGTGTCCAGGACATTGTCTGTCAGGTGTGATTCCCTGAGTATGACTTTGTCAGGCAGATTGGTCTGTGTGACAGCTCTTCCAATATTGGCACTCTCCCCCAGATGTTAGTCAGGAGGACTTTGCAGGTTTGACAGAGCTGTTTCTTTTCTGATGCCTTGGTTGATGTCACATGATCTGTTCACTTTCATTTCTTTGAGACTTTGTAGCCATTGATATAATTGTGTGATTTCCTAGGCTATTTGAGAGGGCAACTGAAAGTCAACCATGCAATGGTGTGGCTCTGGAGTCACATGCAGGCCAGACCAGGTGGAGATGATAGATTTCCTTCCCTGAAGCTAGATGGTTTTCCCCAAGAATGGATAATGGTTTCATTGTCATTTTTTAATTGAATTAAAATTCCACCATCTGCCATGGCAGGATTTGAACCTGGATCCTCAGAATATTAGCTGAGTTCTTAGATTAATAGTCTGGCGATAATACCTCGAGGCCATTACATCCCCTAGTTTAGGTGAAGTGTTTGTGTTCATTACAGGAAGTTGAGATGGCAACTGTTAAAGTCTCAGCCCTGTTAATACAACATAATTTCAGTAATGCAGTGGATCATTAGACTGGACATTGTGCTCACATTGTGAGAGTGGCGCATTCCCCTGAGACCTCCTAACCCATAATCAAGAGTGCTACCCATTGTACCAAAGAACAAAGAAAATTACAGCATAGGAACAGGCCCTTTGGCCATCCAAGCCTGTGCCAATCCGTATCCTCTATCTAAACCTGTTGCCTATTCTCTAAGGACCTGTATCCCTTTGCTCCCTGTCCATTCATGTATCTGTTCAGATACATCTCAAATGACGTTGTTGTTCCCGTTCCTACTACCTCTGCTGGCAACACATTCCAGGCACCCACCACCCTCTGTATAAAGAACTTTCCACACAAACTCCCCTAAACATTTTCCCCCTCACTTTGAATTGAGACCCCTAGTAAGTGAGTCCTCCACTCTGGGAAAAAGCTTCTTGCTATCCACCCTGTCTACACCTCTCATGATTTTGTAGGCCTCAATGAGGTATCCCCTCAACCTCCTTCTTTCCAATGAAAATAACCCTAGTCTACCCAAGCTTTCCTTATAGCTAACACCCTCCATACCAGGCAATATCCTGGTGAACTTCCTTTGCACCCTCTCCAAAGCATCCACATCCTTTTGCTAATGTGACGACCAGAACTGTACACAGTATTCCAAATGTGGCCAAACCAAAGTCCTATACAACTGTAACATGACCTGCCAACTCTTTTACTCGGTACCTCATCTGATGAAGGAAAGCATGCCGTATGCCTTCTTGACCATTCTACTGACCTGCATTGCCACCTTCAATGAACAATGGACCTGAACACCCAGATCTCTCTGCACATCAATTTTCCCCAGGATGTTTCCATTTACTGTATAGTTCACTCCAAAATGCATCACCTTGGATTTGTCCGGATTGAACTCCATCTGCCACTTCTCTGCCCGACTCTCCAATCTATCTATCTATATTCTGCTGTAGTCTCCGACAGTCCCCTTCACTATCTGCTACTCCACCAATCTTAGTGTCATCTGCAAACTTGTTAATGAGGCAACCTTCACCTTCCTCCAAATCATTTATGGATCAGATCAGAGACCATACATGATTTCATGTTAAGCCCATCAACTGAGGAGATTTTTAAACTGGTGCTAAAAAGGATTCACAATAATGGTTCCCAGTTGCGGTCAGGGATGGGCGATCCAAACCATTGTTAGATATTTTTAGGCAATTCATCCTTAAATCAAGTTGTGTTTTTGATGACATATGCAAATCTGTTTGGCACACCACATTCTATGAACCTCACTGTTTTTCTGTGAAAGTGAAACCTGCTTTGGTTCTTGAAAATATGCAAAGAGCTAATGGAAACGTGGCAGTGAATACAGGGTAGAATTTAATCAAAGGCTTCAGTTACGTCAAATATGATAGTGCAGAATTAGTGTGGCACAGTGGCTGAGTGGTTAGCACTGCTGCCTCACAGCGCCAGGGACCCAGGTTTGATTCCAGCCTCGGGTGACTGACTGCGTGGAATTTACACACTCTCCCCATATCTATATGGGCTTCCTCTGGGTGCTCTGGTTTCCTCCCACAGTCCAAAGATGTGCAGGTGAGGTCAATTGGTGATGCTAAGCTGCCCATCAGGAGGTGTTAGTCAGGGGCAAATGTAGGGGAATGAGTCTGGGTGGGTTACTCTTCGGAGGGTCTGTGTGGACTTGTTGAGTCGAAGAACCTGCTTCCACACTGTAGGGATTCTAATCCTCGTGTACAGGATGAAATCAGAGATTTGCTTTCATTGCTCATACCTTTGTGTACAAGGACATCATGTTGAGTTTGTACAGGATGCCTCTTCTGTAGTACTGTGCGCAGTTCTGGTAACGCTGTTATAGGAGGGCTATTATTAAACTGGAGAGGGTTCAGAAAAAGTTTACCAGGATGTGGCCAGGAATGCAGAGTTTGAGTTATAAAAATAGGCTGGATAGGCTGGGATTCCTTTCACTGAAGGACATAAAATCATGAAGGACATAAGATAAGATGAATAGCAAAGATCTTTTGCCTAGGGTTGGGGAATTTAAAACGAGGTGGCATATTTTCAAGATGAGAGGAGAAAGATTTTAAAAAGGACATGAGGAGTAACGTTTTTACACAGAGGGTGGTTAGTGTGTGGAATGAACAGCCAGAGGAAGTGGTGAATGCAGGCACAATTATAATGTTTAAAAGACAATTAGATAAGTAGATGAATAGGTAAGGTTTGGTGGGATATGGGCCAAATGCAGTCAGGTGGAACTAGTTTAGTCCAGGAACACAGTTGGTGTGGACTAGTTGGACCGAAAGGTGTGTTTCAATGCTGTTTGACTCTATGACTCTATATTCACTCCCGGCACCTTCCCCTGAGCCCACACCTCCCCCCTCACCTCCCTCCAAGGTCCCAAAGGAAACTTTCTTATCCACCACAAATTCACCTGCACCTCCACACACCATCTATTGCATCCTCTGCACCTGATGTGGCCTCCTCTATATTGGGGAGACAGGCCGCCTACTTGCGGAGCGTTTCAGAGAACACCTCTGGGATTCACCAGTTTCCTCATTTTCCCTCCCCCCACCTTGTCTCAGTCAAATCCATCGAACTCAGCACCGCCTTCCTAACCTGCAATCTTCTTCCTGACCTCTCTGCCCCCACCCCAGTCTGACCTATCACCCTCACCTTGACCTCTTTCCACCTATCGCATATCTGACGCCCCTCCCCCAAGTCCCTCCTCCCTACCTTTTATCTTTGCCTGCTGGACACACTTTCCTCATTCCTGAGGAAGGGTTTATGCCCGAAACGTCGATTCTCCTGTTCCCTGGATGCTGCCTGACCTGCTGCACTTTTCCAGAAACACATTTTCAGCTCTGATCTCCAGCATCTGCAGACCTCACTTTCTCCTCTATGACTCTATATGTAGAATAATGGATATTAATCAGGATTGGAAATTCTCCCTCACCATGTTTACTCTGTCAACTGTAGCAATGAGGCCAGCTGGACTCCCTAAATCAGTACCGAGTTAGAACATAGAACATAGAACAATACAGCGCAGAACAGGCCCTTCGGCCCTCGATGTTGCGCCGACCTGTGAACTATTCTCAGCTCGTCCCCCTACACTATCCCAAAATCATCCATGTGCTTATCTAAGGATTGTTTAAATCTCCCTAATGTGGCTGAGTTGACTACATTTGCAGGTAGGGCATTCCACGCCCTTACCACCCTCTGTGTACACATCAATGTAACTCATGCAGACTAGGAAAAGGGTCTCACTCTGATAACTTGACAACTTAAAGAGAAAGCTCAGCATGCATTTACAGAGGGCAAAACAACAACATGACAACACAGGTTTTTGCCCCAGATAATAATTATCTCTCAGCCAAAATCTCCAAAACAGTGATGATTTGGTTATTATCTCATTGCTACTTCTGGAGCTTGCTGTGTGCAAACTGGCTGGCTGCACTGATGACAATTCATAATTCTGAAATACCTTGGGTGTTCAGATGGCATGGAGGGTGTTATATGAATAGAAGTACTTTATTTCATACTTGCAGTCGAATCATCAGTTCTCCAAAGCTGTTTACCATTTCTTTTGTATAACATTCCCTACACTCCAAAAGTCCTCACGATTGCAAAACATAACCCCTGTATTCAGAAAAAGGAAAGGGAGCAAAAACAGAGGATGATAGGCTAGTTAGCCTGACAGCCGTAATAGGAAAGACACAATAGAATCCATTGTCAGTGTTTCACATTAAGGAAATTGAAGGGCATGGGGATGGTGCGAGAAGGTGTGATTGACAGAGGTGATCAGCTGTGACCTTATTGAATGGAAGGGCAGTTCTTCATTTTTCAGAAAAGTCTAAGTAAGTGTTAACAGGTTTTCCTTTCATTTCATTCCTATCATAAGATTAAACATGAAATGTGCTGGAAAGCAGGAGACTCTCAGTGCATGTTAACATTCCTCTGTTGGTGCATAAATAAACAATGAATACAACAATTGGGTGCTGACATAATCTTCCTTCTATAACCTCTCAATACGGAGTAGAAAGGGATAGCTGGGAGACTGGAAGGGGTAGCTAGTATGTGCAGCAAAATGAACAAAGCATAGTTTTTGTTTGGCAGTTTAAAAGAGTAGCTCCAATACAAATACAGATATAATCACAGGAAAGACTGGAAGGGGAAAAATAAATCAAACAGGTTTGACAAAGCTCATCAACAAGCTTCACATCCGGGGGATTGATTCTCAGCCTGGGCTGAGATGGTTTGTCTTAATATGTTGACAGCAATGATGTAATGGGGACGTCTCACGACCCTCTGGCTAATAAGGGGGCTAAAAAGTAGACAGAGACAGTTTCTGGTCACTGTTGGGTGATTGCAGTTGAAAGCTCCATGTCTATAGGTGATGTTCTTCACAGTTAGAGCAGCCTGTCTAAAATTCACTCTCCATTTACATTTTAAAAAACAGTGAATTGGGCAACTTGGAGAACCCATGGTGCTTTAGTCCCTGCATTACAGCCTTCAAGAGAGAGGATAAGGATTGGGGGAAATAAAGGGATAAATTGACCTGATTAAAAGGGATGGGAAGCTCAAGAGTGCTGCATCATGAAATGGCTTCATGGGGATTTTGTGCACACAATGCTCCCCATGCGAAACTGTTGCCAGGGTAACTATCTAAATGCTTCATCTGTCTGGATGGATATAGATCAGGATCTTTTTATGAAGGTCCAACAGAAATTGTGAAATCATCATGGCAGAGGCAAATCATAAGCTGCAAATGCAAGTCAGCACCTGAGCATGTTTACACATCATTGATGAAAATCGAAACAAAAACTAGATAGTGATAAGTACATAAGTTGAAGCGTCAAGCAGACAAGGTATTACGGTTTGGATTTCAAGCCAGACAGTCCTGTACCTTTAAGATGGATGCCTGACATCATAACGTGCAAGGCAGCCTTTGTGTGGAGCCACAGAAAATGGGGGAGATACTAAATGAGTATTTTACATCAGTATTTACAGTGGAAAAGGATATGGAAGATATAGAATGTAGTGAAATAGATGATGACACCTTGCAAAGTGTCCATATTACAGAAGAGGAAGTGCTGGATGTCTTGAAACACATAAAGGTGGATAAATCCCCAGAACCTGATCAGGTGTACCCTAGAACTCTGTGGGAAGCTAGAGAAGTGATTGCTGGGCCTCTTATTAAGGCATTTGTATCATCGATATTCACAGGTGAGGTGCTGGAAGACTGGATGTTGGCTAACATGGTGCCTCTCTTTAAGAAGGATAGTAAGGACAAGCCAGGGAACTATAGACCGGTGAGCCTGACGTCAGTGGTGGGCAAGTTGTTGGAGGGAATCCTGAGGGACAGGATGTACATGTATTTGGAAAGACAAGGACTGATTCGGGATAGTCAACATGG
>NC_057724.1:62750230-62770055 GCF_004010195.1 Chiloscyllium plagiosum
TGCAGGTTCATAGCTCCTTGAAAGTGGAGTCGCAGGTAGATAGGATAGTGAAGAAGGCGTTTGGTATGCTTTCTTTTATTGGTCAGAGTATTGAGTACAGGAGTTGGGAGGTCATGTTGAGGCTGTATAGGACATTGTTTAGGCCACTGTTGGAAGATGCGTGCAATTCTGGTCTCCTTCCTATTGGAAGGATGTTGTGAAACTTGAAAGGGTTCAGAAAAGATTTACAAGGATGCTGCCAGGGTTTGAGGATTTGAGCTATGGGGAGAGGCTGTTTTCCCTGGAGCATCGGAAACTGAGGGGTGACCTTATAGAGGTTTACAAAATTATGAGGAGCATGGATAAGATAAATAGACAAAGTCTTTTCCCTGGGGTGGGCGAGTCCAGAACTAGAGGGCATAGGTTTAGAGTGAGAGGGGAAAGGTTTAAAAGAGACCTAAGGGGCAACTTTTTCACGCAGAGGGTGATAAGTGTATGGAATGAGCTGCCAGAGGAAGTGGTGGAGGCTGGTACAATTGCAACATTTAAAAAGCATCTGGATGGGTATTGGAATAGGAAGAGTTTGGAGGGATATGGGCCGGGTCCTGGCAGATGGGACTGGATTGGGCTGGGATATCTGCTCGGCATGGACGGGTTGGACCAAAGGGTCTGTTTCCATACTGTACATCTCTGTGACTCTATGACTCTATGTGACATTCCAGTATACATGCACAAACATTGCCTTCATTCATGCATTCTGTGTCATGGGATCAGTCTAGTACCATCTGTCAGCTATATGTATGTGTGATGTACAATAATGTCAATTAGCACAGAACCCAGAATATGGCTGTGATAGTGCCACAACTGGGGACTAAACACTAGTCATCACAGCTAGTTAGTGACAGTTAGAAACAGTAAGTGGATGCTAAAGATGACAATAACATGGCAGTTATGAAATGTCTTTTTCCAAACCATTGTTCATGTCCAAGTTCAGGGTAATAGTTACAACTACAATCAAAACTAAGTGCAACAGCCAAAAAAAGTGTACAAATTTGCGATGAAGTAAAATGAGTATTTAACATTTCTTTGCTATTTCAAAAATAATGACATTTTACAAAAGGTCCAAGATAGCTATGATCTCGACAAAACAGCTCTTTAAAAAGCTGAAGGACAGCTCAAACGTAACAAAACACTTGTAGATTAAAATACAAATATTAATAATAAATACAGGTTTTCTACATTAAGCACTTCTTACTTATGTCCATACAACAATCAATTAATCGATTTTCATTTTCCAAAATAACAAGAAAATTAGAAAAGCAAACAAGACAATGTGGCATTATAATTACTTCTGTTTAGGCTTAATCACCACCTTCAGGCAAAGGCCTGTAACTTTTAATGACACAGCAATATTTAATAAAAGAGCAAAAAGAAGCTGACAACAAACAAAAAGAAAACGGACAAAGTCTTTTCCCTGGGGTCGGGGAGTCCAGAACTAGAGGGCATAGGTTTAGGGTGAGAGGAGACCTACGGGGCAACTTTTTCACGCAGATGGTGTTACTTGTATGGAATGAGCTGCCAGAGGAAGTGGTGGAGGCTGGTACAATTGCACAATTTAAAAGGCATTTGAATGGGTATATAAATAGGCAGGGTTTGGAGGGATATGGGCCAGGTGTTGGCAGGTGGGACTAGATTGGGTCAGCATGGACGAGTTGGACGAAGGGTCTGTTTCCGTGCCATACATCTCTATGACTTTATGACTCTAAAAACAGAGGCACTGCACCGTAATACTGATTGTTATACTGGCCTTTTTGATAGCATAAAGGTACACAAAAATGGAAACTAAACAGCTCATCAGGGACTGGCAATTCATTGATAATCCATCAGATGTTCACTTGTTAAGTAAAGAGTCAATATTCACTTTCAAGATAAGCAGATTGCTGACTAGAGTAGTAGTCAAACTTTGTCTCACTTTGGACATTGAATGATTAAGAAGAATAAAGCCCAAGTCAACTTCAGAAGATATGTGATGTGGCGGTGCCGGTGTTAGACTGGGTTGGACACAGTCAAAAATCACACCACACTGGGTTATAGTTCAACGGGTTTATTTGAAAACATTTGCTTTTGGAGTGCTGCTCCTTCATCAAGGCTAATACCTTGCCAGAATACATGATTTTGTGTCATATTTACAATCAAACAATTTGGAGGAAGGTGCTGACATAACGATGCAGGAATGTGATTTCACCAAAGCTAATAGCTGAAAGACTTGTGGAACTGGTAATCTGTCTACAGCCAACAAATACTTCAGATAAGCATGTCTGAATCAACCCAAAGAATTTCCCATTGATGCTGTATTTGAAGGAGCGTTCAGGTTAGAAGCAATTGTTACAGGTCAGCAGCATCTGGAAGTGCTTATCTCTGGAACAACTACTGTCGCCATCAACAGGGTCAGAAGAACATCACATTTGGTACCAGGTGTGGTTTATTTCACCCAGCAAGGCAATGTCCAGCATTTTGACCTGTGCAAGCTATGTTTCACAAAGGACATTAGGCTAAAATCTGTAAGAAATCCCCCAGAGAAATGTGAAAAACAGCACACTGTTCCACAGCAGCTTCTGAAGAAGGACCAATGAAGGAAAAATGCCAAAAGAAGTTTCCAAATTCTGTCCTTTGCAGGCAAGCTTATCAACAAATTCCAAGTAGTGGGCACAGCTTGTAGACTCCAGTCAAAAGTATACTTGATAAACCTAACACACCACATGGAAGCTATCAGAAAAGCTGAAGCTATCACCCTCATCCAAGTGATAAACTGTAAAAGAACGGACAACATGCATTATTTACCAAGATTAACATTGGTGCCAATGCGAATATCATTCATTTATGCATCTTATATGAATTTTTTCAGGAAGCTGGCACAGTATGTGCAGTCCACAAACTGCTTCCAATGGGTTTAACATCCAGTGCATTAGCATTAACTGTCTTAAATATCAATACAAATTCCAAGGATGGACATCCGAAACCTTTTACGTCATTGAAGCAGATGGACCTGCAAACATTGACCTGCCACTATGCATAAATCTGCATATTCTCGTGATCCATTGAAGTAACAAACCTATTAGTTGAAACACCAAAGATATCAGACTACAATCGTATAAATTCGGTTATGACCAAAGAACACCTAATGAAACGAGCTCTGTCAGATAATGGCTAACAAGAGCAGCCACTATTGAAGGAGAAATAAACCACCTTTCAAGACAGTGAACTCTCAACCAGTGAAGCATCGGCGTGCGATTAATCTTGAGTCACACACAAAGAATGTGAAAGGAATTAAAAGAGAAACATAGCAAACCATTAAATCCTATGGTCCAGACTGGTGCTGTCAAACTATGTTTCTGATTTTTAATTCTTTTATCCACCCATAATATCCTTGTCTTCTCTGTCTTTGTGTATCTGTCTGTTTGTGAAAGGGGAATTTAAGAAGGGGAAGAGTTTACTTTGTAGGGTTATAAGTTAGCAATTCATTTTCCCTCACTGCCATTGGTTACAGACAATCTTTTCATAACAAACCATTTTTTTTACTGGTTAAATGTCCTTCTCCCTGTGCCGTGGAGTCAGTGTGGTTCCATGCATTTAGTCTGTCAGCTATACATATATGATGCACAGTAACATCAGTAAGCATAGAAAATAGTCTATGTGTGTAAATCTGTGATGTTAGACACGTAAATAGTTAGTGTTCTAAATAAATTTCAAGACATCTGCTTTAACAAGAACCTGACTCTAACTAACATATAGAAGACTCCAAAGCACATCTAGGTACTTTCAACAGTTCTCTGGCACACATCATAGTTTGATAATTTTCTTTAGGCACAACAATCAGTTGTCACACTCAAAAACACCATTTGCTTGTAATAATCTCCCACTCACCACTTTTGCCATCAATGTTTCTCTATCCAGAAATGCATTTTAGTTCCATATACACTCTTGATCATCCTGAGCCTTATTAGAACTCTGATTTGTTTGTAGTCTGAACTTGAATTTCCCCTGGGACAGGTTTGCCTTTGGAGAAGAGGAACTATCCTAGCATAACTGTGAGGCAGCTCAGTGTCATCTATTCAGTAACATTTAAAATACAAAATGGGCTCTCTGCTAGCAGAAAGAAGACGGCTGCTAGCAAAGGTGGATATTTTCAGTAGTTCTGGTACAGAGTGCAATGAAAGAAATAAGAGAACAGAAAGTACTGTTAGAGGTACTCACCCACCGAGAGGTGGAACAATATATCTAAACCAGATTAAAGTGAGGACTGCAGATGCTGGAGATCAGAGTTGGCAGTGTGGTGCTGGAAAAGCACAGCAAGTCAGGCAGCAACTGAGGAGCAGGAAAATCGACGTTTCGAACAAGATCCCTTCATCAGAAATGCTCTTGCCCGAAACATCAATCCTCCTGCTCCTCCTGCAACCTGCTGTGCTTTTCCAGCATCACGCTCTCAACTCTGCACCAGGTTACACTAGCTCTAGGGGAGCTGAAAAGCTTCAAAGGATAGAGACTGCCTCAGGGGACACATGGTCTGGTGGTATTATCACTAGACTATTAATCCAGAGATGCAGGTAATGTTCTGGGGACCTGTGTTTGAATCTCGCCATGGTGGAATTTGAATGCAATAAAAAAAACCTGGAATTATGAGTCTAATGATGACCACTAATCCATTTTTGGTTGTCATGAAATGCTCATCTGGTTCACTAATACCCATTAAGGAAGGAATCTCCCATCCTTATCCGGCCTGGCCTAGATGTGACTTATTACAGCAATGTGGTTGACTCTTAACTGGCCTCTGGGCAAGTAGGGAAGGTCAATAAACAGCAATGCCCTCAACCCATGAATAAGTTTGAAATAAAGCTCATTTCTTCAAGTTGTCGCTCATGACAGTGCTAATCAAGTTTGTTGCCTGCAGCCTACCATCAGGCTTATCCTGGGATCTCTGCTGCCATACATAAAGGCAGGATAATTGTATCAGTTACAAAGCTCCTGCTCTCTGCTGCTGTCACTCACATGTGCAGAGTGGTACTGAAGTGCCCTGTGGGTCCCTTGCTGTGGTGACAAGAGAAATATTTATGTTCCAGAGGAGATGCAGCAGTTACGATCTCCCAGCATAATTTCTTTGCATTTGTCCCTGCCATAACGGTTAATTCAGGGCTGTATAACAGATGAAAATCCAGGTGTCAATTACATGTTTTCCTATACTTGAAACCTTCAACACCTTAGATTGTATCAAATTTGCCTAATTTTAGAGCGTTTAATTAGGTCATTTCAAACACTCTTTTCCAAGGAAATGAACTGAACTTCATTAACCTTTCGAAGGAACACATATCCAATACCTGGAATCACCTTCAGAGATTGTTTTTGTTTTGCCCAACAGTTTAATAATTTCCTCCCTATATGACGGTGACCAAAACTGTGCAAAGTTAAACCCTAACCCATATCTATATCTACATCCATAAAGATTGTCATGTTGAGTTTCGAGAGCCTGTGTTACAGAGAGGCTATGTTAGGGTAAAAAGCAATACTCACACACTATTACAAAAAGCACTGAATATGTAGGTAACAATATCAGTTTGTGCAGAAACAATGAATGGGAAAACTTTAAAATATTGCTATGTCCATGAAACACATTGTGCAAGAATGGTAGACACGTGAAAATCCTGTTTAATGTGCATTGTTTTAATGTCTTTCCCGTCTTGTACATAGGTCTTGAAATCCATTCCATCACAGGCCTAGGGACTCTCAGTCAGACAGCTGGCACGGGGGGAGGAAAGTTGGGGGCTTGCAGAAACAGGTTCCATTTACAAGATTCCCTCATTCAGAACTATATACAAACACCTGAATAAATATGTAAATACATTCTCCTGTTTGACCTCAGTAGTGAGAGCACTTAAATAGTATTGCTGTCTGTTTCACTGCAGATAAAGTGCACTTTCTCCGCTGAGATTTCAACCTAGTACTCAAAGGTTCAATGATTTTGCTATTGGTCAAAACACCCATGTGTCATTTGGCTTGAGAGGTATTAAAAAAGACAGTCACACCTTTAATCATGAGTGACATCATCGCACCAAATGCCTGGCAAGCACTTTAAAAGGATTGGCTGAAAAGAAAACTGCATCTCTTTGAAGCTCAGAAGGAGGCCAAGATTTTGTGATACGTTTTAATGCGTTACATTTATCCATTCTTGTGGCAGGTGCATTTCATGGAAAATTTGCCTCTTCCGAACCAGTTTCAATAAGCAACCTTAACAGTTTTAATACGTGTGACTTAATACCAAATGAAAAGAAAGAACTGTTACATGTCACCTTTAATATAATACCTCCACCCGTGACATTTTAGTATTGTAACAGTAACGTTCCTTCCCAAAATTAATAATAGATCATGTCACACTTGTGGTACAATAATCTGACACAGATCTTATATAAACATTTGTTTTCACATGCAAAAATCAGCCTGCTATGCCCTTTATTGCTTTTAGGTATTTCTGATGGAGATCCTCTTACAGGATTAAAACAAAATCTTCCTCCAAGTCACTGCCCTTCAAATAGCTGTTGAACCATGCTCAGTCAACTTGACATTACACAGCGGTTGCAGTAGCAACAGCAGCATCTTAAATCTTTGTGATTGATAGCCTCTCAAACCAAACAAGAGCAGAGCAGCAAACAGACAGTCCCTGACTGGCTCGTGAGAAGTGTCCTTAGACCAATGATGAGAGCGGGTGGTGCTGTGGAGTTGCTGAGTCCCCTGGAGCTATGGATGGCGCAAATACGTATTGCATTGATATTCGAGCAGTCTGACTGCAGCAGCCTTTGATTGACAGTCTTTCACAGCCACCCAAAGGAATCTGAAACCAAACATTTAAGTCGTAGACTTGTCCCACTAATACCTACCGATGCCAGTAATTCTTTCTGGCTATGCAAGTGTCCTTCAGATGCTAATAAAGTCAGGCTTCAAAGAGCAAAACAACAGATGGGCAAAGTCGTCACTTTTCACCAAGTTCAAAATTTGACAGAGGGCAGGACAGAAGTGTGACAGGATAAGAACTTGGCTCAGGTTCTGATGTTTGCTAATTATAAAAATTCATCGATAATCTTAATAATTCATGGCCCTGCATCAAAAAAAATACTGTTGTGAGAAAGAATTAGCTATTTCACTAAAAAGACTTCTGAGGCCAGAAATAATTATTGATGATGTTAGAGAATGAATGCTTAGCAGTATGGCATTCTACATCTCCAGTTTTAACAGTGCTGGAAACCTGCTGGTTTTAAGCAGTTTACAATACGCCTCCACATGCAGTCCTCCCAAGCAAAGAGACCAATGTTGGTCTGCCTGCCTTGCTGACAGCAGTGTGCATTTCAGTTCCAGGAGCTGGAAAGTGGACCGGGCCAGGCTACTCGAGGGGAGTAGTTGTGACCCCCAACAAGACAGATGAGAACCTGCTCCCTTACCACTGCAGAATCATTTGCTTGGCTAACTTTGCATTGGAGTGGAGTGATTTCTGAATGAGATCTGTTAATAGGCACCATGCCAGTTATTCACACATTTAAGAGGGCCACATCCACTTGAAGTGTGCACCAGGCATCAGTAGAAAGGGTTCAGGAATTTAGCAATAGGATCCAATATCAAGCTCAGATGCATGCAGGCCTACAGCAAAACCTCCATGCTTAATGCTCTGTTTATACTAGAGAAACAGCACAACGAACAACAGTTTCTCTGCCTACATTCTTCTGCTAACTGATGATAAGGAAATAATTTGGTGCACACAATGTATGCCAAAAAGATAATGATAAGGATTCACTTGGCTATTTCAAAATTCTCCAGGCTGGCCTCCCTTCCTCCTCCCTTCTTGAACTTTATCCTATCTGAAACGCTCCCAACCAAATTCAATCTTGCTTCATGCCCTACTCTCACCTCTGCATTTTTGCTGATCTATTTTGGCGGAGAAAGTGAGGTCTGCAGATGCTGGAGATCCACTCCGTGTATTGAATTCATTGACCCGAGAACGTGTGGGAACGAAGGTGAGACCTCTGCTGAGGACTGATCTTTCTATTTTGGCACCCAGTCCCCCAATATTTCATATTTTAATTCTTCCATGTCCTAAACAATTCCCATCTCTTTAACTGCCTCCAACACAACAATGACATTCCCCTCTCAAGGCTCTTTATTTCTCTGATTCTGACCTCATCTTCAGATAAGAGCAATATAGACAATATGAAAGCATTGGAACTGAGGCAGGAGCAAACCATTTGGACTCGCAAATCTGCTCTGCTGTTCAGCGAGATCTTGCCTGATCTGTTTGCTTTTCAGGCACCACATTCCCAGCTATCCCCAATAAACTTTGATTCCTGTGCCAGATAAGAATGTGGAGAAAGTGAGGACTGCAGATGTTGGAGATCAGAGTCGAGTATGGTGCTGGAAAAGACAGCAGGTCAGGCAGCATCCAAGGAACAGGAGAATCGACGTTTTGGGCAAAAGCCCTTCTTCAGGATGAAAGGTTCATACCTTGGATGCTGCTTGACCTGCTGTGCTTTTCCAGCACCACACCCTCGACCCAAATGAGAATGCAGCCACCTCCGCCTTCGAAAATATTGAAAAACCCTGACTCCACTGACTTCTGGGGCAGAGAGGTCCAAAGCGAAACAACCATCGGAGAGAAAACAAAAACTCCCCATCCCTGTCTAGAAAGAGTGGCCCCTAATTTTAAACAGTGCCCCCTAGTTCAGGACTCATCCACAAGAATAAATATCTTTCCTATGTCCACCTTGTTACGATTTACCAGGATCTTGCACACTTCAATCAAGTTACCCCAAACTCATCTTAACTCCAATGGAAATAGGCATAGTCTTTCCAACCTATCCTCATAACACAAACTATTTTCCAGGTGTCAAGTCCAGTAAACCTCCTCTGAGCTGCCTTCAATATATTTAAGCACAGGTGTAGCAGGCAGTCAAGGAGGCAAATGGTGTGTTGGCCTTCAGATGAGCGGATTCAAGTACAGGAGCAGGGATGCCTTATTGCAATTATACAGAGCCTTGGAGAGACCACACTTGGAGTGTAGAGCACAGGTTTGGTCTCCTCATCTGAGGAAGGATGCTCTGACTATGCAGGAAGTGCAACAAAGGTTTATCAGACTGAGTCCTGGGATGGTATGACTGGTGAATGAATAAACACCGGATTGGTTTGGACTATATCCACTGGAGTTTAGAAGAATGAGGGGGAACCTTGTAGAAACTGATAAAATTCTAACAGGACCAGACAGAAAAATCTAGAAAGGATATTCCTGATGACTGGGGAGTCCAGACCAGGGGGTCACAGTATAAAGGTATGGTGTAGACCTTTTAGGACTGAGATGTAAAATCTTTTCAAACTGAGAGATGGTGAGACTGTGGAAATTTCTGCAACAGAAAGCAGTTGAGGCCAAAGCATTGAATTCTTTCAAGAAAGCGATAGACATAGTTTTATAGGCAAAGGGATCAAAGGGTAGGGGGCAAAAGAGGGAACAGAGTATTAAGTAGATTGATCAGCCATGATCATATTGAATGGTGGCTCAGGCTCAAAGAACCAAATGGCCTACTCATGTTCCTGTTTTATACTTCTTTATTCTTCCATCCTTCCTGAAATATGGTCACCAGAACTGCACACAGTATTGGAGATGTGGTCTCACCAATGCCCTGTACAACAGAAGCATACCATCTTACAACTATACAAAAACAGAAATTGCTGGAGCCACTCAGTAGGTTTGGCAGCATCAGTGGAGAGAAATCAAATTCTTTAGAAGAACCTTGGATTCAAAACATGAACTCTGTTTTCTTTCCACAGGTGCTGCCAGCCCTGCTGAGTTTCTCCAGCACTTTCTGTTCTGGTTTCAGATCTTCAGCATCCGCAGTTCTCTTACTTTAGTGTACCATCTTCAATTCCTCTTGTAATAAAGGACAGCATTCCATTAGCCTTCTTGATTATGTGTTGTCCCTGCATACTAATTTTTTGTGAGTCATACACGAGGACACCTAAATCCCTCTGCATCTCTGAGTTTCACATTTATTCTCAGTAAAATTCTGCTTTCTCATTCTTGCTAACAAAGTGAATAACTTCACATTTTCCCGCATTGTGTTCCATCTGCCTGATTTTTGCCCAATCTACCGATATCTATCTGCAACATCCTAAGTCTTTCTCACAATGTAGTTTCTTACCTATCCCAGTGTCGTCCGTGAATTTAGCTACCATGCCTTTGCTCTCTAATCTAAGTCATCGATGTAAATTGTAAAAGATTGAAATCCCAGCACAAAGCCCTATGGGAGGCCACATGTCACATCCTGTCAATGAAATACCTATTTATGCATAATAAAAGCTGAAAGAACTGTGGATGCTGTAAATCAGAAACAAAACGGAAATTGTTGGAAAGGCTCAGCAGTTTGGCAGCATCTGTGGAGAGAAATCAGAGTTAATGTTTCGGGTTCAGTGACTCTTTCTCAGACCATTTTCTTTCCAGTACAAGGCTAAAGGATTAATTGTATTACCTGGACTCTTTACTCTATTCATTACAAAGAACTTAAAGCACTGAAACAAAGAATTTGACTTAACTTGTTTATGCGCTAACTACCTTCTACTTTGATTCATCTAACCTTAGTCTCCTTCTCCATCATGCACATATCCAGTTACATCTTAATTGCATCTTTATTGTAGTGTAACCTTGGTAGTCTAGTCAGTATCTGAGGAAAAGGCATTTTGCCCATTTTCTCAATACACAAGACATCCTGGTAATCTCTATGCATTAACTTTATAATTTTCAGTTCTTACTATTTCACTCAGTATATCATATATTCAGGTGATATTTACAGTAATGAACCCACAAACAAACTTCAGTACAATGTCCCCATTACTGAACCTTCCAGTAGCTGCATGGTATCACTTGATGAATACTCGCTGATATTTGACAATTAATGAGTCTTAAGTACTCAGTCCATCATCCATCTCTTGTCACACAGGAGTTATATCAAGACATTATGAGTTGTACAATTCTTAATCTATATTTTACTAGTCATTTGCATTTTAAAAATATATTCTTTCTATTTTGACTTAATCAAAGGCTATTGCACAAAATAAAAATGCATGGTGTAAAAGTTCACACATTAACATGCATAGGAAATTGGCTGGCTGAAAGAAAGCAGAGATTATGCATAAATCTTTGCATGACATTAACAACAATAAGTCTTTGTCTGATCGACAGGGCATGATGAGTGGAGTTCCACTGGGGTCTGTGTTGGGGCATTAGCTGTTTACAGTTTACACCAATGAGTTAGATGAGGGGAGTGAAGACATGGTGAGCTAAATTTGCAGACAGCATTGACATAGATAAAAACGTACCTGTGAAGAAGGAAGAGATAGTTAGATTCTTGTTAGGCAGCAGAATCAAGGGTTATGGGGGTAGATGGGAATGTGGAATTAGAAACACAACAGATCTGACTGAATGACAGAGCAGAGTCAAGTGGCTAAATGGTATACTTCATATCGAGAGCTTCTCTGCTCTTCCTTAATGTCCACCTGAAAGATGACCTTGTTTCATTAACACATTTAAAATTCAGCATTTTGAATAGTACTGCACTCTCTTAGGATAGGACAAGTGAACATCAAACAAGGAGCATGAGTAGGCCTTTCAGCCCCTTCAAGCCTGGTCTGCCATTCAATAAGATCATGACTGGTCTGATTCTACCAGAATATGTCTCCATTACCTATGGTAACCTTTCAACCCCTACCTTATTAAGGACTCGGCTCCTAGCATCTTTTCAGGGACCGAGTTCAAAACTCTCACAACCCTCTGAGAGAAAAAAAATTACCTCATCTCTGTTTTAAATGCTCATTGACCGATTTTTAAACATTAACCCATTGACCCTCATTCTAGGTTCACAAGGCACAATCCACTCCCCATCTACTCTATCAACAACCCCCAGGACACAAAGATTAGCCAACATCAGAGAAGCAGGAGAATCAATATTTTGGGTCGATGCCCTTCATCAGGAAGATGAAGAGCTTATGCCTGAAATGTCGATTCTCGTGCTCTTCAGATGCTGCTTGACTTGCTGTGCTTTTCCAGCACCACATTCTTTGACTCTGACTTGCCAGCATCTGCAGCCCTCACTTTCTCCTACACAGAAAGGTTAGCCATGACTATAGGTTCCGCTTCTGGAGCCGAATTTGAATCTATAACCTCTGACTCAGAATGAGCACGTTGCCACTGATATACAATTAATATCTACCTAGTTATTCTTTTGCCCCATGTTATTACGGACCAGGCCAAACCCCCTCAAAACATTTCAAGAAGGCATCCCAGACCCTAACTTTGCTAGTTGCTTTGAGCAGGTGTAGGGTGGATGTCAGGAATGATTCAGCTGGTCAAAACCCCTCAGTTTACAGAAGCAATGCCAGGGAGAGCAAGATGACAGAGAGATTCAGCATGGAACACCTTCTTCCATGTAGCTATTTATTTGGTCAGCAGCCTCAAAAACTGATTGCTTGCGAAAACCAAACCCAAACAAAACCAGAGCAAGAGAGAACAACCACTCCCCTTTCATTGTACAAGTGTTCTTTTTTAAACTTAAAAGCTTCTTCCCATAGATAAACGCAGACAAAACAGAGCCTCTGTCTTTATGACCCCTCTGAAAAAACCCCAAGGACAACCTAACCTTGTTAAAGGAGCAGCATCGTCACAAGATGCAATGAGATGACAATGCACTAACATCAAAAAAAAGTACAGCAGATGTTGGAAATCTGAAATAAAAACAGCAATTTCTTGAGAAACTCATCAGGTCTGGCAGCATCTGTGTAGAGAGAAACAGTTAAATTTTTCAGTTTGAGATGACTTCCTTCACTGCACTTATTTCACATCTCTATTCCTCCTTTACCACCGCTAGCAACACCTTTATTTTTTGCTCTGGGTACCCTCACATTCTGTTCTGGCATTTCATCTCCCCTTCTATCAACAGCACCATTTTCCAAATGCTTTCGGTTGGAAAGAAGAGTTACATTGGACTTGAAACAGAAACTGTTTCTCTCACTAAGTTGCTGCCAGATCTGCTGAGTTTCTTCAGAACTTCCTATTTTTATCTTTGATAACACACTATAATCTTCTTACAATAGCCATGTGGCTAGAACAAATAAGCAAATAAACTGGACAGTTCCTATGACTTGATTGCTAAATGCCTGACTCAGTATCAACCTTTAGCCATACACCAGTTGGATTCCAACACAACCCACTCTAAATGTTGTACATCTAGAGAGTTTAAGCAGCACTACTATAGTTGTCCTGGACCAGTGAAAGAGAAGACAAAGAAAATAAGCCACTCCATTTATGATTGCTTTGTAGTAATAATGAAAAATGTGCCTGATTGCATTGAGAAAAGACAGGATTAGGCTCAGCCGTAATGGTCTTCCTGATCAAATATACTGCCAAAAAAAGCATTGCCTAAACTCAAAGATTTAAAAAATGACCAAATACATAACATGCTGAAGGGACTGCTTCTGGTATTTTGCCATATCCAGCACAAATCAGTGTTCTCAAGAGAGGAGAAAATTGGAAAAGAGCAGATATATAAAGATGGGAATAATTTGCCTTCAAGAAAACAGCTTTTGCACTATAAAGTGAGACTATTTTGACAGCATTTCTGGCATTCAGAGAAAGAAAGGATATTAAATAATCATCAATGTTAATCTCTTGCTCCTGACAAAATAGGAAAAAATACTAAGTATATATCAAAGGGTGTGATATGTCTCACTGCACAGGTATGGTGCAAATTCACAGGATGTTGCCAGAAATTAGTAGGTACAAATAGGAATATAGTTTTGAAAATAGAGTTAGCTTTCATTCGAGTGAGACATTGGGGGTGATTTGACAGACATGTTCAAAATGATGAAACAATGAGAAAGAGTTTGGAAATTTTCACATCAGCAGAAATTCCACCATATCTGTATTTTTTTGCCAAATTTCAGACAAAGTCATGTTCACTACTTGGAAGAAACTCAGGAAAGTTCCTTGTGAGATTATTGCTGTTACTTGAGAGGTCCAGCAGAAAGTTGAATTGACTAGGTTTAGGTCAGAAAGGCAAAGAAGGCTCTTTACATAAAGGCATGGCATGTTGCAGAATGCATGAGTGAGGGAGTCAATTTTTAAATTTATACAAGTTGAGGAGGAAACTAGAGGTAAAAAGTCAGGAGAGCAGTATAGACATATCAAATCAGAACTAGTATGAAAGACAAAAACCAATTTAGACTGTTTGACGTGAACGCACTACTATAGTTTCTATGTAATTCCTTATAAATTTTGGCTTTTAGTAATAAAGTTCTTTGCTTTAGTGTGTTCTGTGATATATAGCACATCAAACAAACCAAAGCTAAAGAAATCAAATGGCTATTATAATTTTAATCGAATGAAGCAATTATTTTACTCCCTTAAATCTCCCAACACTGATTGTTAGAGGTACTAGTCAAAAAGCTTGGTCTTGGTGACAATCAATTAAAGAGTTCATGCCACTGCAGTGTATTATGTGGCAACATTTTCTATATGAGGAGGAACAGCAACAAGGATGGGTGTCCATCCCATTTGTCACAATGATGTTGCATGTAATTGTGTATTTCAATGGGATTTGTCATTCATACACAAGATACAAATCACATTGCTAACATTTTTTTCTGTAGCGATGCTGGCCCTTTAATGGCATTGTCAGTCAGAAGTGAAGTGCTTTGCCTTCAATTAAGTGTAGTCACTGCTGTCATATGAGAGTAAAGGGACAGTCTAACATGCCAATCTGATTTAACACATTTATTTTCTCAATATTTTTCATTACTCATGGATATATAAAACTCCCTTTTATTTATCTGTGGTGGTTGTAGGGTGAACAATTGGATTGTCTTGTTTGCTGCTAAAACAAAATTAAGAATGCATTGGTTCAACATGCTTGGGGTTGGTGGACCTCATTAACAAACAAGTGCACTTCCACAATGGATTGCATGCATTCATATTTCTCATTTGGTGTTGCCTGGTTACATTGTTGTCCTTGAGGATTTACATATCCAGCCTGCTCTGTTGCATATACTCTGTAGTGTTCCATTTTTAACATGACTACAAACCTGTTAATAGGACACCATTTCTCTCACACACAAGTTAATTCCTCGATAGGGTATCAGTTGTCCTTATTCTTCTCTGTTCTCTCTTCTTTCAGAAACACTTAGAAAACAGATAATTTCAGATCCTTTTGATCCATCCATTTATCCACAGTCTTAATGCTAACACACAGAATCTTATCGCCTTACAGCACCCGAGGCCACTCATCCTTTCACTTCTAGGACAACTCTTTGTCCTGTACCTTATCCACAACCCTGAAATTTTCACTTTTTCAAGTATACATGCACTTAATTCCCCTGAACGTTCTGACTGAATCGGCTTTCACCAGTTTTTCATGATTTAGAGATGTTGGTGTTGGACTGCGGTGTACAAAGTTAAAAATCACACAACATCAGGTTATAGTCCAACAGGTTTAATTGGAAGCACACTAGCTTTCGGACCGACAACCGCCTGATAGAGGAGCGGCGCTCTGAAAGTTAGTGTGCTTCCAATTACACCTGTTGGACTCTAACCTGGTGTTGTGTGATTTGTAATCAGCTTTTCAGGTAGTGAGCTCCAGACCATAACAACCACCATGTAAAATATTTTTCTTTCCCTTGGAGTTTTCATTGTCAATTATATTAAACCTGTACGCTCTGGTTAATGATGCAGGATACAATTTCTTTGCAATTGGATCTGTCAAGACCCTTCATAGTTTTGAACTCCTCCATTAAATTGCTGTTTAAACATCTTCGCTCTAAAGGGAACATAATAAACAGAGACAGAGAGTGGGGGAGTGACATCAAAAACTCAGTTCTAAGTACCACCTTTATAATCACTGTTACAGGGGAACTAGCTGAAGTGGTGAATTAGAACAGATTGGTAGCTCTTCTCATATGCAGCTCAAACTTTTGAGTTGAATCACTTTTGTTGAATGAGAAGACCCGTGAGAAATATATATTCTTCCCTGTAAATATTTCCCTTCTTCAATTAAAAGCTTTTATTATTTATCGTCTGCTTCCACTGTTTTTTTTTATTTTTTGCTTAAGCAACCATTTTATTCATTTGGGAATCTAGAAGGTAAGTATAGTGCAGTAAGTGCTGTTCCACTCTGCCTACATCATAACTGAGGCCAAAGTTTTTCCTTCTCCAATAGCCACACCCATGCACTCTAAAACCCGGCATTGGATAGTGAAGAAAGAGCAATTCCCTGACTAATTTCCCTTACTCCAGTCGAACTGAGGTTAGTCAATGTCCCATAACTCAGCATTGGTGATATTCTGGTGCAGTCATTAAGGGCTGGGAGGAACATCAGGTGAGCTACCCTGCTAGACATTCGGATGGATACTAGGATTTCACGGCATTATTCTAGGACGTATCTATTTATTTATTTATTGTCCTATATATTTTGCAACAAAGTACATTCAAAAGTATTACATCGTTTCACCACCTTCTGAACCATCACAAAACGCAGAAAAATAAAACAAAACATAGGACATAAGGGCAAAAAAATAAATAAAGAAAGAAAAACTGTTCAACTTTACAGTCCTTCTTGTTAAGTGCTCTGCTGTGGGCCATGGGCCTGATGGTCAACCTGAGATCCCTTTGTCACACCACCCCTGCTGGAATAAGAGGCACTGCTTTTCAGACCCATCTCGTCCCCACTGCCATCCTCACTATCACGAGTTAAAGTCATGATTCGAAGATGCCGGTGTTGGACTGGGGTGTACAAAGTTAAAAATCACACAACACCAGGTTATAGTCCAACAGGTTTAATTGGAAGCACACTAGCTTTCCGAGCGACGCTCCTTCATCAGGTGATTGTGGAGGGCTCGATCGTAACACAGAATTTATAGCAACAATTTGCAGTGTGATGTAACTGAAATTATACATTGAAGAATTGATTGTCTGTTAAGTCTTTCATCTGTTAGAATACAGTGATAGTTAAAGTCATACAGCGTGGAAACAGACACTTTGGTCCAACTCATCTACACCGACCAGATATCCCAATTTGATCTAGTCCCATTTGTCAGCATTTGGCCCATTCCCCTCTAAGCTCTTCCCATTCATATACCCACCCAAACGTCTTTTAAATATTAAATATTTAAATGTAAATCTCCCTCTGGCAGCTCATTTCAGTCATTCACCACCCACTACGTGAAAATGTTACCCCTCAGGTCCTCGCTGGACTTGTACCGGATTGGCCAAACTTGCCTCAGTGCTGCACACAGACCCCACTGGGAACCCACACTCGCCTGGTGCTGCTGCAGCTGAGTCAGCACGAGGATAATTTGCTGTCAATGCCGTCGCGACGACCAAGCTCAAGGGATAAGTAAAATAAAAAGAGAAAGGAAGACAAAAAAAGAGAGGAAAGAACAGCAAAGGGAGCGGATGAGCCCGAGGCTCAGAAACCCTATTGCATCGCCATCTTACCAGAAGATAATCCAAGGAGTTGTTCCAGCATCCTGACAATATGTCACCGTCCAACAATAACCACAAAAGCAGAGTCACTCATTATTTTATTTCTGTTTATATTTGTCACATTTGCCCACACAATAACATCTACTTCCTTTCAAAACAATTCACAATGTGTGAAGTGCTTAGAAATGCTTTTAATAGACCGAGTGCAACATAATGCAAATCTTTCATAGGAATAGGAGCTTGTCCTCAGATTCTGCTCCACCATTCAGTGACTTCATGTTCATTAACATTCTGAAGCCAGATGGTGAAGTAGGAAACAGGATGCTAATTTTCCTTCATGTTGTATCTATTTTACATGCATTGCCTCCTCCCCAATCAACACCCAGTGTCCCATACATTTCGACCTCTACCTCTTTCCATAACAATAAACCAAGTAATTGTCCCATGTGAAAGCAGAATTCTTAACTCACGTCAACAAAAATTAACTTGTGTCAACTTTAAAAGAAATTTATCAAATTAAAATGTCATTCCCAGTCTCAATGATACATTCCAGCTCCTGCCCCAACTCCTGGCCAATAGTTCAAGGTTTATATGTTAAATGTTTATATGATTATATGCTTTCTTTATATGTGCTTGAGACATTTGATTAATCAGTACCCTTCACCTGCAGATTAGTGACCTTAATTATTCAATTAATGTCTCAAAAACAATAGTTAATCTGTACTTCAACTCCTGTGACCTGTCACCATCCTATATTCCTTGTTTTTTAATCTGGAAAAAGTCTACCCAATCAAAATGCTACTTATGCACAGTCTTTAGGGACTGGAAATTCCAGATTTCCACCACCCTTTGTGTTTCCTGATTTTCCTCATACATGGCCCAGCCTTAATTGTCAGATTGTCTTTCTCTGTTCATGTTTGTCCAATCAGAAGAAATAGTTTCTTTCATATTTTACACACCTTGATCAGACCACAGTTTAATTTTCTGTACTCAACAACAATGGACAACAAATATACACAATCTGTGTTCATTACCGGCGTGGATGAGATGGACTGAAGGGTCTGTTTCCATGTTGCACAGCTCTATGACTATTATTTAACCTCCACTTCCTATAAACTGGGATTCAGTCCTAGAAATTAATTGTTGGCTACCCATTGGCTCAGCAGAGTGATCAATTAGGGCAACTTGTGTGCAGTCTGCGAATGTAATTTTAATCCTGTTCTTTCTCCCTTTCAAACAAATTAAGTGCAACTCAAAAACAGCTATCTAATCCTATTCTATATTACTCATCCCTGGTTTGACATGTTCCTTTTCCCAGCTACTTATGAGCCATCATGTTGTGCAAAGCATTTGATCATCTCTGTCCATACTGTTATTACTGTCAACTTTGTTTCGAACAACATATTAATCTGGCTTCTTTTTTAAATCTAGTTTTGATGTAAGTCTATTCTATATGCCTAGTAACCCGCAGAAATAAAATTCTTCAAAGGATTGGGTACTTTTCAGGAGATGTCGAATGCAGAATGAATTTGAAAGTTTTTTTTAACAATAAAAAAGCTGTATCCTTAATTCCCCTGTTTTTGGCACCTTCAGAATTCATCCTATTTAAATCCAAATTATTTGAACCGGGTCTGTTGTGCCAAAACTTTAGAAATATTTTTAGTTTTCCTTCAGTTCTAACCCAGCAGCAATGAGGATTCCATGAAATGCTGACAATTGTTTCTGCATTGTAAAACCGAGGAACAATTTCACAGAGACAGCACATTATTAAAATGCACAGAATTGATTCTCCCTAAACTAAGGTAAATTCTTGTTTGTACCATCTTTCCTGCCAGAAAACCTGAGCAAATGTATGTGTGGCCATTATGGGAATATTACACAGGAATCGATATGGAACGTTACTGGATTTTTCATATTCCTTGTTACCTTTTAAATTATACCTATTGGTTTCTTCCTGATCTATAGTCATGTGTGATCATAATCAAATGGTGGTAAGGGGCTGACACATTGCAAACTACATGCACCAAAGCATGGGGCACAGATCCTAGATTCTGGATTAGTGTTGCTGAAAGAGCACAGTAGTTCAGGCAGCATCCAAGGAGCTTCGAAATCGACGTTTCGGGCAAAAGCCCTTCATCAGGAATAAAGTTAGAGAGCCTGAAGCGTGGAGAGATAAGCTAGAGGAGGGTGGGGGTGGAGAGAAAGTAGCATAGAGTACAATGGGTGAGTGTGGGAGTGGATGAAGGTGATAGGTCAGGGAGGAGAGGGTGGAGTGGATAGGTGGAAAAGGAGATA
>NC_057724.1:62770937-62786450 GCF_004010195.1 Chiloscyllium plagiosum
TATCTCCTTTTCCACCTATCCACTCCACCCTCTCCTCCCTGACTTATCACCTTTATCCCCTCCCACACTCACCCATTGTACTCTATGCTACTTTCTCTCCACCCCCACCCTCCTCTAGCTTATCTCTCCACGCTTCAGGCTCTCTAACTTTATTCCTGATGAAAGGCTTTTGCCCGAAACATCGATTTCGAAGCTCCTTGGATGCTGCCTGAACTGCTGTGCTCTTCCAGCACCACTAATCCAGAATCTGGTTTTCAGCATCTGCAGTCATTGTTTTTACCCACAGATCCTAGATTTGTAACTATCAGACAATGGGAAATTTGTTCTTTTCTCTTCATCATATTTCTTCATGTCCCCTTTTCCTCTGAGCCGTAAACTAACAAGTAAACACTGCCATTTCAGGTCGAAATAAACACAGCATGTTAAGCCACTGCACACAATAACTTTGAAAAATATACAATTGCAAATGAAAAATGTTTATCAGCTTGTTCACCGAAGACTTTTAGCCAATAAAAGAGTCAAAGGATAAGGGGATAGGGCAAGAAAGCCAAACTGAAGTACAAGCTCAAATGTAATATTATTGCACGGGACAAAATGGTTTATTTCTATTCCTAGGAGAAAGTGAGGACTGCAGATGCTGGAGATCAGAGCCAAGAGAGTGGTGCTGGAAAAGCACAGCAGGTCAGGCAGCATTCCTGGGAAACGTCATTCAGGCTTATTCAGGCTTATGCCGAAAACATCAGTTCTCCTGCTCCTTGGATGCCTGATTTGCTGTGCTTTTCCAGCATCACATTCTTGACACTTAGTTCTGCTCCTGTCTTAATATTCTCAGTGGTGTAGCCCATTGTAAATGGTGACTTTTTAAGTGACTGTCCCAACACTAATTCCACACAATGTTACAAATTTCTAACTTTATAGATTGAATCCAACACAATGGTCTGAATTTTATAGTTCCCTGGGGGCTACGATGGTAAGCAGGGAAGGACAAATTTCATCCACTGTAAGGAAGGTACTTCCCCACTGCCATGGCAAAGTGTGAGGTTATACACTTTGGTCGGAAGAATAGAGGTGTAAGCTGTGTTTTAAATGGGCAAAAGCTTTGGAAATCTGAAGCAGAAAGGGGATTTGAGAGACCTAGTTCAGGATTCTCTTAAGGTTCAGTTGGCAGTTAGGAAGGCAAATGCAATGTTAGCTTTCATTTCAAGAGGGAGAGAATACAAAATCAGGAATGTACTGCTGAGGCTGGGTAAGGTGCTGGCCGTAACGCATTTGGAATATTGTGAACTGTTTTGAGCTCTATATCCCAGGAATAATGTGCTGACATTGGACAGGGTCCAGAGGAAGTTGGTAAGAATGATGCTGAGGATGAAGGGTTTGTCATATGAGGAACAGTATTCTGTCTGTATTGAATCGAGTTTAGAAGGATGAGGAGGGTTCTAATTCGAACTTACAAAATACTGAGAAGTCTGGATAGTGAACGTGGAGAAGGTGTTTCTACCAGTAGGGAAGATGACGACCTGAGGGCACAGACTCAGTGTGAAGAGACGGCCTTTAGAACTGAGATGAGAAGGAATTTGTTCAGTCAGAGGGTGATTAATCTGTGGAACTGATTGTGCAGATGGCTGGGGAGGCCAAGTCATTGAGTGTCTTTAAGGCAGAGACAGATAGATTGTTGATTGGCAAGGGGATCAAGGGTTATGGGGAGAAGGCAGGAGATCAGGGCTGAAAGGTATGTCAGCCATGATTGAATGATGGAGCAGGTTAATGGGCTGAATAGTGTAATTCTGCTCCTGTATCTTTTGGTCTTCCTGTCCATCTCAGACACCCAGCCCAGCACTGGGTCCTACTTGCCAGGTCTTGGTGAGATCTCAGATTCAACATGTTCTGAGTTCCTGAATCCTCTTCTCAGGAAACCCACTGGAGTCCCACACCCTATGGTGCTGCTGGGACAAGAGAGGTGTTGACTATTTAGTTGGTTGGCAACTATCAGAGGCGGGACTTCCTGTCAAATGGAATCTCATCTCAAGCCATGACAGGCCTAATGATTATTAGATGACTGTGGGGTGTGATTATAATGGAGCTCTGGAATTCATGTAAAGTTCAGCCAAATGTTGCACGTATCTGCCTGGAGGTTGACTTAAACAAATGCTGTGCAACAGTTTCCAGCTGTTAATGCCTGACCTGTTTTAATGTAGTCATCGTCGCAAGAGCTTCCACTGAGGATGTGTAAAGTATTAAAAATATGTCAGAAAATGAACTGATCCATTTGAAATGGCTGATGGAGAGAAAAGCAGTTTGAATTTTCAAGGAACAGTTTGACTAGATTCCACGGTCATTTTAGATCAAAGAAAAAGTAACAGCCAGCTAACCAAGTTATTTTCAGAGTTGTCTTAATTTGTAGAATTGTGGGTGCTGGGGCCTCTTTCAAAGAAAAATGATAAATGGCCTTGGGAGGTATTTGCACATGGGTGTCCTGCTCATACTAATTCCCATTGGAGGTAGCATTAGGATAATAGCTCTGTAAAATGGGCTGAAATAGTCAAGAGGCCTGAGAATCTCTGTGCAGCCTTTAGAAAGATAATTCAAATGGCTGATTGGTGGATAATAGCCATCTAGTTCAGGAACAGTGGTTGTCTCTTTCGCTTCACTCTAATAATTTCACTGAATAATGCAGCAATATCTTTTGATTACACTTGGACAGAATTATGACTATGTAGGCACCATCTGTGAACAAAGGGCAGCAGTGTGTGGCACGAAGCCAAATCCTCACTGATTTTGACCTTCAACCCCTCCTCCAGAGGGAATCAAGGGAAAATAGCACTGAATCTTGGGAGTAAGCATTGCCAAACTACTCAGGAACTGAGGAACTTACCAGTTCGCCCACCTACACTACAATACCAAAACCGCAGGTTAGTGTGATGCTCGGCACAATCTCCTCTTCTTCCTTGCCTACCATGGGTACCAGCAACTTTCCATCTTTGTACACGACTCTGGTGTCTCTCATTGCACAGGCTTGTGCTATAGCTACTCAACACCCCCACACTCCCCACTACTTCCAAAGCCCAGAAAACCCGATCCACAAGTAACAGGCTTAAACACCCATATCTCCTACTGCACTGCTTTCATGTCACACCTCCCTCAACTGCCAACCTTACTTTATGTGATACCATGAAGGCGAGTTGACATATCATGCACTCCACCTCTAAAGCCCGCACTCCTTTGAGGAGAAGTTTCTGGAGCAAGGATGGGCATAATTTATTTCTTATATGGGTGGTGGTGAGATCAGCAGCATGTTGCACATCCCAAAACCAAGCACCTACACAACTCCGCTATGGAGCATCTCTCCATCTCCTTAATCCCAAGAGAACAATGATCACGCACCCTTACCTACTGCCATCTTTCCCGAAGAAACTGCAACAGATGATGAGGAAGAGGAGTACAGGACTCAGGAGACTTCCGAACGGCAGCTCCTTCATGCTACCCTCTTTCTCATGACCACCAACTCATCATCATGCCCCCTCAAAGCCAGGCACCAGAAGAATTGATTCAGGCAGGAATGGGAATTGAACAGAGGAACTGGTTAAAAATGTGTGACCTCCCCAGGTTTCTTACAACAATGTAGGTGACCCTAATTGCAAATGGTCCTCAGAAAAGCCATCTGCCTTGACAAACTATATGTCACTTTCTCTCTGCTGCATTCGAGGAACTCAGATGTGTGTGTACTCGGCTGTTGTCATGCAAAAGCCTCAGTGATCTTCTTAACAGATATTCAGACCTGCTCCCTTGCATATGTTGTAGACACTTCCTTTGGTTACCTGAACTAGCTGTTTGCTGTAGCTCTTAAAGGGGTGGGTCACTTCCATGGCCTCTTAGAGACATGTGCAGTCATAGTTGTATAGCCTGACATTACGTTGCAGGAATGCACTGGTATCTGCATCTGTCGTAAAACACACTCGTCTCACTTTGAACTCTTCAAATGTCATCATATGGGTTGCACTTTCTGTTCATTCTTTATGGAGGACAATAGTTTATGGACTGCATCCTACTTGAATGAAGCTGAAATGTCCTCAGTCTTTGCAAACACCATAATAAGCTTAAACAGGGTGCCACACCACTCCTCACCTGGATTTTCAATTTGAGGTCCCTCCCTCCAAAGTTATGAGAATCCATGTACCTCTGTAACAAGCACCACTATCTTTTCAGTTCCCTGGTGTGTGGGAAAGGAAAGCAAAAAATGTATAAGCAGCCAGACTCCCGAACAGGAAAATCATATCAGATGTACTGTAGCTCCAGGCCCATAGGGTGGCACAGTGGCACAGTGATTAGCATTGCTATCTCACAGTGCCGGAGAACGGGATTCCATATCATTCTCGGGTGACTGTCTGTATGGAGTTTGCATGCTCTCCCAGTGTCTGCATGCGTTTTCTCCAGGTGCTCCAGTTTCCTCCCAAAAGTCCAAAGATGTGCAAGTTAGGTGGATTAGCTATGTTAAAAAAAAACACTCAGTCAGTGTTATGGGGACGGGGTGCTCTTTGGAGTGTTGGTGCACACTCAATGGGCCGAATGGCGTCTTTCTATATTTGTCGGCATTCAATGTCTCAAAATCAAAGACCAATTTTCATGGTTACCTGCCACACTTCAAGTGATGCCCAGGACGTGAACCCAGGTCTATGAGCTCCTGGCAGCAGTTACTAGTTTGATCATTCCTGCAGTGGTTGCCATGAACAAGCAGTGTCGGCCAATTTCAAAGGGATACATGAAGTCAGCTAAACTTTCATTGTCATTGAATTTTACCCTATATCTCTCATAAAATTAGAATGAAACTGCACTGACTTGTGGCTGTTCTTACTAGATCTGAATGCAGAGGCAGGAGAGCACACAACATCTGGCCTACCTAGGAGACAAGACCTCTGCCAATTATAGTAATGGATCTGGGTGAAGAGAAAGATAGGGGCCTTTATTTCTCCAACATCAGCAGCAGTGATGGCACTACATCAACCCAACCTTGCATCCAACATAGAATTACAGAGAGGTGCAATGTTAGAAATGACACAGAAGTAGATTGTAGACTTGTTACAATGGGAGATTTTAATTATATAAACATTAACTGTGATGGAAATAGTGTAAAGGATAGACAGGAGTGAGAATTAAATGTTTTTTTCCTGATGTAGGGGAATTCAAAATTAGAAGGCATAGTTTTAAGATGAAAGGAAAGATTTAAAAGAGACCCTTTTTCACACAGAGAGTGGAATCAACTGCCCAAGGAAGTGATAGATGCAGGTACAGTTACAGCATTTAAAAGCCATTTGGACAGGTACGTGAATACGAAAGGTTTACACGAATATGGGCCAAATGCCGACAAATGGAGCTAGTTTATTTTGGGAAACCTGGTCGGCACGAATGAGTTGCATTGAACATGGACTGGGTCCATGCTGCATGACTCTATGTTCAAGGAGTGACGGTTAAGTAAATCAAAAGTTAATTGCAGAACGTTCAGTGGATAATGGTCACTGTATTGTTAGGTTTGGCGTCACAATGGTAAAGGATAATGAACAATCCAGAATAAGTAAAACCAATTGGCGGGGAACCGACTTCAATGGGGTAAGAATGGATCTGTGTTTAATTGGTATCACATGTTGGCAAGGAAAAGGATTGCTGCACAATGGGCAACTTTCAAAAGAGAGATAGTTTGGACACAGTCAAGGCATATTATTGGAAAAGGAAAAGGTTGGGCAAATAAACTCAGCTCCCAGAATGGCAAAAGAGGTAGAGATCAAGATAAAGAAGTAAAAGTGTGTTTATGACACATCAGATAGAAAACACAATTAAGTGCCAGAATTATTATGGAAGTTTTGGAGAGGAGATGAAAAAACAAATAAGAGAAATAAAGTGGGAATACATAAAGAGATTGTCAGCTAACATAATAGTGAAAAGCAAATTCTTCGGTTGGCACATGAATAGTAAAAGGATGGAGAGGGCAACTAAGGGTGAAAAGGAAATTTACAGATGGAGACTAAGGTATAAACAAATACTTTGCAATTGTCTTTACTGAAGAAGATACCACCCAAGCCATTATGAAAGGTAAGCAAATGCAGTCACAAGAAGATTTAAAATTGATAAAGTTAAAAATCACACAACACCAGGTTATAATCCAACAAGTTTATTTGAAAGCACTAGCTTTCGGAGCACTGCCCTTCATCAGGTGGTTGTGGAGAATAAGATTGTAAGACACAGAAGTTATAGCAAAAATTCTGCGACTTACAATCTTTTACGCCACAACCACATGATGAAGGAGCAGTGCTCAGAAAGCTAGTGCTTCCAATTAAACCTGTTGGACTATAACCTGGTGTTGTGTGATTTTTAACTTTGTACACCCCAGTCCAACACCGGCATCTCCAAATCATAAAATTGATAAAGATATTGAATAGGCTGTCTGCAAGAGAGTCTTAACATACCAGGCCCAGATGCGATGTAACCAAGGGTACTCAGGGAAGTGAGAATGGAAAAGGAAGAGATTGTTAATAATTTTACTGTCTTCCTCGGATACAAGAATGGTGCCAGAAGACTGGAGAATTATAAACATTCGCCTTTGTTCAAAAAAGAATAAAGAGCTGAATTACGTAGACTTATTGGAAAAGCTGACACTGTTCTCTTTGGAGAGGTGAAGGCCAAGAGGAAATTTGATTATAGTATTCAAAATCATGAGAGGTCTGGACAGAGTAAGTAGGAAGAAAATGTTCTCACTCCTGTAAAAATCAAGAACGAGAGGGCACAGGTTGAAAGTAATTCTATAAAGAAACAAATGTGATCTGAGAAAAACCTTGTACATGCAGTGAATAGTTAGAGTCTGAAATGTACTGCCTGAGAATGTGATAGTGCAGGGTTAATTGAGGCATTCAGAAGATATTGTAATGGTTATTTGCAAAGGAATAATGTGCAGGGTTACGAGGAAAAGCCAGGAAAATGACACTGGGTGAAATTCTCATTTCAAGAGTGAGCACAGACACAATGGACTGAAGTGGCCTCCTTTGATGCAGAAACAATTCTTGGATTTTGTGGCTACGTAATGACACCTCTTTTGGGAGGTGCGTAAGAACATATTGATAGTTGAACATTGAGTAAGTTCTTCAGCAGGGATTGAGTTTAGTAGAAATGTGACTGGACAAGTAACTGAACCCCAGAGTAAGTTTCTAAGGACAAGGGTTTAAATCCCACTGTAGTGGCTGGTGAAATTTGGACTCAATAAAATTTGTGCATTTCATGTTAATCTCAGGGTGACTATATTGTAATTGTTGATTGTTTTAAAAACCTATGTTTTTACGAAATGTGGAGGCAAGGCCCAGCACAGCCTGCAGACAAAGTTCGGCACAGTCCATAGAAAAGGCCCGACACAATCCGCAGACAAGGCTCAGCACAGTCTGCAGGTAAGGCCCGGCACAGTCTGCAGGTAAGGCCCAGCACAGTCTGCAGATAAGCCCCGGCGCAGTCTGCAGATAAGGCCTGGCACAGTCTGCAGATAAGCCCCGGCGCAGTCTGCAGATAAGGCCTGGCACAGTCTGCAGATAAGGCCCGGCGCAGTCTTCAGGTAAGGGCCGGCACAGTCTGCAGATAAGGCCTGGCGCAGTCTGCAGGTAAGGGTCGGCACAGTCTGCAGGTAAGGGTCGGCGCAGTCTGCAGGTAAGGGTCGGCGCAGCCTACAGGTAAGGGCCGGCACAGTCTGCAGATAAGCCCCGGCGCAGTCTGCAGATAAGGCCTGGCACAGTCTGCAGATAAGGCACAGTGCAGTCTGCAGATAAGGCCTGGCGCAGTCTGCAGATAAGGCCCGGCACAGTCTGCAGATAAGGCCTGGCGCAGTCTGCAGGTAAGGGTCGGCGCAGTCTGCAGGTAAGGGCTGGCACAGTCTGCAGGTAAGGCCCGGCACAGTCTGTGGGTAAGGGCCAACACAGTCTGCAAATAAGGCACAGTGCAGTCTCCAGATAAGACAAAGTGCAGTCTGCAGATATGGCCCGTGCAGTCTGCAGGTAAGGGCCGGCACATTCTGCAGATAAGGCACGGCACAGTCTGCAGATATGGTCCAGCGTAGTCTGCAGATAACGCACTGTGCATTCTGCAGACATGGCCCAGCACGGTCTGCAGATATGGCCCAGCGCAGTCTGCAGGTAAGGGCCGGCACAGTCTGCAGATATGGCCCAGTGCAGTCTGCAGATAAGGCCTGGCACACTCTGCAGATATGGCCCAGCATAGTCTGCAGATAACGCACTGTGCAGTCTGCAGATATGGCCCAGCGCAGTCTGCAGATAAGGCACTGTGCAGTCTGCAGATATGGCCCAGTGCAGTCTGCAGATAAGGCCCGGCACAGTCAGCAGATAAGGCGTGGCACAGTCAGCAGATAAGGCCTGGCACAATCAGCAGATAAGGCCCGGCACAGTCAGTAGATAAGGCCCGGAGCAGTCTGCAGGTAAGGGCCAGCACAGTCTGCAGATAAGGCCCTGTGCAGTCTGCTGGTAAGGGCTGGCACAGTCTGCAGATAAGGCCCGGCACAGTCAGTAGATAAGGCCTGGCACAGTCTGCAGATAAGGCCCGGCACAGTCAGTAGATAAGGCCCGGCGCAGTCTGCAGGTAAGGGCCAGCACAGTCTGAAGATAAGGCCTGGCACAGTCTGCTGGTAAGGGCTGGCACAGTCTGCAGATAAGGCCCGGCAGAGTCTGTGGGTAAGGGCCGGCGCAGTCTGCAGATAAGGGTCGGCGCAGTCTGCAGGGAAGGGCCGGCACAGTCTGCAGATAAGGCCCGGTGCAGTCTGCAGGTAAGGCCCGACGCAGTCTGCAAGTAGGGCCGGCATAGTCTGCAGGTAAGGCCCAGCACATTCTGCGGGTGTTAGCCGGCGCAGTCTGCAGATAATGCCCAGTGCAGTCTGCAGATAAGGCCCGGCACGGTCTGCGGGTAAGGGCCAGCGCAGTCTGCAGATAAGGGCCGGCACAGTCTGCAGATAAGGGCCGGCACAGTCTGCAGATAATGCCCAGTGCAGTCTGCAGATAATGCCCAGTGCAGTCTGTAGATAAGGCCCGGCACGGTCTGCGGGTAAGGGCCAGTGCAGTCTGCAGATAAGGGCCGGCGCAGTCTGCAGATAAGGCACAGTGCAGTCTGCAGATAAGGGCCGGCACAGTCTGCAGATAAGGGCCGGCGCAGTCTGCAGATAAGGCCCGGCATAGTCTGCAGGTAAGGCCCAGCACATTCTGCGGGTGTTAGCCGGCGCAGTCTGCAGATAATGCCCAGTGCAGTCTGCAGATAAGGGCCGGCACAGTCTGCGGGTAAGGGCCGGCGCAGTCTGCAGATAAGGCACAGTACAGTCTGCAGATAAGGGCCGGCACAGTCTGCAGGTAAGGCCGGCATAGTCTGCGGGTAAGGGCCGGCGCAGTCTGCAGATAAGGGCCAGCACAGTCTGCAGATAAGGGCCAGCACAGTCTGCAGATATGGGCCAGCACAGTCTGCAGATAAGGGCCGGCGCAGTCTGCAGATAATGCCCAGTGCAGTCTGCAGATAAGGCACAGTACAGTCTGCAGATAAGGGCCGGCGCAGTCTGCAGATAAGGCCCGGCACAGTCTGCAGATAAGGCCCGGCGCAGTCTGCAAGTAAGGCCGGCATAGTCTGCAGGTAAGGCCCGGCACATACTGCGGGTGTTAGCGGCGCAGTCTGCAGATAATGCCCAGTGCAGTCTGCAGATAATGCCCAGTGCAGTCTGCAGATAAGGCCCGGCACGGTCTGCGGGTAAGGGCCGGCGCAGTCTGCAGATAAGGCCCAGCACAGTCTGCAGATAAGGGCCAGCACAGTCTGCAGATAAGGGTCGGCGCAGTCTGCAGATAAGGGTCGGCGCAGTCTTCAGATAATGCCCAGTGCAGTCTGCAGATAAGGCCCGGCACAGTCTGCGGGTAAGGGCCGGCGCAGTCTGCAGATAAGGCACAGTACAGTCTGCAGATAAGGGCCAGCACAGTCTGCAGATAAGTGCTGGCACAGTCTGCAGATAAGGCCAGGTGCAGTCTGCAAGTAAGGCCGGCATAGTCTGCAGGTAAGGCCCGGCACATTCTGCGGGTGTTAGCCGGCGCAGTCTGCAGATAATGCCCAGTGCAGTCTGCAGATAATGCCCAGTGCAGTCTGCAGATAAGGCCCGGCACGGTATGCGGGTAAGGGCCGGCGCAGTCTGCAGATAAGGCCCAGCACAGTCTGCAGATAAGGCCCGGCGCAGTCTGCAAGTAAGGCCCGGCACAGTCTGCAGGTAAGGCCGGCATTGTCTGCGGGTAAGGGCCGGTGCAGTCTGCAGATAAGGCCCGGCACATTCTGCGGCTAAGGGCCCATGCAATCTGCAGATAAGGCCCGGCACAGTCTGTAGGTAAGGCCCAGCACAGTCAGCAGCTAAGGCCCAGTACAGTCTGCAGATAAGGCCCGGCACAGTCTGCAGGTAAGGCCCGGCACAGTCAGCAGCTAAGGCCCAGTGCAGTCTGCAGATAAGGCCCGGCACAGTCTGCAGATAAGGCACAGTACAGTCTGCAGATAAGGGCCAGCACAGTCTGCAGATAAGGGTCGGCACAGTCTGCAGATAATGCCCAGTGCAGTCTGCAGATAAGGCCCGGCACAGTCTGCGGGTAAGGGCCGGCGCAGTCTGCAGATAAGGCACAGTACAGTCTGCAGATAAGGGCCAGCACAGACTGCAGATAAGGGCCGGTGCAGTCTGCAGATAATGCCCAGTGCAGTCTGCAGATAAGGCCCGGCACAGTCTGCGGGTAAGGGCCGGCGCAGTCTGCAGATAAGGCACAGTACAGTCTGCAGATAAGGGCCAGCACAGACTGCAGATAAGGGCCGGCGCAGTCTGCAGATAATGCCCAGTGCAATCTGCAGATAATGCCCGGCACGGTCTGCGGGTAAGGGCCGGCGCAGTCTGCAGATAAGGCCCAGCACAGTCTGCAGATAAGGCCCGGCGCAGTCTGCAAGTAAGGCCCGGCACAGTCTGCAGGTAAGGCCGGCATAGTCTGCGGGTAAGGGCCGCTGCAGTCTGCAGATAAGGCCCGGCACATTCTGCGGGTAAGGGCCCATGCAGTCTGCAGATAAGGCCCGGTACAGTCTGCAGGTAAGGCCCAGCACAGTCAGCAGCTAAGGCCCAGTGCCGTCTGCAGATAAGGCCATGCACAGTCTGCAGGTAAGTCCCGGCACAGTCTGCAGGTAAGGCCCAGCACAGTCAGCAGCTAAGGCCCAGTGCAGTCTGCAGATAAGGCCCGGCACAGTCTGCAGCTATGCCCCGGCACTGTCTGCAGATAAGGCCTGGCACGGTCTGCAGATAAGGCCCAGCACAGTCTGCAGCTAAGGCCTGGTACTGTCTGCAGATAAGGCCCGGCACAGTCTGCAGATAAGGCCCGGCACTGTCTGCAGATAAGGCCCGGCACTATCTGCAGATAAGGCCCAGCACAGTCTGCAGATAAGGCCTGGCACGGTCTGCAGATAAGGCCCGGCACTGTCTGCAGATAAGGCCTGGCACGGTCTGCAGATAAGGCTCGGCACTGTCTGCAGATAAGGCATGGCACGGTCTGCAGATAAGGCCCGGCACAGTCTGCAGATAAGGCCCGGCATGGTCTGCAGATAAGGCCCAGCATGGTCTGCAGATAAGGCCTGGCACGGTCTGCAGATAAGGCCTGGCACTGTCTGCAGATAAGGCCCGGCACGGTCTGCAGATAAGGCCTGGCACGGTCTGCAGATAAGGCCCGGCACAGTCTGCAGATAAGGCCGGGCACAGTCTGCAGATAAGGCCTGGCACGTTCTGCAGATAAGGCCCGGCACTGTCTGCAGATAAGGCCCGGCACAGTCTGCAGATAAGGCCTGGCACGATCTGCAGATAAGGCCCGGCACAGTCTGCAGATAAGGCCCGGCACAGTCTGCAGCTAAGGCCCGGCACAGTCTGCAGATAAGGCTGGCATAGTCTGCATGTAAGGCCCGGCACTGTCTGCAGATAAGGCCCGGCACAGTCTGCAGATAAGGCCTGGCACGGTCTGCAGATAAGGCCCGGCACTGTCTGCAGATAAGGCCCGGCACAGTCTGCAGATAAGGCCCGGCACGGTCTGCAGATAAGGCCTGGCACTGTCTGCAGATAAGGCCCGGCACAGTCTGCAGATAAGGCTTGCATGGTCTGCATGTAAGGGCCGGCACAGTCTGCAGATAAGGCCCGGCACAGTCTGCAGATAAGGCTTGCATAGTCTGCATGTAAGGACCGGCACAGTGTGCAGATAAGGTACCACTGATATAGATTGGGAATGATCATTGTCAATGTTTTGTTTTTGACCCTGCTTATGAAATTGGATAGGTTTTAAAAAAAAAAGGAAAATACTTCTTTCAGATGTTGATAGTGGACAAATCAATGATGATAATGCCTTTGAATATCCAAGTGGTGATTGTCGGATATTCTCATTTTGGGGAATAGTCATTGTCTGGGATTATTGCAATGCTAATACTTCTTGCAACTTATTAGCCTAAGTATGAATCTCTTCCAGGTCCTGCTGCTATATGGATATTGCCTTTTCTGAATCTGATGCGTGTAATCATCAACCAAAATTATCACTTCTGATACTTTATTTAAGAGGGATTGTCATTGATGAAGCAACTGAAGATGGCTGGTAATACCCTGATATTAAGATGATTAACTTAGTCTAACCATCTTTCATTGTGTTAGGTTTAACTCCAAGCAGTGTAGAGAATTAATTAATGACCTCCAAACTAAAACACACCTTGGTAATAATGACCACAATATGATTGAAGTTTACATTTAGTTTGAAAGAGAGAAGATTAGTGCTGATATTAAAAGCATAAAAGCTGAACTAGCTGAAGTGAACTGACATATTGGACTAAGGGATAAATCAATAAAGACACATTGGAAGACATTTATGTGGATATTTCAGAATGGACATATTCATACTATGAAGAAAAACTCCAAGTGGAAGCTTTACCATCTGTGGTTTATTAAAGAAGTTGATTGAGTTGTTTTGAAGAAGTAATAAAGAGGATTGATGAGGTCAGAGCAGTAGATGTGACCTATATGGACTTCAGTAAGGCATTCAACAAAGTTCTCCATGAGAGACTGGTGAGCAAGGTTAGATCTCATGCCATTTGGATACAGAACTGGCTCAAAGGTAGAAGACAGAGAGTGGTGATGGAGGGTTGTTATTCAGACTGGAGGCCTGTGACCAGTGGAGTGCCACAAGGATCGCTGCTGGGTCCACTATTTTTCATCTTTTATATAAATGATTTGGATGCGAGCATAAGAGGTATAGTTAGAAAGTTTGCAGATGACACCAAAATTGGAGGTGTAGTGGACAGCGAAGAGGGTTACCTCTGATTACAACGGGATCTTGATCAGATGGGCAAATGGGCTGAGAAGTGGCAGATGGAGTTTAATTTATATAAATGCGAGGTGCTGCTTTTCGGGAAAGCAAAGCTTAGCAGGACTTACACACTTAATGGTAAGGTCCCAGGGAGTGTTGCTGAACAAAGAGACCTTGGAGTCCAGTTCATAGCCCTTGAAAGTGAAGCTGCAGGTAGATAGGATAGTGACGAAGGCGTTTGGTATGCTTTCCTTTATTGGTCAGAGTATTGAGTACAGGAGTTAGGAGGTCATGTTGCGGCTGTACAGGACATTGGTGAGGCCACTGTTTGAATATTGCGAGCATTTCTGGTCTCCTTCCTGTCGGAAAGATGTTGTGAAACTTGAAAGGGTTCAGACAAGATTTATAAGGATATTGCCAGGATTGGAGGATTTGAGCTATAGGGAGAGGTTGAATAGGCTAGGGCTGTTTTCTCTGGAGCATCGGAGGCTGAGGGGTGACTTTATAGAGGTCTATAAAATCATGAGGGGCATGGATAGGATAAATCGACAAAGTCTTTTCCCTGGGTGGGGGTGTCCAGAACTAAAGGGCATAGGTTTAAGGTGAGAGGGGAAAGATATAAAAGGGACCAAAGGGACAACTTTTACTCAGAGGGTGGTATGTGTATGGAATGAGCTGCCAGAGGAAGTGGAGGAGGCTGGTACAATTGCAACATTTAAAAGGTATATGAATAGGAAGGGTTTAGAGGGATATGGGCCAGGTGCTGGCAGGTGGGACTAGATTGGATTGGGATATCTGGTCAACATGGATGATTTGGACTGAAGGGTCTGTTTCCGTGCTGTACATCTCTATGACTCTAAGTTTGGCAAAGCATCAAACTTAAGGAAAAAGCATACAGAACTGCACAAAGAAGAGTCGCAGGTCAGATGGTTGGTCAGGACATAAAGAAAAACAGAGAATGGCAAGAAATTAATCAGGAGGAAGAATTTGGATTATGAGAAAATGAATAGCAAGAGTTTCTGCGATGTTTAAAAAGGAAGAGTGAATACTGTGATTGCTAGTCTTTTAGAGAGTGGGAAGACATTGGTAGATAAAAAGAAAATGCTGGAGGAAATGAACAAATGTTCTACTTCTGTCTTCATTATAGACCATGCAAAACCATGTTCAAGTAATAGGTGAGAAACAGGAAGTCGAAGGGACAGAAGAACTAAGAAACATGACTATCACAGGGCAAATGATACGAAGCAAACAAGATAACACATCTTTGAGTCTAAATGGATTTCATCCTAAATAGATTGTTAATGAGATAGTGGCTATATTAGTGTTAATTTTTCAAAATTCCCTACATTCAGGAAAGGTTTCATCAGACTAAAAAGAAGCAAAGATAACGCCGACATTCATGAAGGGAGGGAGGCAGGAAACTATAGGTCCAACTTGATGCCCATCATTGAGAAGCCGTGAGAATTGATTATTAAAGCAATTATAGCTGCATTCTTCGGCAAATTCGGGGCAATCAGGAAAAGTCAGTATGGTTATGTCAAAGAAAATTACAGTAAACTAAATTACTGGAGTTCCTCGAAGTAGTAACTATTGTAGATAAAAGGTAGCCTGTAGACGTGCTATACTTGGACTCCCAGAAGGCATTTGATAAAGTGTAACATTAAACAGTTCGTGCGGAATGTAGAAGTCATGGTGTCAAGGGTGACAAAATAACATATTTGGAAAATTAGCTGGCTGGCAGAAAACAGAGTGTATATGTAAATGGATCTTTGGCTGATTGGAACAATGTGATGAGTGGCATCCTGTGCTCAAGCCTCAGCTTTTTACAAATTACGTCCGTGAATTAGATGAGGGGAATGAAGCATGGTGAGCTAAATTCGTAGATGACATCGCGCTAGGTAGGATTGTGACAGAGACATAGAACATAGAACATAGAAGAATACAGCGCAGTACAGGCCCTTCGGCCCTCGATGTTGCGCCGATCCAAGCCCACGTAACCTACACTAGCCCACTATCCTCCATATGCCTATCCAATGCCCGCTTAAATGCCCATAATGAGGGAGAGTCCACCACTGCTACTGGCAGGGCATTCCATGAACTCACGACACGCTGAGTAAAGAACCTACCCCTAACATCTGCCCTATACCTACCCCCC
>NC_057724.1:62788009-62869737 GCF_004010195.1 Chiloscyllium plagiosum
GACAGCGAGGACATAAAAATCAAGGCCAATGGCTCTGCAATCTCTTCCCTTGCTTCCCAGAGAATCCTAGGATAAATGCCATCAGGCCCAGGGGACTTATCTATTTTCACCTTTTCCAGGATTTCCAACACCTCTTCTCTACATACCTCAAAGCCATCCATTCTCCTTATTTGTGACTCAGTATTCACATCGACGACAATGCCCTGTTCCTGAGTAAATACTGAAGAAAAGTATTCATTCAGTGTCTCCCCAATCTCTTCCGCCTCCACACGCAACTTCCCACTACTATCCTTGACTGGACCTATTCCTACCCTAGTCATTCTTTTATTCCTAACATACCTATAGAAAGCCTTAGGGTTTTCCCTAATCCTACCGACTAAGGACCTTTCATGTCCCCTCCTTGCTGCTCTTAGCTCTCTCTTCAGGTCCTTCCTGGTTACCTTATAACTCTCAATCGCCCCAATTGAACCTTCACGTCTCATCTTGAGATAGGCCGCCCTCTTCCATTTAACAAGGGATTCCAATTCCTTATTAAACCGCGGCTCCCTCACACGACCCTTTCCTCCCTGCCTGAGGGGCACATACTTATCAAGGACACTCAATTGTTGCTCCTTGAACAAGCTCCACATATCAATTACACCCTTGCCTTGAAGCTTACTTTTCCAGGCCACACATCCTAAGTCATGCCTCACAGCATCATAATTTCCCTGCCCCCATCTATAACTCTTGCCCTGTAGTGCACTCTTATCCCTCTCCATCACTAGATTAAAAGTCTCCGAATTGTGGTCACTGTCCCCAAAGTGCTCACCTACCTCTAATTCTAACACCTGGCCTGGTTCATTACCCAGAACCAAATCCAGTATGGCCTCACCTCTTGTTGGCCTATCTACATATTGTGTCAGGAAACCCTCCTGCACACATTGGCAAACACTGACCCATCTAACGAACTTGAGCTATAGCTTTCCCAATCAATATCAGGAAAGTTAAAGTCCCCCATAACATAAGGATGCTGCAGACAGATATAGATTGGTAGATTGAGTAGACAAAATCTGCTCAATAGAGTGCAATGAGGAGGGGGAATATGAAGTTGTTCACTCTGCCAGGAAGAATACAATTTGAGAGTATTGCTTAAATGAAGAATAACTGCAGAGTTCTGAGGTGCATAGTGATTTCAGCTTTCTGTTCCATGAGTTGCAAAACATTAAGGGTCAAGTATAGCACATAATCCAGAAGGCTAATAGGATGCTTTCTTTTATTATGAGAGGAATTGAGCATAAAAATAAGGATGTTACACTTCAGTTATACAGGGCTTTGGTGAGACCACAACTCAAATAGTGTGTGTAATTTTGGTCTCCTGAGGAAGGTAGCAACAGAGGAACAGTCATTGCACATTCAGCTCATCGAGTTTACTCCACCATTTAACACAATCACGGTTGATCAAACTCTTTATGCCTTTGATAATCAAATATTTATCAACCTCCACTTTAAATATAGTCAAAGACTAAGCTTCCACAGCCCTCTGGGATAAAGAATTCCAAAGCTGCACTTCCCTCTGAGTCAAAAGATTTCTCCCCATCTTCATCTTAAATTGCATTCCCCTCTTTTTACATTGTGCCCCAGGTTTGAAATTTCACAAACAGGAGAAATGTCTTGCCTGCATGTATTCTATTAATCTCTTTAAGGATTTTATAAGTTTCAATGATATCACCTCTCATTCTTTGAAACTCTGGAGAAAAAAGGCCCAGTTTGCCCAATCTTTCTTAATAAGACAGTGCCACTGTCCCAGAAACAAGTCTAGTGAATCTTTGATGTCCTCTCTCAATGCCGTAATAGCTTTCTTGCAATAAGAAGACTAAAATTGTTCATAATTCTCCAGAAGTAGTGTAACAAACTTCCTATACAATTGATGCAAGATTTCACTAAACCTGTCCTCTTACAATAAAGTCTAACATTTCATTCACCTTTCTGATTGCTACAGCTTCATGTTAGCTTTCAGTAGCTTATTGACAAGGATACTTTTCATGTCTACACTTTCCAATCTCTCACCATTTAAGAAATATTCTATCCATCTGTTCTTCCCACCTCACATTTTTTCACATTATACTTGCTCTGCCATGTTCCTACCTATTCATTAAGCCTATCTGAATCCTCCTGAAAACTTATTGTATTTTCCTCACAACACACATTTTCACTTTGCTTTGTAATATCTTCAAATGTGGAAATATTACATTTAATCCCCATGTCCAAAACATTGACATACACTGTAAACAGTTAGGGTAGTACTAATGTTTGCAGTACATCACAGCCTGGCAACATGCAAATGACTTATTTACTCCTATGCTCTGCTTATTAGCCAATTCTTAATCCATGCCAATACATTCACTCCTGTACCATGTCCTTTAATCTTGCTAAGTTCCTCCAGTTTCTGAAACTACTGCCGCACACAGTTCTTGGAGATCTGCAGGGCAGCAGAAAAAAATCTAGAGGAAATGTAGACGACCTACTCGATCACTCAGGACACCCGCCCCACTTGCACTAAAAGTAACAGTTGTGCCACTAACTTTCATCTCCCTAAATACCTGCTACTGCCTCACTCCAAATGAAAAACAGCCCATAAATTGGACGGAAAGAATCATCTCCCAGAAGGCATTAAAGCGTGGGCACAATAGGAAAGACCACTGGCTGAGGTCTTCCCGCTGAAGTTAAATGGAGGTCCATTCAGTTTTGGACCCTCCTGATGCCTCAACTGCATGTAAATACAGTCTGAAAAGTCAAACTCCAGTGTTTGTTTCTTTTCTTCATCTCTGATTGTACAGAACCAAACTGCATTTATGAATATGTATATATAGAGAGATGTTTTTGAAATGATAAAAAGGGTCATGATGGATAGAGGGCCTCTGAAATTCATGCCTTAAGAGGGGAGCATCCTTACTCAGAGCACCCACAAGGCTGACTGTGTTTATTTAAGTCATTGGTATTAGAAACTGTCCATAACTACTGCACTGAGACCTTCCACCCACCTGAAAGCTATGCCCTTTGACTGTTCACAACCACGTTAAGCTTCCTGGCTTTGTGTCTGTGTTAATTGGCAATCAATACAGCTGTGCTGTGAGCCTCTGGCTGTGGGGTAAGGCACATAAAGACAAAGCAAGGCTGGAATGCTGTGAGCATCTAGTAGACTCAAAGTGGGGGAGTGTGAAGAGAGTGAGTGAACAGGCTGGAGATGCAGCCTGGTCAAGTTCATGAACCATTTGCATGTTCCTGAACACAGTATCCTTGCTGCAGCATTTCAATGAGAGTTGCCAGTGCATACCAAGGTGCAGCGCTGAAGTGCAGATGCATCCTGTAAGTGGATCAGAGGTGTGCCATGAGGGTTCTTGGAGGCTGGCATGTATTGTTTGCCAATGTCTCTTTGTAATTTTATACTGTCATCAACACTATCTACAATAATGCCTGATGAAGGGCTTCTGCCTGAAGCGTCACTTTTCCTTCTCCTCGGATGCTGCCTGACCTGCTGTGCTTTTCCAGCAGCACTCTAATCTCCAGCATCTGCAGTCCTAACTTTCACCTATGGGCTACATGTGGCTGGTGCCCATGAAGTGTGCCCTGAGATGCTGTTGCCTGGTCTCCAACATGTATTTCCGTTGGAGCAAGCGGCAATCTGTAAGTCGCTGGGTACCCGCTCTGGCTTTCATGTTGAAAATTCTCAACGTCTATGTTTGCTCGCGGTGGGTCATCCAATAGGTAAAACACACAGTTAATAAGGTCAAAAACAAGCACTAATCACCTCCTTCCTTAAAAGGCAGCTCTCTACTGCCTAGCGAGAATCTTGCCCGAATGTAGCTCAAAGATGCAGCAAGTTGTTCCTGACATCAGGATAGGCCTCATTGATTTCTCAGGCATTTTTACACATTTCCCACCAAGGCTCAAGTCATTCAGGCCCTTGTAACACCCCATGAGATGTGTCTGGACATTATAAACAGGAAGAAGCTGTTCCCATTGACAGAAGCCAGGGGTCACAGATTTGAGGGAATTTTCAAAAGAACAAATGGTGTCATGAGAAATTACAATTTTCATGCCATGAATGATAGAATCTGAAAATGACTGCTTGAGATGGTGGTGGTGGGAAGGTCAATGGGGATTTTCTAAGTGGAACTTGATTCATTAAGGTAGAAACCATGGAATTGAGGGAAAATCACTTATGGCTGGGAACGAGGATTAATGACAGGTGACAGAAAGTAGGGATAATGGGTATGTCCTCAAACTGGCAGGATGTGACTAGCGGTGTCCCACAGGGATCTATGCTGGGGCCTCAGTTCTTCACATTATTTAGTAACAATTTGGATAATAACATAGAAATTCACATATCCAGAAGGATGACACAAGGATTATTATCCAAAAGGATTATTGTAGGTAGTGTTGATGACAGCATAAAATTACAAAGAGACATTTATAGACCAGGTGAATGGACAAAACTGTGACAAGTGAATTACAGTGTAAGGAAGTGTGAGATTATCCATTTTTGACTGGAAAAGGATTGATCAGGATACTTTCTAGATGGTATAAAGTTCAATACAATGGATGTCCAAAGAAACTTGGAGGTTCAGGTGCACCGATCTTTAAAATGACACAAACAGATGCAGAAAATAGTCAAGAGGGTGAATAGAATGCTAGCCTTTGTATCTGGAGGACTGAAGTAGAAGGATTCCGAAGTTATGCTGCAGTTATACAAAACCCTGGTTAGACCACACTTGCTGTGCTGTAAGCTGATCTGGCCACCAGACTTTAGGAAGGATATATTGACCTTGGAGGGAGTACAACATAGGTTTACAAGAATGATACCTGGACTTCAGGGGCTAAGTTATAAAGAGAGACTATATAAAATTAGCCCTGTTGTTTCTCGAAGTTAGAAGATTAGGGGATGATTGATTGAAGTCTTCAAGATTTTAACAGGAAAAGAAGAGTAGATAAAGATAAAACTATTTCCGCTGGTTGACAATTTTAGAACTAAGGGGCACAATCTCAAAATCAGGGCCAGACCATCCAGGAGAGATGTTAGGAAGCACTTCTACAGTGAAAGGGTGGTGGAAGTTTAGACTCTATTCCACAAATAGCACTGGATGATGGATCCATTAATTTTAAATCTGAGATAGATAAATGCCTGCTTTGCACAGGTTGAAAGGAATATGGGCATAGGATGTAGGAATTAGAAACAGAAATTGGCAATTCATCCCTTCAAGCCCATTCTGCCATTTAGCATGATCATGACTGATCTTATCGAGGTCTTAACTCCACTTTCCTGCCTGCTCCTGCTTTTCATCAGAAACGTGCCTATTTCTTTCTTGAATCTGATTGATTTTGTTTCCACTGTACTCTGTGGCAGTGAGTTCCACAGATTCACAATCAACTGCGAGAAGTTGTTTCCCCTCATCTCCATTTTGAACCTACCTCCTCTCAGTCTACGTCAATGACCTCTTGTTCAATACTGTCCCATACGGGAGAATATCTGTTCAATGACTACCTTATAAATCCCCTTTAGCATTTCATATACCCCAGCAAGTACAAGCCCAAGCCATTCAACTTCTCCTCATACCTCAGCCCTTTCATCTCTGGAATCAACCTTGTGAACCTCCTCTGAACTGCTTCCAGTGCCACCACATCCTTCTTCAAATAAGGAGACCAAAACTGGACACAGTCCTCCAGGTATGCTCTCAACAATGTCTTAGATAATTGTAACAACACTTGTTTACCTTTATAATCTAGTCCTTTTGCAATAATCGCCAGGATTCCATTTGCCTTTGTTATTGTATGCCACACTTGCACACTTAGCTTCTACAATTCATGCACAAGGACACCCAGATCCCCTGCACTGATGCACCTTAAATCTACTTCCCATTTAAATTATAATTTGCCCTTTTATTTTTCTGTCCTAAAATGGATAACCTCACATTTATCCACATTAAACTCCATCTGCCAAATTCTGATCTATTCTCCTAGCTCATCAATATTTATCTGTAAACTCTGTATTTGTCATCACAGCCTGCTTTCCCACATATTTTTGTATCATCCATGACTTTTTTCTACATTACACTTTGTTCCTGCTTGTAGATCATTTATAAAGATTGTGAATAGTTGAGGTTCAAGAACTGAACCCTGTGACACCCCACTAGTTGGTTATCTAGGGCAAGACCCATTTATCTCGACCCTCTGCTTTCTGTCAATCAGTCAATCCTCTATCCAAGCCAATACCCAGGCATAGGGAGTTGCACGACAGCCAAGTATATAAAGTTAGGCCACAGATCAGCCATTATCTCAATGAATGGCAAAACAGGCTCGAAGGGTTGAATGGCCTACTTCTGTTCCTATGAAGTCAAAAGAAAAATCAGGGCTATGGACAAAGCCAGATGGGTGGTATTTCTGTTCTGCTTTTGCTTCCATCAGTTTTTTTTTAACCTCATGTGGCAATGCTCATGTTATCTCCCATAACATAAGAAACTGAGCATGGATATTGTGGAACTAAATAATCCAACATTTATTGCAGCTAGCTATTACATACCAACATTATATTTCTCAGAAACCTAAGTGGCTGAGTTAATATTAAGTGAATAGTTTTCAACAGAGGAGCATGCTTCCAGCAATGTGTGATCCCAGGGGTACAATGGAGTATGAGACCTTCCGACCCTCAGGTCTGATGCTATGATACAACAAGATACCAGAGCTTGTCTCTGAAAGATAGACTGATGTACTGACTGTAAAACATAATATAACTAGTTGAATTGCTCTTGCAGAAAGCCAGCACAAACACAACATGCCAAATGGTCTTCGATGTTACAGCTATTCTACAATTCTTGGAAGGGAATGACCTGGACCTCACTGTTTATCGGGACCGATGCAAGCAAAGATGGTGATTGATTTTGAAAGGAAATAGGATGGGTTCATAAGTTAAGCAAACATGCAGCTCTATGAGATAAAGCAGAGAAAAGGGACTGATTGCATTGCTCTACAGAGCGGCCGGCATGGACTGGATGGGCCAAATAGCCTCCTTCTGTGCTGTAATGACTTTTTGACTCTATGACATCACTAAAACAGGTTTTCTGGCGATTATCACAGTGCTGCTTGTGGAACCTTGCTGTGTGCAAATTGGTTGGCATGATTCCTGCATTACAACAGTGACTACACTTCAAAAGTTCTTGCTTTCTTTCCCCACACTGAGTATTGTACAGGACCAGCATTGGCACACAGTGAGGTCCAATTAGTGAATAGATATATAACCTACACTGTGATCTGAAAGGAACAAAATCATACCCTGATTAGAAACAGATTCTCCAGATCAAGAGGAACTTTAAAGATATGAGCTTTCCTGTTAAACAGTGAAAACATCACTAAGTTCTTCCACACAAAATCCTGCTGCAGATAATTGCCTTATGATCCATAAATTCTAAAGCGAAGAGATGCAGTATTTATATCACAACTCTGTCTCTAGAGGGACCAAAGCCCACCTCCTAAGGTGAATGAACAAGGGATTTCCAGAGATAAATCATTATTTTTTGCAAGTTTAACTTGCCTTTGCCAGCACTGGTGCTGCTTGAAATGATTTCTTGGCCACACACAGTTCTAGCTGCCGGCCCATCTGTACAGGTCAGCAGTGTAATTTCGAGGTGGCTGGTCTATATTTGTCTTTTTGCCACACCTTTAAAGACCTGCAGCCAGAAACCAGAAGTTGAACACACACGATTTGAACGGTGCCAGATCAAATCTAAACCCATCCCTCAATGAAATTTATAAATGTGTAAAAATTCAGTCTGACTACATTATGGATTCTCCAGCGTTGTCTTCCTGCACCCCATGGCTGGGATTTCACGTCTCAGGCTTGGAATGAAAGCCAGAAGAAAATAAACTAATGCATACCACTGTGCAGCCCTTTGGTGGTATGTGCCTCAGAAATAAAAATTCCTATTTTGGAGTTTGACACATGTTGAAGTGCCAATCTTAGCTCAACCTGGGAGATATTCAGCTTTCTTGTCTGAACGCTCAGGATCGCATGGGTGAAAGAAAATCTCATTGCGTGCTTTCAACAGAATGCTTCAGACTCCTTCTCTTGAATACAGACATGTCCTGTTAGGATGGAGTTAATCTGCCACATTTCCCCTTCTGGACTCCAGTCATCTGACTTTTAAGGTTAAGGCAGTCGAGTTAAAATCATCATTGTTTGCCTTAACTCCAACTCTCAGGCTGCTTACCAATGTGCCCGAGTGACATTTAGCTTTTCCTGCTAGAATGAATCTGACAGAAATAACCAATTTAAGGCCAGTTAGCACTGCATTCTAGGGAAGGTTATTCTATTGGAATGTTGACACCAGGTCCTACGATGAAATGTTATTTTTGAGTCATGATTGTAGGAATATAGCATCAGCCACTCAGGGAGAATGGGTAGTTGCTGTGTTACAACTTTTTTGTAACTCTATATAATATTTAGCCAAATTAAAATCCACCTGATGGAGGAAAAATCAAATAAGGTTAGATTTTCCTTTGTTTTTGGTATTAAAAAATAGAAATACAGAAAATAGGTGCAGGAATAGACCATTCAGCCCTTTCTGATGGAGAGCTTATGCTCAAAACATTGATTCTCCTTCTCTTCGGATGCTGCCTAACCAGCTGTGCTTTTCCAGCACCACACTGTCGACCCACATGTGGCCCTTCAAGCCTGCACCACACTCAATGTGATCATGGCTGATCATGCAACCTCAGTATCCCATTCCCGCTTCCTCTCCATACTCCCGGCTTTCTTTAGCTGCAAGGGCCATGTCCAACTCCCTCTTGAGTATATCTAATGAACTGCCCCCAACGTCTTCCTGTGGGAGAGAATTCCACAGCTTCACAATTCTCTGAGTGAAGAAATTCTTCCTTATGTCAGTCATGAATGGCTTACCCCTTATTCTTAGAGTGTGACCCCTAGTTCTGGACTCCCCCAATGTCAGAAACATTCTTCATGGATCTAGCCTGTCCAGTCCCATCAGGATTTTATATGTTTCTCCCCTCATTCTTCTAAATTCCAGACAGTACAGCAATCCAGTCTTTCCTCGTATGTCAGTCCTACCATCCCGAAATTCAGTCTGATGAACCTTCACCGGACTCCCTGAATAACAAGAATGGCCTTCCCCAGACTAATGGGCCAAAACTGCATACAATACTCAAGATGTGGCCTCACCAAGGCCATGTTTAACTGCAGCAAGATTAAATATTGACAGAATGACTGTCACCAGGTTTAAAACAGGGCAAAATGGAAATGACCTGTTTACACCTGATTTTGCCTGTGTTAACTTATCTGCATAGCTTCAGAAATAAACCTGGACGAATGTACTGATGTGGGATATAATTTCCATGGGCATTCTCCCAACTGACCACAATAATCCGAGTAAACAGCATGAAATGCAGGATGTTCGTCCATTGTTTGTTCCAATTATCTGCCAAAATCAATGAGTATTTGGAATAACCCTCACAGAAGTTATAGGCACACCTTAGGGCGGGAAGAGAGAAGCTGTGTATAAGCTAAATCTCAAGTGATGCATACAATCAAAGGTGAATATCGCAAAGGAACAAAAATTAGAAAAGGTTTGGAGGGAGAAAGGAAGAGAAAAATATGAAAATTGCCTTAGCATCATATGGTAAAAGCACGGAATGCTTACAGTGCATGAACCCATTCAGTCTGTTGAGTTTGTGATAGTTCTCTAAGAATATGCAACTAGTCCCATTCTATCACTGTACCCCATAAGATTAAATGAGGTATAAGCATTTCTGAATAATCATTCTATTCAATTTGAATAGCCTTTGAAGAGTTGCAAGAAAAAAAAATTATACTCCAGGTAAAATTGTATGGGACAGGAAGAACATAAGGGAGGAAGGGGAAAGGTAATTCGTCGGACAGATTAGAGTCTGCGGGTAAGTCATAGAGTTGTACGTCAAAGAAACAGACCCTTCGGTCCAATTTGTCTATGCTGACCAGATATCCTAAATTAATCTAGTGCTATTTGCCAGCATCAGGCTCATATCCCTTTAAACTCTTCCTATTCACAAATCCATCCAAATGTTTTGATTTGATTAGATTACATTACCTACAGTGTGGAAACAGGTCCTTCAGCCCAACAAATCCACACCGATCCTCCGAAGAGTAACCCACCCAGACCCATTTCCCTTTGACTAATGCACCTAACGTTATGGGCAATTTAGCATGGCCAATTCACCTAGCCTGCACATCTTTGTGGACTGTGGGAGGAAACTGAAGCACCTGAAGGAAACTCATGCAGACACGGGGAGAATGTGCAAACAGCACACAGACAGTCTTTCGAGGCTGGAATCGAACCTGGGTCCCTGGTACTGTGAGGCAAGAATGCTAACCATTGAACCACCGTGCCACCATTTTGAGTCATGGCACAGTCCCACACTAGGCTCCTTGTTTGATGGTTTCTGCAGTTGGCATGGTGGTGTATGATGAGGATCCTTGCCTCCACTCAACAGTACAAATCCTGTAATGCAGCTTGTCTGCAAATAGGTCAAACATGCATCATACCATGGCTGATTATTCATCCTTACCACTCTACTTCTGTCTCTGCTGACCTTGACCCTGAGAAGTTAGACACCTACAAACATTGCCAGGACTGTAGAAATGGCTAATCATACTTCAATAGTCACAGCCAATCAGACTATGACAATTGTTGATTTCTCCTTCCTTTAGTGCCAATCCAAGCAAGCTAACAACATGTTGCATTTATATAACAACTTTATTGAAGAGAAGTACCCCAAGCTGCTTCTCAGAGTTGAAAGGTGGAAAATAAAATTAATATTAAGCCAAAGAAAGAGATATCAGGAGGGGGAAACCAAAACATCGGTTAGAGGCAGTGGAGGTTTGAAGTATTACAGGGGGAATTGTGGAAGGTATTTCAAGGTGTTCAACTCAGACAATGAGAACACAGCCTTCAGTGATGGGCAGAAGGGAGGAGGTAGACTCAAGGGATTGGGGAATCAGAAGAAGAGAGATTACACAAAATGTGCTGAAATGAAAATCGTGATTAGGATGGTAAAGCCATCATGTAATGTTTGGTTTGCTTTTGATTCAGGTGCTTGTATACTTCAATAATCTATCTAAATTCTGTTGGAATATTTTCCCTTGAGAAGAGTTGGCCTCACGAGCAATACATCTGTCAAAGTCACAATATTAGCATATATTGTTCAACAGGGGTAGTAAAGAAGCATTTGTCCTGATGCCTGATCTATTTGGCATTCGTCCATCACTCCTTTCCTCCTTCCAGCTATGCCAGAAGAGGATTCCCACTGCCGGGAGGCATTCTTGATATTTATCAATTGACACAAGGCTCAAGAATCAAAGTACCTGGAGGCAAAAACAAATTGGCATGCACAAGAAAGAATGAATAAAAACAGTTAAGAAATGTCAAATGAAAGTAAAATACTGTGTATGTTGGAAATCTGAAATGCAAAAAGGAAAGTGCTGCAGAAATGCAACAGGTCTGGCAGCATCTCTGGAGTGAGAAGCAAAGTTAATATTTCGAGTTCAATGGCTTTTTGGATTTTACTTTGGCAAGAAATGGCACTTCACTTTCTTGTGTCCTTTGCATATTTGATTGTGTATTGCTGCTTGCAATGCTAGACGTCCATTAAAACAAGCAATCAATGTGTCAAGTTCTTTTAGAGGCACATTTGGTTGATTCCTGGTGTGGTTGCAGTAAAAGGAAGTGACAAGCTTGACGTGTCAACAGATTAATATTTAAGCTGGCCACTTCAAACATTGCTGCAACCACACTTTAGAATATGTGTTGGCGTGCAAACATGGTCTGCTTACAAAGCATTGGTCTCCGTACAGCCCAAATGCTGAGCTGGTAAACGGAGAAATCCAGGGTGACCAGTTCAACAGCTCTGAGGAGACAGAAAATCGTCTCAAGAATGCTAACACTGAGACGTGTTGATGCCAGTACTCTGCTTCTGAGTGACGCTGATTTAAGAACACCTTTACACCTGACAAATGAGGTTGTAGCTGTCAGTAACATCAGGCATGGACAAATACACACGGCCGAATACAAGGAAGGTGCAGCGTAGCAGGAAATCATTACAGACCTCAGCAACAACACTGGGGCACATTGATTGAGGGATTTGAATGCAAAACAACACTTAACAGACAGGGATTAAAGAGATCGAGAAAGGAGAAAGCTGAAATGCTTTGCAAGTAGAGTTGTAGGTCCAAAACTCACTGGCAACTGTTTTATTTATTGATGTCAAACAGCTTACCATGGCAAAGCCTGACCAAATATGTGAGCAAAAGGAGATTGGCAGTTTGTAACAAAACTAGCATGCTGACATCCCATTTTAAAATGGTTTTGCTAATACATAACACAGATTTCAATATCCAATGCTCTGCCTTCAACTTGAGAGAAGAGTTCTCAAGTGATGAAGGCAGAGGCACTGGGATTTGAAGTGTAACTTGGATCGACAGAGATTTTTCCCAAATTTCAAAACAAAAGTAAAATTACAATTGAATTGTTGGATATGGGTACTCTTTCTGCCCATATCCCCTCCTCCCATATCCCAGCAGCAATTTGGAGATGTGTTTTGAAGAATTCTCAAGCTACTTGGGGAAGCCATCAGTATTACCCCTAGCATCTGAAAGTAGGTGTAGGTGCTGTTTTAGGCCATAGTGAATCCCTCAAGGACACTGGCTCACTGTCAATAAAGTGAAGGAAGAATTAATAGCACTCAATTCAGTTTATTGACCTTGCACTCACTTGACTATAGACTTCTATTTTCCCGTGTAATGAAGATCAAAGGATGCTCTAATTGAAGCGGTTTAAATAAGTAAAGGAATCAATAGTATAGATGGGGGGATCCAGAATCATGCAGCATAACCTTAAAGTTAGAGCCAGGCCATTTATGGGCAATATTACAAAGATCAAAAGATAGTGAAAATCAAAATCAGTCTCCACCAAAAATTGTTGAGGCTGAAGGTCAATTGGAAATTTCAAACCTGAAATTGATAGCTGTAAAAATGGTTACAAAAGGTTGTGGAACCAAAACAGGTGGTTGCAATTCAGAATTGAATGCTGGAAAAAAATCGACATGATTCCTCGCCCTATATTACTGCTTATAGTTTATCAGCATGCGCAATTCACTGATGGATTTGACAAGCCTTTAAGGCCTTTGACATAAGGTCTCTTCAAAGCACATTATGGCATCTGATATTCCTGCATTAAGACTGGGTGTGTCCTGCATTGACTCCTGCTGATTGCAGGAATCTTGATGCATGATGTTCATAGCTCCCCACCTAGGTTTTGGGACAGGGCATTGGAAGGCCAAAGTAGTAAACTGATATTCTTCAGCAGGCTTTCTGGAGACACAGTCATCCGGTATCAAAATGATCTGGAGCAGGTCTGGAAATGTTTTGGATTGATGTATTTTTGTACTTAATGCCTTGATTGTAATCCCAATGGAGAGTGCCATCCCAACATTTCTGGGCACAGGCTCTTTATTATCAGGCATGGATCCTGATGGATGCAGGGCTGTTCAATGTGAACAGAAAAATACCTAATACACTGCAAGTCTACACTGATTAAACACAAGGTTCAATGATACTGGGGATGCTCCCTTAAGTTCTTTGAACACCAGGGTAGATCTGCAGACACTTAACATCCATTAACAGTGACAACTGAATGGAGGAGACCTCTTGTAAAACCATAACAACATGCAATTACATTGCACCTTTAGTACAGAAAAGGTTACAAAAAGCTTCACAGTGACACAAAATAAGATCATGATCAAACAAGGAAGATGATATTAGGTGGGAATGATCAAATACTGGGTTCAGCAGCTAGCTTTTAGTGAGGGTATACTAACAGGAAATGGAGCAGGCAGACCAGAGAGGAAGAAGATGTTAGGATGGAAATTTTAAAGGTTGAGACCTGCATGATCAGGGGTCTGTCAAAACTCAGAGTATTGTTCCAAATTACATTCACCCAATTCAGCGACATCTTAGGAATAATCTGATTTCAAGTTGCACTAAAAGATGATGTTAGGGAGTACGCGGAAGGAAGTGCACAGTTCAGTGAGAATTAGTCAGAACATCTTGCTTTAAGCTGGGAATTTCTTGTAGCTCTAAACCACTACTTACAAATCTACATTCACATATAGTCCATCTTTCACTTTGGTATCCTGCATTAAAATTGCTAACTTTAAAATTCATATACTATTGAACAACTAAATTCTGCAAACTCTTATTTCAAGCTGTTTGATTTGTTTTACTTACCTTGAATGAGGGCACAGGTAGATTCAAACAGATAAGACCTGGGAGCATGACACACACAAAAGCAAATTCTCATCTATTTTGCATGTGCGTCTGACAGTAAGGGAGTGATAAATGTGGAATCATTTAATAGAAGTATTGAAACTTATAAAGGCCTTTAATCACATAAGACAAGGGATGGCATAGTGGCTTGGTGGTTAGCACCACTACTGCATAATACTGGTGACCTGGGTTCAATTCCACCTTCAGGTGACTATTGGTGTGGAGTCTGCACGTTCTCCCCATGTCTGCAGGGGTTTACTCTCATAGTCCAAAGATGTGAAGCTTAGGTAGATTGGCCATGCTAAATTGTGGATAGTGCCCAGGGGTTGTGTGGGATGCTCTTTAGAGGGTCAATGTGGAATTGATAGGCTGAATGGCCTTCTTTCGCACTATAAGGATTCTATGAAATGATTCCCACTGGCAGGAGGATCAGAGAAGGCATTGAGCAGAATTTTTTTTTGGAGCAAGCTGTTATGATTTGGAATGTGTTATCCGAAAGGGTATTATTCTACCCAACATATGTTTGTGTAAAAAGCTAATGATTGTTGAAGTCTGGGGAAAGGAAACTATTGAAAATGTCTTTGAAAGAGGCAGCACCAGGGAACCAAGTGGTCTCGAGCAGTGTTGCATGACCCAATGTTGAATCAAAAGGCCGCTTTCAAAAAAAGAGATAAGTATTGCTTGAATGTGAGTGAGAGTTGATATATGACAAAGGTTTTATACATTACCATCTTAAGGAATATCAAATGATGTAGGATCCTTTTGCAGTGACTGATACCATTTTTACACCACTGAGAAAAGATCTGTGCATATTTTATAGCCTCAGGAGGTATTTACACCAGGTATTTCAGTTATTTTAGTAACTATTTGGTGTGTAAAGCAGGTATAATCAGCAGGAGGTGCAAAGCCAGGCGCTCTGGAGGATTGTGACAGCAGATATGTAAAGAGCTGTACTTAGCTCATTGACCTGTCATCCTGCTCAGCTTGATGGCTTTGACTTCCCTTAAAGTGAGTTAAACTATTGTTACACCTTCCAAAATAAAATGTGTTTGCAGAGGAAATTACACATGACTTCCCCAGGCATGTTCATTTGCAAGCCTATTGAGGAAATCTTCAATACAAAACACAAATTAGCAGCTGAACTAAAAGGAACGTCCTTTGTGGTTGGTGATAAGGCAGTTCAGCCTCTGCTCTTCAGAAGCAAATTGGAGGGTAAGCAAATAAGAGAAGGCTTTTTTCACTTCACTGCAATTCTTACTTTTTTAAATTTCACACTTTAAATTTTCAGGGATTTAGAAACACTTGGAACAGGTGTAGACCATTCTGCCCTTCAGTCTTGCTTTGTACTGTAATTCAAATTGGATATGGCTGATCTGCATAAGAACTCTGTTATTCCCGCTTGGTTCTGCATTTCTTGATAACATTATGTAATACATCTTCAAATCAGCACCAACAGGTTTTCAAAGGAGACAAATTTCCAAATTCCCACAGGTAGACAGAATGGTGAAGAAGGCATTTGACATGCTTGCCTTCATCAGTCAGAGCGCTAAGTACAGGGGTTGTACAAGAACTTTACCATCGTATTATAGAAGAATTGACTGCCCTTTTGAAAAATCTCCATCAGGTTGTCGCTCAACTCAAACATTCAAAAAATGCAAAACAATTTTATGTATTACGTCCTCGTTATTTAAATCTCTAAGCCTAGCATATCTGGTGAATCTGCACTGAATCAAGGAGTGACTAAAGCACAGAAAGAAGCCATTCAGCTCACACTGACTCTCTCCGAGAGCAACTTACCCAGTCTTATTCTATTGTCCTTACCCTGCAAGTATGCAATTGCTTTTTTTCTTCAGATACTTAACCTTTTTTTAAAAAAAATGTACTGATGCAATGTGGGATTCACTGGTTAGACCAGAATCTATAGACCATTCCCAATTACTTTTGAGAATGAGCTGACTACCTTCATAAACCACTGCAGTCCTTGGGATATCGGGACTGTTAGAGAGTGAGTCCCAGAATTTTGACCCAACGATAGTGGGAGATGGGCAATAAGTCAGGTGATTTTTGATTCAGAACGCAATTTGAAGATTGCTGTCTTTGTCCTTCTAGGTGGTTGTGGTCATGGTCGTGGAAGATACAGTCTAAAGAGCCCGACAGCGTACATTATAAATGATACACACTGCTGTCAGCAGTGAAGCGAGTGAATATCGAACATTATGGGGTTTGAGTGCCAATCAAGCAACATAAGAGTTGTAATCTCTGGATTGCTGCCTGTGCCACGTGCTAGTGAGGTCAAAAGCAAGAAGGTAATACAGTTGAATGCATGGCTAAAGAACTGGTGTAGGAGGGAGAGTTTCAGATATCATTGGGCTCTCTTCCAGGGGAGGACGGACCTGTAAGAGAATGACAGGTTCACCTAAACTTGAGGGGCATCAAGATACTTGCCAGGAGGTTTGCTAGTATCATTTGGGGGAGTTTAAATGAGTATGGCAGGGGACTGGCACAATCGGAGCAGAAGTGCTTTATGAGGCGTGATTGAGGAGAAGGTAGAGGATAAATCAAATAAGTGGAATAGGAAGATAAGGCAGGACCAGGAACATGGAGGGCCTGGCAGTCTGAAATGTATTTATTTTAATGTCAGGAGTATAACAAGTAAGGCAGATGAGCTTAGAGCCTGGAATAGTCCATGGAACTATGATGTTGGAGCCATTACAGAAACTTGGTTGAGAGAAGGGCAGGACTGGCAGCTCAATGTTCCAGGATTTAGATGTTTTGGGGGAGATCAACAGGGAGTTGCATTACTCATTAATAAGAATTTCACAGCTATACTAAGAGAGGCTATCTTGGAGGGCTTGTCCAGTGAGGCAATATGGTAGAACTCAGGGATAAGAAAAGTGCAGTCACTATATATGGGCTTATACTGTCAGCCTCACAAATGCCAGTGGGAGATAGAGCAGATTGTGGAAAGATGGCTGTTGCTGTAGGTGATTTTAACTTCCCCAATATTGACTGGGACTCCCTCAGTGCCAGGGGCTTAGATGGTGCAGAATTTCTTACATGCATCCAGGAGGGTTTCTTGAAACAATGTATAGATAGTCAAACTAGGGAAGGGGCCATTCCAGACTTTGTATTTGGGAAATGAGTCTGGCCCCGTGATTGAAGTTTCAGTGGGGGAGAATTTTGGGAACAGTGATCATAATTCCTTACATTTTAAGATAGTTATGGATTAGCAGAACATTGGTCCTCGGGTGAAAGTGGTAAATTGGGGGAAGGCTAATTACAACAGTTTTAGGCAGGAACTGGAGAAATTAGATTGGGGGGTGGTTTTTTGGGGGTAAATCCATATCTGACAAATGAGTCTTTTAAAGGCCAGTTGATCAGAGTTCAGGACCAGTATATTCCTGTGAGGAGGAAAGATAAGGATGGCAAGATTTAGGAACTTTGATTGACAAGAGATATTGAAAGTTTAGTAAACAAGAAAGGAATTATATGTAAGTTTCAAGAAAGTGAAATTGGACAAGGCTCTAAAGGAATATAAAAGAAACAGGAAAAAATGTAAACAAGGAATAAGGAGGGCTAAAAGTGACCATGAAATATCCTTGGAAAGTAGGATTAAGGAGTAAACCAAGGTGATTTACACATATATATGGAGCAAGAGGGTAACAAGGGACAGGATACATCTAGGCGAAAGTGAGGACTGCAGATGCTAGAGATTAGAGTGGAGAGTGTGGTGCTGGAAAAGCACAATAGGTCAAGCAGTATCTGAGAAGGAAAATCGGTGTTTCGGGCAAAAGCCCTTCATCATTCCTGATGAAAGGGTATATTGATGTTCTCGCGGATGTCGATATTAAGGAAGAGGGTGTTGGTGTCTTGAAAAACATAAAGATAGATAAATTCCAAAGTCCTGATGTATTTTACTTTAGGATATTGAGGGAGGCAAGGGAAGAGATTGCTGGGGCCTTGACAGAGATCCTTGTATCTTCTTTAGCCAAATGTGAGGTCTCAGAAGACTGGAGAATCATCAATGTTGTTCTTATGTTTAAGAAAGACAAAAGGGATAATCCAGGGGAGTTTAGGCTGGTGAGCCTTACATCAGTCATAGGGAAATGTTTGGAGAAGATTGTTAGGTACACGATTACTCACATTTGGAAAAGAATATATTTATTTGATATAGTCAGCGTAGCTTTATGTGGGGAGGTCTTCTCTAACAATTTTGATTGTTTATTTTGAAAAAGTAACAGAAATAATTATTGAGGGCGGGGGGAGACGTTGTTAATATTGCTTTTATTAAAGCAACTGTAAAGGTCCCTCATGGTCGGTTAGTTCAGAAGATTAAGTCACATGGGATTCATGGTGAGTTAGTATGTTGGATATAATATTGGCTTGGTCATAAAAACAGAGGGTAGTTGTGGAGGCTTGTCTTTCTAATTGGAGGTCTGTGTCCAGTGGTGTTCCGCAAGGATCAGTGATGGGACCGCTGTTATTTGTAATTTATATAAATAATTTGGATGAAAATGTAAGTGGTCTGATTAGTAAGTTTGCAGACAACACAAAAATTGCCTGAAGACTTATGTGATTGATTGACACGTGGATACCTATGGCTGCCATGTTTCTGCACCTGCTTTAAAACTGTTTTTTTTTTATATATTGCCTCTCTTTGTCCTTCTGACCAAAATTTATCTCTTCAAATTTTATCCACCAGACATTTCCTATCCTGTCCTTGATCCCTCGAACTATGCTGTAGTCCTCTTCACAATTGACAATACCCCCAATTTTTGGCTTACCTGGGTGTCCAGGGCACACTTAAGGTCACTAATCTAAGCTACAAAAAGCAATGGTCGAAATGACTCTGCGGTACTTCACTATATACCTTCCTCCTGTCTGAAAACAGCTATTCACTGCTCTACTTTGTTTTGTAACACTCAGCCAATTTTGTATCCATCCTAACACTTTTCCCTTGATTTAAGTGGTAGTACAGAGATTGATTACCAATGGTAGAAGACACATTTTGTTTCAGTATATTGTCTTGCACTCAAGATCATTTTGCAAGAATAGAAATATAAAAGGAAACACCATTTTTAGGCTGCACGCAAAGAACATCCTGGTTGTTGACAAGTGAACTCTGATAGTTAGGCATGTTGTCATGGAGAATGCATCAGTAAGGTGATGACTGACAGTTAACTGACAGAGGGAGAAAATGAGGACTGCAGATGCTGGAGATCAGAGTCGAGAGTGTGGCGCTGGAAAAGCACAGCAGGGTCAGGCAGCATCCAAGGAGTAGGAGGATCAGTGTTTCAGGCATAAGTCTGAAGCCTTCCTAATGTAGGGTTCATGCCTGAAACATCGATTCTCCTGCTCCTCGGATACTGCCTGACCTGCTATGCTTTTCCAGCATTACACTCTCCACAGTTAACTGCCATTGTTTACATTGAGATCAGGGAGTTTGACTCTAATTGACCAAGGCATTGCTATGAGAGTGAAGTGAACAAGTGAGCGGCCATCACCTATTTTGTTTATTAGAAGTAGAGACATCATGTGTACATGTTATTTCTGCCTACAAAGCCAAGGGCCTGTATATTAATATTTGTAGCTTCTAATATGTGCAGCTGCACCCCACTGCGATCCCCTTTAGATCTTTAACATCTACCATAGAAGGCAGACAGGATCTTGGTTTCACATTTCATCTGAATGACACACCAGTGACAGTTGAGCATTTTCTCTACAGCACTGAGAGTGCCAGCTTAGATTTGTCTTTAGGTCTCTGTATTGGGGCTTGAACTCACAATTGCCAGGTTCAGTGGTAACAGTGTTACCAACAGAGCACAGTTGACACATGAGTGAATAAGCATAAATATATGTATTAAAAAAATTAAAATGTTAAATAAAACACAGCCCCTCTTACTGTGGGAAAGACTTCTCCAAGGTAAATAAAAATAGAACAATGGAATTTATGCGACAGTGCTCATGAAGGTAATAATTAAACATTAATTGATTATATAAATAAATAACAAGCACCTCAGCTATTAAAAGCTGGAATTTGCTTCTCTAACATGTCACACATAATATAGTCACATAACAAGCTAAAGTACTGTCATAGGGATACAGTTGTCAGGAACTATCCTGTTTTCCTTTAATACTCTGAGTACTAATTATCAGGTCATTCCCTAACTACACACATTCATTGGTTTGGTTCAGCTTTGATACCACCAATCAGAATTGGTGAGAGCAGTCCATAACAGGATTGCTGTGATCTACTCCTCTTCAATCTATATGTTTATTGTGTGCCGTATACCCTGCATCTCCAGTCTCTCTGTGTGGACTGACTGGACTTGGGGAGAGACAGATGAAAGTAATGGGGAAACAAACAGGAATTAAGTGGTAAAACTGAAGAGTAGGAAAGGGGATGTGAGAAGACACAAAAGAGAAGGAAAGAAATGAAAGAGACATATGTCACAAACAGTGACATAGAAAGCTATAGGTGAACTGCCCCTTTATTTCAGGATGTCAGGAAATAGGGAGAGAGAAAAAAGAGAGGAAACAGACATTTGTGGAGGCGGAGTAGAAAGAAGGGCAGGAGAGAAGGTGAGTGAGAGACAAATACACTTTACAAGACCAGCAAAGGTAAGACTTTCAAGTGTATCACTCTTCTGCCTATCCTGTAAAATCAGCGATTATATTCATCAGTTTCATCTGCAAGGCAGCATCTCACAAAAAGGCACAAACAAAAATCAGATGGTAATGGTTTCAATTCACAGTAATAATCAGCTTCAAGCAAAGAATGAGACATGCATATTGAAAAGACAAAGGGCTGGATTTTCTCATCCTCCAATGTGAAAATAACATATCATAAAAATTGCAAATGCGACAGAAAACATTGGCATTCTATTTGTGAAAATCTGTGTATAATTTGAGGATTCCCTAGGTACACCAAAGTATTACTGATCTACAGAGTGGGTTGAACGCACACACAAGCATATTTATACCAGTGAGGGCTGCTGTTGTATAAATGTCACATCATGTGATAGTCAATGTTTAGAAACACTAAATATCACTAATGCTTCTGTGCAATTGAAATCTTTCAGTTCTATTTGTGTTTAGTAATTTTTATGACAGAGCACTGGACTTTTCTTCTTATGTTCCTACCTGACACATCCCAGCAAGGCTGTGTAACATGTGATTACAATTCTTTCCTGCCCTGTCAAGCAGTATATATTAGAGCCACTTCTCATTATGTAATTTTATCTCTGTCGCTCTTCAAACATTTCGCAAAGAGAGCCATTTAAAGGGGCAGTGTCATCTGATTCAGCAATCACAACTCATGTTGATCCTATCATGAAATAATAAATCAATGAGATGATTAATTCAAAGCTATTCATCCCAATTTTCAACAGCAGACAAAAACTGAGGTGATACCATCCCAATAGACAGGCATGCACCTGTGCCCATAGCAACACGGACGAGATCTGATGGATTTTGCCAGACAATCCTATTCCTTTCTTTTAACAAGGTTGCAGCGACAGAAAAAAGCTTTCCCAGAGAAGATGCTTCGAGGGTTGCAAAATGTAACAAAGACAAATGTTATTTGCTACAGAAGAAAGAAAGACTTACATTTATCTAGTATTTTTTGTGACCACCTGATATCCCAAAGTGTCTTTCAACCACTTAAGTACTTTGGAAGTGTGGTCACTATTGTCATGTATGAAGTGAGGCAACCAATGTGTGCATTGCAATCTTCCAAAAACAGTAATCTGATGATAACCAGATAATTTGTTCTGAGAGCACTGATTAAGGGTTAACATTGGCCTGGACATCAAGTGGAATTGCTCTGCCATTAACAAAAATAGAGGTTGCTGGAAAAGCTCAGTAGGTCTGGCAGCATTAATGCTATGGTTAACGTTTCCTCAGAACTGCTCTGAGGAAGGGTCGCTTGAACCGAAACGTTAACTCTTGATTTCTCTCTGCAGATGCTGCCAGACCTGCTGAGCTTTTCCAGTAACCTCTAGAACATAGAACAGTACAACACATTACAAGCCCTCCAACCCTTGATGTTGTTCTGGCCTTTTATCCTCCACTAAGATGAGACCAACCTACATACCCTTCACTGTACTATCTTCCATGTGTCTATCCAAGAGTCACTTAAATGTCCCTAATGAACCTGACTGTACTACCACTGCCGGCAATGCATTCCACACACCCACCACTCTCTGTATCTGTGTCTGACATCTCCCCTTACTCTCCCTCCAATCACCTTAAAATTATGCCCCCTCATGATAGACATTTCCACCATGGGAAAAAGTCTTTGGTTATCCACTCTATCTGTACCTCTCAACATCTTGTACACCTGTTTCAAGTCACCTCTCACCCTTCTTCACTTCAATGGGAAAAGCCCTAGCTTCCCCAACCTTTCTTCATAAGACATGCCCTTCAGTCCAGGCAGCATCCTGGTAAATCTCCTCTGCACCCTCTCTAAACCTTCCATGTCCTTCCTATAATGAGGCAACCAGAACTGAACACAATATTCCTGGTGTGATCTAACCAGGACTCAACAGAGCTGCAGCATAACTTCACGGCTCTTAAACTCAATCGCCGTGCTATTTTTGTTTCTGATTTACAGCATCCGCAGTTCTTTTGATTTTAATTTCAGAAATGCACTGCCCCCTCTTTGAAATATTGATTAGGATTGAAGATTGATGGGATCTTGATTTCACATCTCATCCAAAAGATAGCACCTCCTCCAGTGCAGCTCTCCTTCAGTACTGCACAGGACTGCCATAAATTTAAATTTTGCACTCAAGCCTTGAACACACAAGTATTTTGACATGGAAGTAAGATCTCTGCCAACTGAATCAATGATGCATCTACAGGAAAACTGTTGGTAACAGAAAAATGGACATGTTGCTCACTGTTACATTTCTGTTCAGGATAAATGAGCAGAAGCTGTAGGGATTACTTTATAGGAGGCTGTTTTTGGGTTCAAGGCCACCTTCCAATAAACACAGAGACTCCTGTTGGATGGAAGCACAAGGCCAACCGAATTAATGCAGCCAACCAATTTCTTTCTACTCAGTTGCAAAGAAATAGTCTGAATTATCCCATCCTGTCTACATCAAAACCCGAAAAAATTATGCTTGCTGTATAAATCAGAAACAAAAACAGAGATTGTTGGAAAAGCTCAGCAGGTCTGGCAGCATCTGTGAAGAGAAATCAAATTCCATGCTTTGAGTCCAGAGACATCAGTTCTGAGGAAGTTCTGTTTTTGTTTCCGATTTCTCTTCACAGATGCTGCCAGACCTGCTGAGCTTTTCTAAAAATTTCTATGTTCTGATACATTTCCACACACCATCCTCCTTCAACATCTCTCACTATACCCTTCTCATCATAACCAGAGAATCACCTGCAATGGCTTTCCTTCCTGTTCTTGCTCTTTTATCTCTGTTACCCATCACAATTCCCTGCTGCTCCCCCTCCTATTTCTCACCTATATATCCCTTAGCAACAAGGCAGTTTCAGCCTCCACATTTACGTTGACAACACTTCACAGATACTAAATTGTCCAAATCTAGTACAATATTAACAGATATTTTCTCCTACTAATATTCAGAAGACCAAAGCTGTTGTGTTCCACTTGCCGACCATCAATTCTATTCTTCTCTTAAACAGTTACTTGAAGTGAACCAGATTCTTCGAACAATGTGTTCAAGATGAAATGCTGCTTGACAGAGAAGTGATGTGTCCAATGGTTCTCCACAGGACCATCCTTCAAAGTGACACAATGGGCTGCCGCATGATGAAGCATAGTGGTTCGTTCCCAAGTAATGATCATTACGAATCAAGGTGAAGCCACAGTGGAGAGATATCACCTGAATATAACTGAGCACAAACTCTTTATTTTGCCCAAAACCAAGGGGTTGATATTTAGCAGTCCTAGTACCACTTTTCGATCACATGTGATTCTTTGTACTTAATAAAAAAACACATTTGGTGAAAGTCCTGCCCACTTGATGTCTCCTTTGTACTGGAAAAACGATGAACGTGTTTTGCTACTTACAAACATAGCAGCTGTCAATTCCCTGAAACATGTCTGCACACTGCAGAATGTCTGGTGAGGCAGATGTCCCCAGGGGTGTCTTAGCGGGATTTATTTCCATGAAAGATTCATGCTGCAATAACTCCTTGTTCCAAGGAATGTATAACAGACCTGTTGACCTGCCAATTGAATGGCCCAAACTACTGATTGGAAATTTGGATACTCAGTCACACATTTGATTTTTGAACGAGAGACTGCAGGGTTTGAGATGTCAGTATGGGCACAGATTCTCACAAGGTGTAGCTCTAATGTAAAGTTAAACTTCCCTGCTGTGGTTAGTAACCTTATGTAAACACTTGTGATCACTTTATTATTTTATTAACACAGAGAAAGTGCAGACGCCCTCAGGTTGATGCGTATGTTTGAGACACAGCATTACACATTATGTGCTGTTCTTGAATTAGCACATTGTTGCATGTTAGTTCAGCTTTTTTTATGTTTGATTGAGACATAAAAATGTCAAGTAATAAATTAGTCTTTAAATGTATGCTAACAAAAAAGCAAGGAATTGAGAATACTGATTTGCCCCATTTGTCCAAACTGATTCAATCCATCAAGTGAATGAGGTAAAGAAAAAAACACACATTTAGATTACACTTTTCACAATCTCAGGGTATATCCAATGAAATACTTATAAATTGTAGTCCCTACAATAACATTGGATTGCAGTGCCAACCGGCACACAACAGTATGGTAATGACAAGATATGCTGCTTTTTTTTGTGTGCGATGTTGGGTTGCCCCAAGCTTGTGACAGGTGCTATGTAAATGCAAGTGTTCTTAAAATAAAATGTCTATGTTGAACAAATGAAATTTATGGAGCAAATCACTCTTCCCAATCTCAAGCTGCTGTACACATGCTTAGGGACCAATAAATATTGGCCACAATTCCAACTTCATTGCTCTTCTCCAAAATAAGTTTGAATACCTCATCCAAAATACATCCTCAAGTCACTTCATTGACTTCCTGTGCAAGATCTCCTCTAAGACAGTGAAGTAAAATTCCACTGTATCTGTTTACACTTCTATTACTTCAACCCGTCCTGTTGCTTTCCACAGATGGCATTTCCATGGCCACAGCAGGACTGCAACCATTGTGTTCCATACAGTAATCTCAGTCTGTACTTATCTCTATAGACTGCAGTCCCATTCCAAATACTTATCCCAGTGTGAACTGCTTTTGATGGGAATCAATTCCACATAGCCACTGATCTGTTGGGAAAGGATATATTTCTTGGTATTTCTGACTACAATATGTTAATATGTTTATGTGCAAATTAATTTAAAATTAAATTAGATGTACCAGCTGTAGCTCAGTTGGGAGCACTATTTTCTCTGTGCCACGAGGTTGTGGGTTCAAGGCACATCCCAGAGTGATGTTAATCTAGGCGGCCGCTCCAGTGCAGTACCAATGGAGTGCTGCATTGTTTACTGAGCGAGCTGTTCATAAATGTTATGACACACCTCCAGAACAGGTGGGACTTGAACCCCCCTGGGTCTCTTAGTCCAGAAGTATGGATACTACCACTGCACCACAAGCACTAAACTGAGGCCTGGCCTCCTGTCTAAGTTGGACCCATGGTATCTTGTGTTATCATTTCAAAGAACAGAGGGTCTGATCCCTCAATAGTTAGCAATCAATCCTCAATCAACACCAAAAGTCAAATTTACTGGAATTTTGCTACATCTTTCCTTACGTTACAGCTGACAGGACACTTAAAAACTATTTCATGCTTTCAAAGCACTTTGAGACATCCTGACAGGTGAAACATCCACAAAATTACCAGCCTTTCTTTCAAATAATCTGATCCTTTTCTTATCATCTACTTTTATACAATTGAAAGGAGGGAGATGCAGAGTTTGGGTAAATATTGAAAAGACGCAGAAACCTGTCATGAGCAATTATATGTAAAATAGATATGCATAGTGTCAGCCTTAGCTCACTAGCAACATTGAGTCAGAAAGTTGCAGATTCAAGCCTCAGTCCAGACACCAAAGCACATAACATAAGCTGACACTTCAATGCACTGCAATCTGAATGTCATACTGTCTTTCCAGTGAGGTATTAAATGAAGGTATGATATGGCATCCCAAGTGGTTACAAAAAAAGCCACAGCATTTATATTTAAGAAGAGCAGTGAGTTATCCCAATATCACAGCTAAGATATATTCCTCGAACAACATCACTGAAAAGGATAGCAAAGATGATTCTGGATAAGAGCAAAAGTAACAGGTAGTTGTTATGGGGTCTTTAACTTTCCAAGTATTGACTGGAAACGCTATAGTTTATGTACTTTAGACAGGTCAGTTTTTGTCCAATGTGTAAGGAGGGTTTCCTGACAGTATGTAGATAGGTCCGTAAGAGACAAAGCCACATTGGACTTGGTACTGGGTAATGAAACCAGCCAGGTGTTAGATTAGGAGGTAGGTGAGCACTTTGATAATCGTGATCACAATTTGGTTACATTTACATTAGCGATGGAAAGGGAGAGATATATACCACAGAGCAAGAGTTATAACTGAGGGAAAGGCAATTGTGATGCGATTAGGCAAGATTTAGGACGCATAGGATGGGGAATGAAACAGCATGGGATGGGCACAATTGAAATGTGGAGCATATTCAAGGAACAGCTACTGCGTGTCCGTGATAAGTATGCATCTGTCAGGCAGGGAGGAAGTGGCAGAGTGAGGGAACCGTGGTTTACTAAAGAAGTTGAAACTATTGTCAAGAGGGACAATGAGGCCTATGTAAAGATGAGATGAGAAGGCTCAGTTAGGGCACTTGAGTATTACAAGTTAGCCAGGAAGGGCCCAAAGAGAACACTAAGAAGAGCCAGGAGGGGACATGAGAAGTCTCTGGCACGTAGGATCAAGGAAAACTCAAAAGCTTTCCAAAGGCATGTCAGGAATAAAAGAATGACTAGGGTAAGATTAGGGCCGGTCAAGGACACTAGTGGGAAGTTGTGCGTGGAGTCTGAAGAGATAGGAAAGGTGCTAAATGAATATTTTTTGTCAGTATTCACACAGGAAAAAGGCAATGTTGTTGAGGATAATATTGAGATACAGGCTACTAGACTAGAAAGGATTGAGGTTCATAAGGAGAGGGTGTTAGGAATTCTGCAAAGTGTGAAAATAGCTAAGTCCCCTGGGCCGGAGGGGATTTATCCTAGGATTCTCTTGGAAGGTAGGGAGGAGATTGTAGAGCCTTTGGCTTTGATCTTTATGTCATCATTGTCTACAGGAATAGTTCCAGAAGACTGGAGGATAGAAAATGTTGTCCCCTTGTTCAAGAAGGGGAGTAGATACAACCCTGGAAGTTATAGATCCCTGAGCCTTACTTTAGTTGTGGGTAAAGTGTTGGAACAGATTTTGAGATAGGATTTATAATCATATAGAAAAGAAAAATTTGATTAGAGATAGTCAACAGGGTTTTGTGAAGGGTAGGTCATGCCTCACAAAACCTATTGAGTTCTTCAAGAAGGTGACCAAATGTGGATGAGGGTAAAGCAGTTGATGTGGTGGAAATGGATTTCAGTAAGGCGTTTGATAAGGTTTGCCACGGTAGGCTTTTGCAGAAAATATGGAGGCATGGGATTGAGGGTGATTTAATGGTTTGAATCAGAAATTGGCTAGCTGTACGAAGGTGGTGGTTGATGGGAAATATTCATCCTGGAGTTCAGTTACTAGTGGTGTCCCACAAGGATCTGTTTTGGGTCCACTGTTGTTTGTCATTTTTTATAAATGACCTGAAAGAGGGCATAGAAGGCTGGAGTAGTAAATTTGTGGATGACACTAAAGTCAGTGGAGTTGTAGACATTACGGAAGGATGTTGCAGAATACAGAGGGAGATAGATATGCTGCAGTGCTGGGCTGAGAGGTGGCAAATGAAGTTTAATGCAGAAAAGTGTGAGGTGATTCACTTTGAAAGGAGTAACTGGAATACAGAGTACTGTGCTAATGGTAAGATTCTTGGTAGTGTAGATGAGCAGAGAGATCTTGGTGTCCATGTGCATAGATCCCTGAAAGTTGCCACCCAGGTTGATAGGGTTGTTAAGATGCCGTACGGTGTGTGAGCTTTTATTGGTAGAGGGATTGAGTTTCAGAGCCTGAGGTCACGTTACAGCTGTACAAAACTCTGGTACAGTCGCACTTGGGAGTATTGTGTACAGTTCCAGGTGCCACGTTATAAGAAGGATGTGGAAGCACTGGAGAGGGTGCAGAAGAGATTTACCAAGATGTTACCTGTTATGGAGGGAAGGCTTATGAGGAAAGACTGAGGGGCTTGAGGCTGTTTTCGTTAGAGAGAAGAAGTTTAAGAGGTGACTTAATAGAGGCATACAAGATGATCAGAGGATTAGATAGGTTGACAGTGTGAGCCTTTTTCCTCAATGGTGATGGATAGTACAAGGGGACACAGCTTTAAATTGAGGGGTGATAGATAAAGGACAGCTGTCAGAGCAGTTTCTTTACTCAGAGAGTAGTATATGCGTGTGGAATTCCCTGCCTGCAACAGTAGTAGACTCACCTACGTTAAGGGCATTTAAATGGTCATTGGATAAACATACGGATGATGATAATGGGATAGTGTAGTCTAGGTGAGCTTTAGACTGGCTTCACAGGTCAGCACAACATCAAGGGCTGAAGGGCCTGTATTGCACTGACCCGTGAAACCAGTCTAAAGCCCACTTAACCTACACTATTCCATTATCATCCATATGTTCATCCAAGGACCATTTAAATGTCCTTAATGTTTTCATAGAACATATGCTCTATGTTCAATAAAAATCAGGTGATCTGCTCATTATCACATTGATGTTTCTGAGGCCTTACAGTCTGTAAATTGTCTGTTTTCAAAATTTTGAAAGAGACTGTGCTTCAAAAACTGGCTATTTGATGCCTTTTGAGGTCAAGAAAGACACCAGATAAATGAAAGATTCTTTTCTTCAATGACCAAAATCAGTTAGAAATACACATATTTTTCCAAGTGCAAACTGATAGAGTCACAGAGTCATAGAGATGTACAGCATGGAAACAGACCCTTTGGTCCAACTTGTCCATGCCGACCAGATATCCCAACCCAATTTAGTCCCACCTGCCAGCACCCAGCCCATATCTCTCCAAGCCCTTCCCATTCATAAACCCATCCAGATGCCTTTTAAATGTTGCAATTGTACTACCTCCACCACATGCTCTGGCAGCTCCACAAGCACCACCATCTGCATGAAAAAGCTGCCCCTTAAGTTTCTTTTATATCTTTCCCCTCTCACCCTAAACCTATGCCCTCTAGATCTGACCTCCCCACTCCAGGGAAGAGACTTTGTCTATTTCCCCTATCCATGACCCTCATGATTTTATAAACGTCTATAAGGTCACCCCTCAGCCTCTGACACTCCAGGGAAAACAGCCCCAGCCTATTCAACCTCTCCCTATAGCTCAAATCCTCCAACCCTGGCAACATCCTTGTAAATCTTTTCTGAACCCTTTCAAGTTTCACAGCATCTTCCGATAGGAAGGAGACCAGAATTGCATACAATATTCCAACAGTGGCCTAACCAATGTCCTGTATAGCTGCAGCATAACCTCCCAACTCCTGTACTCAATACTCTGACCAATAAAGGAAAGCATACCAAACGCCTTCTTCACTATCCCATCTACCTGTGATTCTACTTTCAAAGAGTTATGAAACTGCACTACCAAGGTCTCTTTGTTCAGTAACACTCCCTCGGACTCTACTATTAAGTGCATAAGCCCTGCTAAGATTTGCTTTCACAAAATGCAGCACCTCACGTTTATCTATATTCAACTCCATCTGCCACTCCTCAGCCCATTGGCCCATCTGATCAAGATCCCATTATAATCTGAGGTAACCTTCTTCGCTATCCACTACACCTCCAATTTTGGTGTCATCTGAAAACTTACTAACTGTACCTCTTATGCTCACATCCAAATCCTTTATATGAATGATGAAATGTAGTGAACCCAGCACCAATCCTTGTGGCACTCCACTGGTCACAGGCCTCCAGTCTGAAAAACAACCCTCCATCACCACTCTGTATCTTCTACCTTTGAGCCAGTTCTGTATCCAAATGGCTAGTTCTCCCTGTATTCCATGAAATTTAACCTTGCTAACCAGTCTCCCATGGGGAACCTTGTCGAATGCCTTACTGAGATCCATGTAGATCACGTCTACCAATGGTGAGAAGTCTCACAAGGTAGGAACTAACAAAGTCCCTCAATTCTGCTCTGCCATTCAGTCATGACTGGACTGCATACACTTTGATACCTCAGCCTTGAAAGTCTAATTGTCTCTGAATTAAAATATTTTTGGAAGAGATGGCTGTTGATTTCCCTTCATGTAAAAAGTGCTTCTTGATTCCCAACTGAACAGCTCACCTGTCATTTTTAGCTATGCCCTCTCAATTTTGAGTCTCACATCAGAAAAGTTTCCTTCCATCTGCTGTATTGAATCCTTTTAACATTTTCATCACTTTGTTCAGATTGCCCCTCAGTGTATTATACTCAAAGGTATGTACGACAATATTATGGATCTTGGCTGCACAACATAACCCTGTAAGTCCTGACACCAGTCTAATGAATCTGTGTTGCAGATTCAAAGGCTACAAACAAGTGATGTTGACAGGCATTGGTTGGCCAGTGCTTTGAAATGTGGTGAGAGGTGAGCAAGGATAAAACGTTTGCTGCAAAACATGAGACCGGCAGTGCAATACAATCATTGATCTTATTTCTAAGAATGATGAAGCATTGGTATTCATTCAGATTTTTAAATAAAGGTTGGTTTTGGGGAAAATACCTCATTAGATTATCTGCCGGTCAAACAAAGATACTCCAATCAATATCTACACACACCACTGACTGAAAATCAATGTGCACCTCTCCCCCATAAATATATCAATAAATCAATTTAAAAATGCTGCACTCCTTTTAAAGATGATTCGGAGATGCCAGTGTTGGACTGGGGTGTACAAAGTTAAAAATCACACAACACCAGGTTATAGTCCAACAGGTTTAATTGGAAGCACTAGCTTTCGGAGTGACGTCGCTCCGAAAGCTAGTGTGCTTCCAATTAAACCTGTTGGACTATAACCTGGTGTTGTGTGATTTTTATCCTTTTAAAGAGTACATCAAAAGAAATAAAAATCCTTTCTGCCCTATCGTGGTATCAAGAGCAACTGCCCACGTCCCACGATGAATTAAAGAAAAGTGTCATACTAAAAAATGCTTTCTGTTAATGTTCAAAGTCTAACTCGCTACAAATTTATAAGTACATGAACCTGTTGCCCAAACAGATCATTCAAGGAAGAGCCTTGTGCACTATGTTACTCAACCAGAGTTTCAAAGTGCATCATTGTCCCAGCTCAATTCCTTTCCTCCCCTGAGGGAGTACAAACTAGCACTGCTGTGAAGTTCAGAGGAGTCCATATGGCAGATCTGCCAACTTCAGGTACATGGGGGACTTCCAGTTGACAGGTTCAAGCAAGCACTTGTTCCAGCTCCATGGAGACAAGCTCAGGGATAGTATGAGTCCAGACTATTAAAAGCTGCAATTGGTATTTAGCAAGATAATCACATACATTTATAGTGCAGATGGTCATCAAATGAAGGATGTTGCCTGTGCTGGAAGACACAGAGGGAAACAATAAGATAAAGATAAATAAAACTAAAGATGAGCTGTACATGAGAGGGGAGATGTGCAAATCTGCATTCTTCTTTCCCCTTCCTCCAAAGAAGCACAAGTCATGTTATTAATGTTAGTTTTTTTTTCCATAGTTTCCACAGATCCTATTGTTTTAGTACAGAGCTTTACTTACTTCTGCAAATTTTACAATGGTTTTGCAGACAATATGACTGCTTTATTCCAAGCAAAATAGCAAAATCATAACCAGCAGAGCTGGAGGGCAAATAAAAGTAATACAAGAACAAAGGGATGCAGATGAAGAGTTAGGATCAAGAAGGAGAAAAGAAAACAAACATCAATACAAGCTAGTTACCTCTTGTGGCCCACCTTTTCCTGGTTTTTATTTACATATTTGACACTTTAAATATATTTAATGAGTTTTGAGTAGATTTGTAACTCAGGATGAGGCTCTGGATGTAATTTTGCTTGCTGAGCGGGAAGGTTTTGTTTTCAGATGTTTCATCACCATACTAGGTAACAGTGAGCCTCCAGTAAAGCACTGATGGTATGGCCCACTTTTTATTTATGTGCTTAGGTTTCCTTGGGCTGGTGAAGCCATTTCCTGTAGTGATGTCATTTTCTGTGGTGCTGTCAATTCCTGTTGTCTTTCTCGGGGGTGCTAAATGAGATCCAAGTCCATGTATTTGTTGATAGACTTCCAGTTGGCATTCCATGGCATTCCAACTGGAACTCTATCAACAAACACATTGACTTGGATCCCATTTACCACGTCCTGAGAAAAAGAACAGGAAATGACATCACTACAGGAACTGGCATCACCAACCCAAGGAAACCTAAGCACATAAATAAAAAGTGGATCATACCACCAGTGCTTCACTACAGGCTCGCTGATGATGATACTTAGTATAGTGACGAAACGTCTGAAAATACATCTTCCAGCTCAGCGAGCAAACTTACATCCAGAACTTTACATGTATGACTTGTGACTGAAAAGTTAACACCTAAGATTTGTCCAATATTGACAGTGTTGTTAATGTGTCCATTTTAGACTTCATTTTCAGACTGTGGGCCTGCCTGAAATGTCTACAAAAACAGAATTTATACATTTTTAAAAGAGAGGAAAAATTTTTTTTATGGTGCTATAGACATGTTACGACATAGAAGGAGACCCTCTCACCCACACTGAATCTTGGTTGAGCCATCTAATCGGTTCCATTCTCTTACTCCATGACTAAAGCCTTGTATGATTTTTCCCATCAAGTGACCATCCAATTTCCATTTGAAATTATTCATTATCTCTGCTAACACTATCCTATTTGGCAACAAGTTCCAGATCATTACCATTCACTCTGTAAAAATATTACTCTTTACATTCGCCCCACATTGCTTACCCAAACTTTTACATTTGTGTCCTCTAGCATTGGCAACATCAGCTGATGGGAACAACTTTTATTTGCCATGAAAACTTGCCATAGTTTAGTTCACCTCAATCAAATTTCTCAATTTCCTTTGCCCTCCAGTTTCTCCAACCTAACTTTGTGCTGAAATTCCTTAATCTCTTATAAATCTCTTTTGCACCCTCTCAAGGATCCTTAAATCGTCTCTAACATTTGCGAAACAGAACGGTCACAATACTCTAATTTGTAAAAGTTCAACATGAATTTCGTGCTTTTGCACCCAATACCTCAATGTGTGGACACAAGATCACAATTACTTTGCTAATTATATTCTTCATGTATCCTTCCTTCTTCAAAGTGTGATGCACATGAATCCCATATCAATCTGCTTCTGCACATACTTTAGAACTGTGGTTTTACATGTATGTTACCTCCTATTCTTTCTGCCACAATCCATCACCTCCATTTCCCTGTATTAAACCTCATCTGCCACTTGTCTGCCCATCTGCCAATCTAACTATGCTTCAAACTGTTTCCTTTATTCCTTGTTTTATTTCTCAAACATCCTCCTTCATTCCAGTTTCTTTTTATCCCTTAAGGTCCAATTGTCTTAAGTTTACAAATAAACCAGTGTAAAAGCTCTGTGGTTTTGTGTTTTGGCACAGTATAGCAAGTGACATTCCAGTTTCCTATTAAATGTCCATGGCAATCCTCGAAGCAGAGGAAGGCTCACAGCTTTTCACAGTAAGAGATGAGAAAAATCACTTGTTAATGGACTCGAGTTCACTTCTTTGTGGCAAAATAAAGAATGCTGTCAGAAACCCATTACCAAGTCATCTGCCTACCCCACTGGCGGATTGGGAAATAATGAGAAATGGGATGAAAGATCTTCCTTTTTAGCTTGAGTGAATTTTCCTCAATTAAAATTAGAGCACTTAAGAGTTAGCAACACTCAGATAAACCCCTTGAAGAAATAGAACAATTTTAGTTTACTTCCAGTGCCAAGTTCTAATTTGGGAAGGAATGAAAGGATAGGGGAGATAAATCAAAGGCTGAAGAGGTGATGCAATGTGCAGGGATTCAGTTTCTTGCATCATTGGGATTTCTTCTGGGACAGAAAAGACATATTCAAAAAGGATAGGTTTCACCTCAACTAGAGAATTATCAATAATCTGGCAGAGAGATTTGCTAGTTTTATTTTGGGAGCCTGTAAACCTTTGGAGAGGTGGTGCATGCTTCCGAAGTAACAGTGAAAATAGAAAGGAACGTGAGGATGGTCCTCAATCAGAAAAGAGCAAATTAATTAGGAAAGACAGACAAGAGCAAGTCAGACAACAAAGTAACTCTGAAGAATTAAACTGCATTTATTTCAATGCAAGAAGTCTTACAGTAAGGCTGATAAACTCAGGGCATGTACAGGAACATGGGATTGGGATGTCTTAGCTGTTAAAGAAACTCGGCTGAGGGAAGGACAGGCCTGGCGGTTCAATGTTCTGGGTTTTCGATGTTATGGGAAGATCAGAAAGAGAGGCAAGAGAGGAGGGGGAGTGGCATTTTTGATTAAGAAAAACGTTACTACTGCAATTAGAGAAGATATTTCTGAGGGATCACTTCGTGAAAATACATATGTTGAAATTAGAAATAAGAAAGGGATGATCACCTTGATGGGATTGTGAATTAGATTCCCCCCACTCCCCACCCCATCCCAATAGTCACAGGGAAATTGAGAAGCAACTACGTAGAGAGATCTCACACATATGCAATAATAATAACATTGTAATAGTAGGGGATTTTAATTTTCCAAGCATTGACTGGGACTGCCAGTGTTAAAGGTTTGGATGGTGAAGAATTTGTTAGATGTGTTCAAGAAAGTTTTCTTGATCAATATGTAAGTATTCCTACTAGAAATGAAGCAACACTTGACCTTCTCTTGGGAAATAAGGCAGGGCTGAAATGTTGGTAGGGGAAACCTTTGGAACTCGTGATCATAATACAATTATTTTTAAAATAGCTGTGGATAAGTATAAGTCTTCCATGAAAGTTAAAGTTCATAATTAGAACCAGGCAAATTTTAAGGTTATGAAACAAGAACTTTCAAAAGTCAATTGGAGTAGACTGTTCACGGGTAAAGGAACCGACCGACAAGTGGGAGGTTTTCAAAAGTGCGATAATGAGCTTTCAGAATCATTATGTTCCTGTTAGAGTGAAAGGCAAGGCTGATACGATTAGGGGACAATAGATGAATAAAGATATTGAAGATCTAGTCAAGAATAAAAAAAAATCATACATTGGATCTGGAACAGTGGGATCAGCTGAATCTCTTGAAGAGTATAGGGGCATTCTTAAGAAGGAAATCAGGAAGGCAAAGACAGGCTATGAGATAACTTTGACAGATAAGGTTAAAGTTAATCAAAAAAGATTCTACAAATACATTAAGAGGAAGAGAGTAACTAGAGAGAAAGTTAGGCCTGTTAAAGAGTACTATGCATCAGTTTTTACTGCTGAGAAATAAATGGAGGCTAGAGACCTCAGGAAAATAAATATTGATGTTTTGAAAACAGTTCACATTATAAAAGCGATGGAAGTCTTAGAACACATAAATGTAGATAAATCTCAACTGTATCCCAGAAAGTTGTGAGAAGGAGGAAATTGCGGGGCCCCTAGCAGAAATATTTGTATCATCTATAAACATGGGTGAAGTTCCAAAGGATTAGATGGTGACTAATGTTGTGCCATTATTTAAGAAAGGCTGTAAGGAGAAGCCTGGAAACCTGTGACTCTGACATCGGTAGTGGGTAAGTTGTCGACCGTGATTTTGAAAGATAGGATTTACATGCATTTGGAGAGGGAAAGAACAATTAGGGAAAGTCAGCATAGTTTTGTGCAAGGAAAATCTCACAAATTTGACTGAGTTTTTTTAATGGGAAAAGATTGATAAGGGCAGAACAGTCGACACTGTTTACTTGGACTTCAGTAAAGCATTTGTCGAGGTTTTGCATGATACACTAATTCATAAAGTTAGATCACATGGGATTCAGGGTGAGCTTGCCAATTGAATACAAAATTGGCTTTATTGTAGGAGACAGAGGGTAGTGGTGAAGGTTGTTTTTTGGACTGGATGCCTGGGTCCAGTTCCACAGGGATCAGTACTGGGTCCACTTTTGTTTGTCACTTATATAAATGATTTGGATGAGAATATAGGAGGCATGGTTATTAAATTTGCAGATGACATCAAAATAGGTGGTGTAGTGGACAATGAAGAAGGCTATCTAAGATTATAAAGAAATCTTGACCAATTGGGTCAATGGGCTAAGGAATGTCAAATGGAATTTAATTTGGATAAATGTGAGGTATTGCGTTTTGGTAAAACAAACCTTATACAATTAATGGGAGGGCATTGGGTAGTGTTACAGAACAGAGAGACCTAGGGTTTCATGTACATAATTCATTTAGTATCCTTGCCTTCATTGCTCAGACTTTTAAGTATAAGGTTTGGGATGACATATTGAGGCCTCTCATGGAATACTATGTGCAGTTCTGGTTGTCCTGTTATTGGAAGAGTATTATTAATTTGGAGAGGGTTCAGAAAAGATTTACCAAGATGTTGCTAGGAATGGAGAGTTTGAGATATAAAAATAGACTGAAAAAACTGGGAATCTTTTTCACTGGAGCATGGGAGGTTGAGGGGTCACTTTATTAAGGTTTATAAAACCATCAGGGGCATAGATAAAGTGAATGACAAGGTTCTTTTCCCTCAGGTGGGGGGGGTGTTCAAAACTTGAGGGCATATTTTTGAGGTGAGAGGAGAAAGATTTGCAAAGGGCATGAGAGGCAACGTTTTTACACAGAGAATGGTTCATGTGTGAAATGAACTGCCAGAGAAAGTGGTGGATGCAGGTACAGTTACAATGTTTAAAAGACATTTGGATAAGTTCATGAATAGGAAAAGGTGGGAGGGATATGGGCCAAGTGCAGCCTGTTGGGACTAGTTTAGTTTGGGAACATGGTCAGCATGGACTGGTTGGATTGAAGAGTTTGTTTCGTCACTGTATGATTCTATGTCCCCCTAACCATGACATAAAGAAATCCCACTTTTCAATCAGAAAAGAATCAATTTTGGGGTTAGATATGAGGACGCTGATGCACAAACACAAGAAAGTTTGAATAATCTTATTTCTTTTTAAATCACATTAATGTTCAACTAATTTGAATGTAATTGAATTTGAATTTTAATTAACAAGCCATCAAATTACTACAATTTACCTTTTCAGAATGCAACATATAGTAATGTGCTGTACACAGCCATTATTGGTCATTGCAGTCTTGCTCGCCATAACTATTAGGGATTGAATAGCATTACCCACAACTAGTTTTAGATATGCACTGTGTTGAATAATACTGAATACAGTGTAACAATACACATAGAAAAATGAAATAACTTGTAAGTACATACTACCTTTCACATTTTCAGAATGACTTGAAGTGCTGATTAGAGATAAAAATTTGGCCTGGGTATATGGGCAATACAAATGTCGAAAGTGTGATGTACACAACCGTTCAAGCTATTCATATTTTATTCCATTATTAACTGCTTAGATTATTACATTAAGAAAGTAAAATCTTAATGCATTCATCAATAACTTCAACAATTTGCATTTCAGTAGTGCCTTTAACATATTGAAAATGTTGGAATGAAACTTGTGGCAAAAAAGGCAGAGAAGTTTGGGTGGGAATATTCCAGAGTATTGCATGAGATAAGAGGGGAAGGAAAGAGGTAAGTTCACAAAGGGAATTGAAAATAAGGATGCAAACTGCCCTCAGGGAATCAATGTGTTTCGTGAACATAAAGGTGAGAATGAACAGCACTTGGGTGACAGTTGGGAAACAAGCAGAATAATTTTCGATAAAATTAAATGTGCTTGAAACCAGGGATTTGGAAAGATACTGACATGTACATTGTTTCAGTAAGTGGGGGTGGACCATGTTTGTATGACAGTGAAAGGTTAATATCCACTTTTATCCTCAATACAATTTTATTAGATGTCTGTTTTAAGGATAAATATAAACTAAATTATTTTTACCATTGTTTCAAGGGTGCAGTTGGAAAAAAATCTGATATTTCATTCTTTCGCTATGTAAGTCGGTCTTACTCCAGGGGGCCAGAAGTGTGCAAATGTGGCATTCAGCCATTTAAATATTGCAATGTACAAAATATTATTCATTATTTCTAATAATCGATGTAGATCTGATTATAAATGTAATTTTCCAGTACAGTTCCAAAATAACAGCAGCCAGTGAAACCCAAGATGACCCTTAATTGTAATATATTTCAATAATGAAGCGATAATTGACAATGTAATTTCCTGTCAATTTATGGAAAACTATTTCTCACTAAACTCTCAATAGCTGTTGTTGCTACCCAAACGTACTGATTGGTAATTCAACCTGACAGGGAAGTCTGGATTTGAAACTGAATAAAAACACTTAAGAAATTAACAACAATTACTGCAAAAACACACAAAATTAAAACTTCAAGCCTTTCACATCAATCAGGCAATTATCAGCCAATCAGGCTAAGACATCGTATGAACCTCTTAACTAAATTAGTGTTTCCAGTCATTCCCAAGCAGCCATTTGCCTATTTATAAACCCTATCTAAATCCCGTTATTATGTTCCAGGCTGTAAATGATTTCCGGGATCTATCCACTGACTTGTATCTGTATGATTATAGGTTTGTGTCTTTAATAATGCATAATTGCAGTATCTCTTCAATCAAACCCAGTCCAGATCCCAGAGACCATTGCCCTTTTAATTATTCCTTCAGCCAATAATCTCCCATTGCCAGCCATCAATTTGATTCCAGAAGCACATATCTGGTGTAATTTCTCATTTCTGTGACCCAATCAATGATAGTATATCAAAAATAACATTTTGTGTAATTTTAAAATTGTGCAGATAATCACTACGATAGTTCCCCATTCTCACCTCCTCTACAACTGAAGGCAAAATACTGCAAAGGCTGCAAGTCCGAAAAAAAAACCCAGAAAATGCTCGTGAAACTCAGCATCTGTGAAGAGAGAAACAGTTAACATTCTGAATCCAGTATGATTCCGTTCAGAACAAATCAGAACGTTAACTCTGTTTCTCTCTCCACAGATGCTGACAGACCTGCTGGGTTTCTCCAGTACGTCTTGTTCTTATTCTCTTCAACTACCCAATGATTCCAGGTCCTGTTGCTACCACCTTCAGTTCCAGGCTTGCTCCCTGGCATTCTCCATGGCTCTAAATCCTGCAATAGACCCCAGACCATACTGCTGTTTAACAGATTATTGATATCAATGCCTACTCAGACTTTCTACTCTTCAGCTCCAACTCTTACTCGAACCACTTTCTGTGACCATTCTGTCGACTTAGATGCAGTTGGAGTCAGGGAGTTCAGGGAGTTGTAGCAAAGTCTAGAATGTAATGAGTTATGTGCAAAACACAGAACACAATACAGCTGGATCCTTACAAATGGTTCTCAACGAGATATGAAATGCAACTTAAAGGTGCACTGAATGAAGCTTCCAAGACAATGATGGGAATAGGGCAAGACAATCCAGGAAAAAGGCATGTGCACTGTCGTCATCACTTAACAATTAGTTATTGAGGCAAGATTTAGTTTGCATCTAACAGTTGATCTATAAGATAAGCTACCAATAAATATATGTTCAAAATGTTGTTATTTCATAGGGGTGCTGTCTTTTGAGGCAGTGGGATGAAGAGAGTAATCTGACAGCTTCCTTAAATGTCCAATATCTCCTTTCTCATCATACTCATCAATACGTTCAATCTAAAAACCATCTGATTGACTCCTGAACCAATTCTCTCTGTTCATCTTGGTTCCTTTATCCCTCTAACTCCCTACTTTTAACTTTAATTCCTGAAATCTATTCTCAGCCAAGCTTAAAAATGTTTCAAGATCAATTTTATCTATCTCCTTCATAAAATTGAAAATTATGAAATCTAACCAGCCTGTCTTTCCTGAGGCGGACAAGGCCAACATGTTTAAACTTTGCGTCATCAGTTATGAATCCTGATAACTGGAACATTCTTGATCAATCAAGACTTTGCCTCTTGGAAGTTACTGTAAACTTCTTTTTAGCTCATCTCCCCAGGCTACACACAGAAATATGCAAGCATCTTCGCCCAAGCCTTTGTCAGTACATTTTGGAATTGGCTATTGAGAATGTGAATCAGTGACGCAAATATGAATCTCCAGCTGAAATTCCCTTGACCTTCTTTCACACCTCCATAAAGCAATGTGGCTCACATTATGAATTCAGTGTTGTGCAGGAAATCATGTTCAATCATTCAATGGATGCTGCCACATTTTGGTGTTTCAACAGATTTAAATATCTAATCCTTTTTTTTCTCTTTTCCACACACCTTCTAATTCAAGAACCAGTTGCTAGAACGTGACGGCAATATGGACTGTAGCTAATTATTTGGAAATGAAAAGAACAAGGAGGACTCACTGATTTTCCTCATTTTGTTGCTCTGCCTGTGGTAAGGCCTCTGCTCAAAATCTGCAGCAGGAGATATGATGACCATCAGCAATTTAGTGTGCACATGTGTAGAAATTATAACATTCTTTGTTGTTTTTGAAAGTAACTTTTAGTATTTGCTTACTACATTTGCATCTTTAAATCTACTTACTGTGAAAATGGCCTGCTTAGGGTCATACATTAATATCTTCTTTAAGATACAACGGGTAACATTCAAACAGCACATCTCAGTCCAACCTTCTTCTCTCATGGGAGAATTTGCATCTTACTTTTCCTGACTGTTAGTTGTGCTGCTCAGACAGAAAAATGAGCAAAACTGGAGAACTGAACCTCATGAGACTATGTGCTAGTATTCCAACACATTGCATTATAATGCCACCCACCCACACCTCCCAGATTTATTGACACAGTAATCTTATTTCAAATTTTCCATAGTTTCTTCTTACTTTTTGGCCACCATTTTGCCACCAAATGAATCTTCAAACAGAAGTTAGGAAAAGTACCCATCTATAATCTAAATCTATCACCTAATCACACAGCATGACTGAAACTCAATATGTGTAAAGTACCGATCCTCCTGATATTGGGCCATATTATCAAATAGTGCTACTGACAGACAGGATATTTGCATGAGATTTTGCTCATCAAGGTCAATTCCCAACTGTTTATTTACATAACATATTGCCATTTGGCCTACAAATCTGACTTCCCATTGTGTAATCCTGTACTTTACAGGATATAGAATTAACACCTGCTTTCCCTGTAGGATGTCAAAACAAGTTCAAGATAATGTCTTTAATGCTATCTTATTTTTATAGTCAAGAAGTCCAAAAGCACAACTTGCTGATTGGAGAAGGTAGTAGAGATATATTCAACATTACTGAGGCCAAAATCCTTCCAATGTAGGCTTAATTTTATAACCCATCATAATGCACAATAATATGATAACAAAGCAATAAACAAACACATGGGAAGTGCTATGATCCAAATTGAGTACTGTTTTGCACACTTCACCTTCAGACTAGCAGATGGCTGAGAGTGCACTGTGCGGCTGTTGCACCAAGGACTCAGTGATGTTTCTAGCATACAAGAGCGAAGCATACAAGAGTGATACCCCAGCTGTTTGTCAACCTCATACAAACCTTAGAAGTGTAACAGAGTTATCAACATGTCTGCAATTTTTTTAACCTTATTTACTGTAAGAAATTCAAGTTTCCTGTTCAAGTTTTGGGGAAAGCTTCGTATGTTGATTTGCCAGGAGCAAAACTACCCTTAACTTCCAGGTGTCTTTATGCTACTTAGTCTTGCTCCATGTCTTTACATCTTATGGCATATGCCTCTTTTATCACATACCATTTTATTGGAGCTTATTTAATAAAGAAATCATTATCAAACAGAAAGACATCTGGAAATCATGTATTCCCAGTGTTCTTAGCCTTGAAATAAAATATTCTTTGATCTCAAGTGGAAAAGGTATTCTACTGAATTCTAGAACCTTTCTCTATTATAACATTTCCATGCATATTATATCCATATTTCACACAGATAACATCACAAGGCAGAGTAGTTGGCACAGTGAATAAAAAAGTTTTAAAATAACATGATCTAACCAGCTCATAATCTGTGCATTTAAATAAATCAGAAACATAGACTTTTTGTTGCCTAATTACTGGCTTTAATTTGAACCCAAATTCATGATGCTGACAACTTTGTGACCTGTGAATAATCAGATGTGCACAGTGATGGCATTCAAATCCTATCCTCTCATCATGCACACTTTTTAAAAACATATTTCCCAAAGGACTGTGAGAAAATGTGCCAAATTTGCTAGCCTAACTGTTCAATACCCTGTTGTGGCATGATGATGAGTATCATAAAACATCTGCCAAGAATACCCTTCAATGAGGACCTTCCACATAGCTCGCTTGGCATCTGATAAATGATCCTTTAATTAGTTCCAACTTTTCCTGTCTATCTTTTCACCTTCCCCTGCAACCCAATGCCTGCAGACCAAGACTTTGCTCTCTTGTATTTACCTCTCTTTTCTCCTGAGTCCTAAACATAGCATTCTGTCCCCTCACACAGCCCCACATCCCTGTGTTGAGATAATGACTGATCCCACACTCTGCTGGGTTCCATGGAACTGAGGACTGCCACCTGCCCCCCCCCCCCCCCCCCATTATCCCCATGCCTTTTTTCGACCTTGGGGGGGATGTGGCATTGGGCACTTTTTCCACTGAAAGGGTTCCTTCATCTCTATTTCTTTGTTGTTGTTGTTCGGTGTTGACAGACTGTGCACAGATCAACACTGCAAGAGAACGAAGCCCAGACTTATCACCTTGAACTACATGGCGTTCAGCGTGTGCTGTTCTAACCCGGAGCTTTGATCATGGATTTTCGAATGGCCAAGTGGGAATTTAGATTAATCTTACCATACAGTCGCTCGGACAAGATTTGACTGAATACCCCGATTCCAAGTACTTGTGTAGCATTGCTTCGAACTCCTCGTATTTTTCCTGAGCATGTTGGTCTTCCATCTGGTAAGCCTTGATGCATTCACTGCAGACAGCCATAGCCCCTCCATCATCACTGATCCGCATATCCAAACTGCAGTTTAACCCATTCGGGTTGACATAATCCCGCAAAAGATCAGCAATGGTATAAGAATTGCAGAAGGACAGCCGAAGATGACTGAAGTAGGACCACAGGCAGGCGGAATCCAGACCTTTGGGAATTAATCGACAGGCTCTTTCCAACTCCTCACCGGGCTCAGTCAAATTGGTCAGAGACAGATCACACTGAGCCCGCCGTTGGCTCTGACCGTGTGGTGTTGCCAAGTTCTGCCTCGGTGCGGGGTCACTCCAGATCCTGCCTGCTGTTTCCCCGCTCCTCAATTTCGTTCCAGCGCAAGAGCAAAAATAATCAGACAACAGGACAGCGAAAAGAAACATAGACGCTAAAGACATTTGCCATTTCTCTGCCCTCTGTGAATCGACGCAGGGTTTCTCGTTTGCTGTGGGTGCAAAACAGATTTTCAGGACGGCATTACACATCCAAGCACCCCTGATCATATTTTGGAGGGGAGGGCAAGGGTGGGGGGAGAAAGGGCGGCTTTCCAATTTCCCCTAGTTCCCAATGTCACTTTAGCAGCCTGACTGTGTGCAGAGTTGCTAACGAGGGGTGTAAGTGCCCCCCCATCACCGGCTGGTCAAAATATAATCCATGGCATTTTGCAGGAGCTTGCATCCTCCGTCTGGACAAAACAGAAAAGGGGAGATTTGTTTTTATTTTGGTTGAATTTTTAAAAATTAAATAAATAAACAAACAAGCCCAGCTAGCATCCCTCCCTTCACCCCCCTCCCCAACACACAACCCCCCCCACCCCCCCACACTCCTCCTCCAACCTTCCTGTTGTTGTAGGCTACCTGATTAAAATTAAAATAAAAACCAGCGCGCACCCACTATTGGTGACAGAAGGTGCACGGCTCCTCATCGGTGTTTTTTTCCCTGCTCTCCTCCGCCGGTGTCCTTGTCCGTTTCCTGGGTCTCATCTTCGTTCCTTGACCCTTGTTGCCTCTTCCTTTTTCCCCACCCCTCTCTCTCTCTCTCTCTCTCCCTCTCTCTCTTTTTCCCTCCCTACCACCACCACCACCACCACTCCCCCTCAGCCTTCCAACCTCAAATTGTCGCCATCTTCAACGCGATGAGTACACCTTGAGATGTTTGGGGCAGGTCCAGGCGCCTGCGCTCTCCTCTGGTTTAGGGGGAAATTGACAGGGCCATTCAGAGAGACAGAAATTGACAGGGCCATTCACTTGCAGTGATCACACACACACACACAGACAGACACACACAGCAGGCACACAGCGACTCAGCATCACAAACCGCATACAACCAACCCCACTTGCAATCTGCCATTCTCCTCTCCCCCCACTCCTACCACATCTCTCTCTCTCTCTCTGTTAAGATTCACGTCTTTGGAAGTGAGATGCCGCTTGGCAAAAATGCAGAAGAGGAGGGGCCGTTGGAATGGGAGACCAGAAATGCGGCTAAGCTTTGCCGGACCGGCTATTCACATCACCAGAAAGTATTCGCCTGTTCCGTAAATGACATTGGGGAGGGAGTGGGGATGCTTACTCGTACCCAGAGATGTCATAAATAGGCAGCGTACAGATGACAGCGAGAAGCCCAAAGGACCTGAAACGATCACAGAAACGAACTGAAGGGTGACAAATGGGCGTTATTACAGGTGTACATAGAAACGTGCGGCTGTGTGTGGATTTGGAAGATTAAACCCAAATAGTTCTTTATTTTAGAATATGGCTGTCAGTAAAGGACAAGGTGGTTTTGGACGTTTCATGTCTTCACTGAAAGATATTCAATGTGTAGTGGTTGTGAATGAAACTAATCAGGTACTGAGGTTAATCTAAACAGCATTTCAGAATGAATGGAGTCTAGTTATTTAATTTCCATATATTCTTGGTGAATTGTCAACCTGGAATCCTGCACACAATTTTGACTCTTCTGCTTTTGAAAGAACGTTGTGGCTTATCCATAATTATGTTGGTGTCCCCAAATCTGTGACTGTAATTCTCATAACTCCATACCAGTAACTTTCAGTTGTCTTTCCACTCTTGCTCCAATACTGAAATTGTACCAATCAAATTCGCGATTGGAATCCTCTGTGAATGCAAATGTGATGCACTTCTGCTCAATCTCCTTAACTCCCTACGGACACAGCCAGCAACCAACATCCTTTTTACTTTTTTCTTTAATGGGATGTAAGTGTCGCTGGTTGGACCAGCACTTATTGCCAATCCCAAATTGTGCTTGAGAAAGTGGTGGTGAGCTGTCTTTCTGAACTGGTGAAGTCCATGTGGTATAAATACACCCACAATGCTCCGGTGGCTGCATATGATTCAAATATGCCTTGAACTTCCTTCCTATTCTTAGAATGTCATTTTTCCACCATGGAGTATCTAAATTGTAGGGGCAAATTACTGCAGATGCTGGAATCTATACTGAAAACAGCCAATGGTAGAGGTCACAATGGGTCAGATAACATCTACTGAGATAGAGCAAGCTAACATTTAGAATCTTGATGACCCCCCCCCTCCCCTCAGAGCTGAAGTGAATTTTGGAGGAGACAGCATATATGCAATAGTTTGGTGTGTGGGCGTATGTTGAGGTAGTGGGTGCAGAGTGCTGGTCGAGGAACAACATCTCATCTTCAGACGAGGCACTTTCCAGCCTTCTGCACTTAATATCGAGTTCACTACTTTCAAATTGTGAACCATTTCTCCCTTATCTTTTAGCTTGTTGAATTCTGTTGTTATGTCCTCTCCCCCACCCCCCACCCCCACCCGAGGTGGACTGTCTGTCCTTTCAAGTCTGGCAGGAGACACACTGTTGATCTACCATTCTCACATTCCGATCACTTAGTCTGAACAGTCGACATATTTTCTCCACCAACACCCTACACCCACTACTCCCACCCCCTCCACCCCAAACTAAAGCAGAAATACTGTTCCCCTCCACACTTCAGTTCTGATGAAGAATCATGGAATGTTCAAGTTTGTTAAAGAGTTCATATGATTTTTGTGGAAAATTTTTAAAAAATAATTTATCTGCAGCAGTCAATCTTTATGTGTCTGCAAGAAGAAGCTGGAGCACACATATTCCTGAATCTAGGAAGTTCAGGGACACGCCACTCTAGAAATTAATTGAACTGAAACTCACTTTCCAGAAGAAGGAAGCAAACACATTGTGGAAGTATAAAGATAAATGACAGGTGGCATTGCATGCAAAAAAGTGTACAGTGACACATTTTTGTAGAAAGAATGAAATAGCAAAATGTCGATAAAATGTGACAGTTTTAAAATGGGTATAGCACAGAGAGATCTGTGGGTCGCTCCACAGAATTCTTTGAAGATAGCAGCACAGCTTGATAAAGCTATTTAAATGTTTTATAAATAGTGTCATGGATTATAAAAGCAAGGAATTTGGGTTGAACCTTTAGAAGTTAATACTTATACTCTAGCTGCAGTATTATTAGCCATTCTGCACAATTTGGCAAGAGCTTTAAGGCCTCAAAAAGAGCACAAAGGTAATTTACTAAAACTGTACTAAGGGGTGGCATGGTGGCTCAGCGGTTAGCACTGCAGCCTCACAGCACTCGGGTCCTAGGTTCAATTCCAGCCTCGGGCGACTGTGTGGAGTTTTCATATTCTCCCCCTGTCTGTGTGAGTTTCCTCCCACAATTCAAAGATGTGCAGGTCAGGTGAATTGGCTATGCTAAACTGCCCATAGTATTAGGTGCATAGTCAGAAGGAAATGGGTCTGGGTGGGTTACTTTTTGGAGGGTCAATGTGGACTGGTTGGGCCAAAGGGCCTGTTTCCACACTGTAGAAATCTAATCTAATCTTTTTTTTTTGGCGGGGGGGGTTGAGAAGTGCTGTATTTGCTTCTCTTTAGCAGAGTAGTTTAAAGCAAGATTCAATCGAGGTGTTCAAAATTGTGAAGAGCTTTGATTGAAATAATAAGTGTTTCCACTGATAGAAGGATTCATAAGCAGAGGACACTGTTATAAATTAATGAGCAAAACATCTGCTGGTGTAGAGGAGAAGATGCTTTGGAGAATTTCGTTGTGCAGTGAGTTGTGATTTGGAAGCACGAGCTAAGATAGACATGGAAATAGATTTAATCATGAATTTCTAAAGAAACTTAGATGAATACTTGAGGGTGAAATGTTTGCAGGGCTGTGGGGAAGAGCAAGAGAGTGGTTCCAACTGGATTCTTCTGTCAAAAAGACTGCAAAGGTACAATGGGCCAAAATGATCTTTCTGTGCAGTTGTTAATTTGTGATTCTAAACTTGGATCAGTGTATAGCATTGCAGTCAAATTGAGAGCAAAAAGCTCTTTTGGGGAAGTTTTGATTATGCACAAATTCATCTGTTTATCTTTAAAGAAACTTCGAAAGTATCACCTAATAGATTTGGAGGTGCCAGTGTTAGACTGGGTTGTACAAAGTTAAAAATCACACGCAACACCAGGTTATATTGTTAACAACCACCTGATGAAGGAGCAGTGCTCCAAAAGTTAGTGCTTCCAAATAAACCTGTTGAACTATGACCTTATGTTCAGAGTGCAGTGCTGGAAAAGCACAGCAGGTCAGGCAGCATCCACGGAGCAGGTGAATTGACGTTTCGGACATAAGCCTTTCATCAGGAATGAGGCTTGTGGGTCAGGCTGAGAGATAAATGGGAGGGAGTGGGGTTAGGGGAAAGATAGCTGGGAAAGTGATAGGTGAGGGAGAAAGTGGGCGGCACTGCTGCCTCACAGCACCAGAGACCAGGGTTCAATTCCCGCCGAAGGCAACTGTCTATGTGGAGTTTGCACATTCTCCCCGCGTCTGTGTGGGTTTCCTTTGGCTGCTCCGTTTCCTCCCACAGTCCAAAGATGTGCAGGTCAGGTGAATTGGCTATGCTAAATTGCCCGTTGTGTTAGGTGAAAGGGTAAATTAATGGGTCTGGGTGGGTTGCTCTTGGGAGGGTCGGTGTTGACTTGTTGGGCCAAAGGGCCTGTTTCCACACTGTAAGTAATCTAAATCTAAATCTAAAGTGATAGGGTGGGGGGAGAATGCTGGACAGGCCAAGAGGGCGATGCCGAGTTGGAGGCTTGGGACTGGGATAATGTGAGGGTTGGGGAAAGTTGACCTGCTGTGTTTTCCAGCACTACACTCTCGACACAACCTGCTATGCTTTTCCAACACCATACTCTCGACATTATGCCCGAAACATCGATTATCCAGCTCCTCGGATGCTGCCTGAACTGCTGTGCTTTTCCAGCACCACACTCTCGACTCTGATCTCCAGCATCTGCAGTCCTCACTTTCTCCTATAACCTGGTGTTGTGTGATTTTTACCTAATAGAGCTTCTGATGTCCATTTACTCCAGAGATCTGCTGAGAGAACATTTTGAACACGACAAAAGCTATCAATCATTTCTTATAAGATACAGCAGAAAATCTTTGTGCACAAACTATGGACTTTTGCGCTCTTCGTAAAAGATGAAATGCATACTTGGCCAAGTTCATCCATATTAATAATCATGTAGAACAATATTTAACATGCCAAGTGGCTTGATGTACATCTGCATGTAAACCCTAATCCTAACCCTAACACAGAATCAATATGATATTTGATACATTACTTCTTAATACAGAGATTTAAGCTTGAGGTGTCTTCATTTGTAATTTATTACAGACTATCAGGCAAAACAGAAAATAATTCTGATGCTTACATTTTCTGTATGTGTTGTCACAAAACTGGTTTCTTTTTTCTAAAAACTGTTCCTTTCCTCAAGGATACTAAGTCCCTGGTTTTATCAGAGGGATAATAAACCTCTCTCAGTGCCAATTAGTCTGGTTTGGTACAGAAATTTAAGGGTGTTGAGAAGCCGTTTTGTTTATATGTTAACAGATGAGACTTCAGGCCAAAGTGGTCATGTTTTGGAAGTGACCTGTATAATGAAAAGGGAGTGTAATTTTGTGGATAAATTTTTTATCTGTTTTAAACCTAGTAGTCAATCTCACTAACTTAATCCAGGTAATTTTCACTGCACACTTACCAAAACCAATTACAAAGTTATGGTCTGGGCCGCCTGCTTAAGAATGTTTTGAGTGGTCTGGCCTAGTCCATGTGGTCATGTTTTGGAAGTGACCTGTATAATGAAAAGGGAGTGTAATTTTGTGGATAATTTTTTTATCTGTTTTAAACCTAGTAGTCAACCTCACTAACTTAATCCAGGTAATTTTCACTGCACACTTACCAAAACAAATTACAAAGTTATGGTCTGGGCCGCCTGCTTAAGAATGTTTTGAGCGGTCTGGCCTAGTCCATAACAGTGTTCTCAATCATATCTTCCAAATGAGGGCATTATATAAGCCCTTACCTGACCAAGTGTGCATGAGAGTGACCATCATCTCACACTCAATCTTTGACTTTCCAATTTCAGGAATCAAAGGCTTCACTATTATTTCAGAACATGATCTCTTTGGACCTGGAATCGTAGTAGCTTGTTGAGTAGAAGGTAGTTCTCTTGGTATATCTTCTTGATGTCTTCTTGATGGTCTGAGCTCTAATTTTCTCTTCTGCTGACAAGTATACCATTTGGTTCACCCTAATCATTAATCTGTGGATGGCTCAATCCTAATGGGATGAGGTTCTGGCAATTCCTTCAGACAACCTCTTCACTGGTCTACAAAAAGAGGTTCATAACACTGCAGGTGATAGTACCTTTTCTGCTTAAATCCCTAATCCACATTTGTTGCCCATTCTTGGCTCTGGCAAATTCCTTACACACTCGCATTTATTGTAATGAGTCATATTGAGCACAATAGGTTTACTCCTTATAATGTACTGTTTGGCAATCAGGAAGATACTACCGTGAAGCCAATTTGTTAGGTTTAGACCATAGACCATAAGACATAGGAGCGGAAGTAAGGCCATTCGGCCCATCGAGTCCACACCGCCATTCAATCATGGCTGATGGGCATTTCAACTCCACTTACCCGCATTCTCCCCGTAGCCCTTAATTCCTTGTGACATCAAGAATTTATCAATTTCTGCCTTGAAGACATTTAGCGTCTCAGCCTCCACTGCACTCTGTGGCAATGAATTCCATAGGCCCACCACTCTCTGGCTGAAGAAATGTCTCCGCATTTCTGTTCTGAATTTACCCCCTCTAATTCTAAGGCTGTGTCAACGCGTTCTAGTCTCCTCGCCTAACGGAAACAATTTCCTAGCATCCACCCTTTCAAGCCATGTATTATCTTGTAAGTTTCTATTAGATCTCCCCTTAATCTTCTAAACTCCAATGAATACAATCCCAGGATCCTCAGCCGTTCCTCGTATGTTAGACCTACCGTTCCAGGGATCTGGTAGGGATCTGACTCTTTTAGTTTCTGCCCATCAGTAACTAAGATAGTGCTAGGCTGTACTGGAGTGGGGCGAACCTATAATTCAATAGAGTTGCATAGAAATCAAAATTCTTCAATAGTGAGTCCATAAACAGCCTACCCATTGCAAGTATCATACGCAAGTCCAATTTGGCTGTGAAGTGGTTGGAGCATTCATTCACAACTCTTTGGGTGGCACGGTGGCACAGTGGTTAGCACTGCTGCCTCACAGCGTCAGAGACCTGGGTTCAATTCCTGCCTCAGGCGACTGACTGTGTGGAGTTTGCAAATTCTCCCCATGTCTGCGTGGGTTTCTTCCGGGTGCTCCGGTTTCCTCCCTCAGTCCAAAAATGTGCAAGTTAGGTGAATTAGACCGTAGTGTTAAAAATGCCCGTAGTGTTAGTGAAGGCGGTAAATGTGGGGGAATGGGTCTGGGTGGGTTGCGGATCGGTGTGGGCTTGTTGGGCCGAAGGGCCTGTTTCCACACTGTTAGTAATCTAATCATTGCATTATGGACTGTTGTCTGAACAACTACATTAGGAAACCCATACATTGTAAATATCTCACATAAGACTCAGATAATCGCTTTTGTAGTCATATATCATTTCTAGAAAAAACCCTAATAACAAGGTTAAAACTCACAGACTATGGGCTTTTGCCTCATGGGGAAACAGCTTCTCCCCACCTAAGGCAGTCTCAATGTCTAAGAATCTTATATGTTTCATTAAGGTTTCTTTCACTGTTTTAAATGAACAAGTACAAGCTCCACCTATTCAAGCTCTCCTCATAAGACAATCCCTCCACACGCAGCATCAACCTAGTGAGCCTTCACTGGAAAGTCTTCAATGCCAGTTCATCCTTCCTTAGATAAAGGCACCAAAACTGTTCACAGTATTCTAGGTGTGGTCTGACTAGTACCTTATAGAGTTTGAGCAAGACCTCCCAAGTTCTATATTCCATTCCCTTTGAAATAAATGTGAAAATTCCATTTGCCTTTTCTAGTACCCTTTGAACATGAATGCTAATTTACTGGTGATTCAGGCACCAGGCACCCCAAAGTCTCTCTGTGCTGCAGATTTCATGAATTTTTCCCCATTTCAATAAAATTCACATTGGTTAGGCTACTGTTGGAATATTGCGTGCAATTCTGGTCTCCGTCCTATCGGAAGGATATTGTTAAACTTGAAAGGGTTCAGAAAAGAGTTACAAGGATGTTGCCAGGGTTGGAGGATTTGAGCTATAGACAGAGATTGAATAGGCTAGGGCTGTTTTCCCTGGAGCGTCGGAGGCTGAGGGGTGACCTTATAGATGTTTACAAAATCATGAGGGGCATGGATAGGATAAATCGATAAAGCCTTTTCCCTGGGGTCGGGGAGTCCAGAACTAGAGGGGATAGGTTTAAGGTGAGAGGGGGAAATTATAGAAGAGACCTAAGGGGCAAGGCTTTCACGTAGAGGGTGGTACGTGTATGGAATGAGCTCTGCCAGAGGAAGTGGTGGAGGCTGATACTATTGCAACATTTAAGAGGCATTTGGATGGGTATATGAATAGGAAGGGTTTGGAGGGATATGGGCCGGGTGCTGTCAGGTGGACTCGATTGGGTTGGAATATCTGGTCGGCACGGACAATTTGGACCGAAAGGTCTGTTTCCGTGCCGTACGTCTCTATGACTCTAATTCTTTTATTCTTCCTGACAAATGTGCATGATTCCACATCTCCACACATTAAATTCTATCTGCCATTTTTTCCCCCACTTGTTCATTCTGTTGAGACAAAGATTCTTTGTTATCTTCACTACTTGCAATCCTATCCATTTCTATGTCATAAGTCCTGCACAAAGAGTGTTAGAACATAGAACATAGAACAATACAGTGCAGAACAAGCCCTTCAGCTCTCAATGTTGCACCAACCTGTGAACTAATCTAAGCCCATCATCCTACACTATCCCATTATCATTCATATGCCTATCCAAGGACTGTGTAAATGCTCCTAAATGTGGCTGAGTTAACTACATTGGCAGGCAGGGCATTCGACGCCCTTACCACTCTCCGCGTAAAGATCCTCCCTCTGACATCTGTCTTAATTTTTTTTCTTTTTCTTTGTGAGACACAGTGAGAGACACAAGGTGCACGTATCTTTATTCAATTTCCACCACCAGGAAAAAAGGAAACACCCGACATCTGTGTTAAATCTGTCACCCCTCAATTTGCAGCTATGCCTCACCCCCAACCCCATATAAGCAGAGGTCATCATCCTAGGAAAAAGACTCTCACTGTCCACCCTATCTTATCCTCTGATCATCTTGCATGCCTCTATTAAATCTCCTCATTGTCTTCTTCTCTCCAATGAGAACAGACCCAAGTCTCTCAGCCTTTCCTCATAAGATCTTCGCTCCAGACTAGGCAACATCCTGGTAACTCTCCTTTGCATCCACATCCTTCCTGTAATGGGGCGACCAGAACTGTACACAATACTCCAAGTGAGGCCGCACTATTGTTTTGTACAGTTGCAGCATGACATCATGGCTCCAGAACTCAAACCTTCTACCAATAAAACCTAACACACCATATGCCTTCTTAACAGCACTATCAACCTTGGTGGTAACTTTCAGGGATCTATGTACATTGACATCAAGATCCCTCTGCACATCCACACTACCAAGAATCTTTCCATTGACCCAGTGTTCTGCAGTTTTTGGACACTGTCAATGGATTGCTTTGGGATTAATGTGATTATATTTCTGGCATGTATTTCAAAATCTTTAAAGGCATGTTATGTGTAAATTGTTTGGTCTACTCTATTTTTATCATAATTTCTTTTACTTAATAAGCTTTCATTTTATTGTTAATACCAAATGTGCCAATATTGTATGTTTATGTTTCAGCAAGAGGCTATCTTGTTAAAACAAAATCAACCCAAATTATGGTTTATAAAGACAGATTTCAGTCTGGAATCTGATTTGCCTGGTAATAGAACAGCTGGAAATGTAACAATTGCTTTTTTATACTCTTTGGTGAGCAATATTGTTAATTTTTGCAGTATTGCATTTACTTGTTCAGCTTCTGATTTAGTATCTAGTCTGGAGTTTATTCTATGCCACTAGGAATGTTTTCTCCAGGCTGTCCAATTTCATGTTCTTTATGGATCACCAATCATCCTGACAGTAGATCTCCTGATGTCATGGCTTCCAAATGTGATTCAGTTTTTTGTCTTTAAAGGCTCTTATTTTGGAGTGATGACAGGTTTCCCATATGTTGCTACTATTCTAGAAGATGTTTCCACTCTGCAGCTATACTGGAGGATTCCTGTGCTTTTGAAGCTGCAATAAATACCTTAAACTGGAGATTTCTTCTGTTCGAAAGCATCCTTCTTAACAGGTTGGACATGTTTTCTGACATTCTTTGAAGTATTCTTTGACCATTCAGATTTTTTTAGGGTGTGCTGTCCTCAGCAATCAACAATAGTTGTTTTCATGGAAGTTGTCTGGGTTACCAACATCTTTGCCTCATTAAGACTAATCCCAATAAATTAAGTCTTCAGTGCCATGCTAATTGTCAAATTGTAGGTGTTAATGTGTATTCACTAAACATGTGAGTCCCGAAGTTTCTTACACGGTGTAATGTGTGCAAGGGTAGCCACCATCTAGTCTCATGAGAAGAGTTTTGTAAAATAAACAATGTTAACTTTATTGCTTTTCTGAACTATTCACAGGCTATAATAGGCTCTACATTATTATAACAATTGTTGTAAGGACCCAATGTTTCGTTGGTCTTTTACAAAATCCTGCTATACTGTCCAAACAAGGTCTCCTGGCATCACCACCAGGCTTTATGCTTATTGCACTCAACCAGGTATGAACTCTTTCAGACTCTATCAAACTCCTATACAATATTATTTCCTGAGGCAAAAGACAGGGAATGTACATGTAGTGTGTAAAGCTACATCAGCAGCTTGTACAATGTAATCAAATATCAGATGCAGAAAGGCAACAATAATGCAAATTTATATGACAATTACTGTCTGTTAAATTGACCTCAGCGAATGAAACATCTCAGAATTTTTATTCACCTGAATCTCCTAATTTCTTTTTATCATAGTGTCTGAAATACAAAGATAAATTTCTGTTACAGTTGCCATTTCCCATACGCTTGGCTGAAAACTACTGTACATCATTGATGCAGACCTTATATGGAGACAGAAATAGTACAATCCATTCAGTGACCCTTAATCTTGCCCATTGTAATTTTAACCTCAGTAATCACAACCGAACTATGCTCCCTGTCAGGAAAAATGAAAATCTAACAGTAAAACGCCAAGGATTTGAACAAGCGCAGCTATACCAAAGAAATATTATTCCTGACCTTTAAAGTAAATTCTGAGGACATATTGTCAAGCTTGGATTAATGTAAATGTTCAACTGATCTCAGGCATAGATTTATTGATTTCCTGTAATATCATAGTTTCTCATTGATAACCTGATATTTCACAGTTCACACACATACGCAGGTATAATATTTATTTAAATTCCTTTTATAATTGACCCCAATATTTTTAGTGCTCTTCCATTTCAAGTTTTAGTTATTCTTGATTAAATTATCTACACCACCATGTCTTTATCATACTGTAACTGTTTAAAGTTTCAGGATTTTGTTCATGAAAATGAGCATCATAACTTTGTATTTGATGATGGTAGTTTGGGGAACAAGAGAAAACAGCCAGACAATGTGTCACCTTTTCACAATAAATGCTAAAGCAAATGAAACAGTGATGCATTTTTGTGCTTTGTTTTATATATAAACAAATGAAAACAAAAACAGTTTGACAAACATTTTCACTGCTCCTTTAGGATTTAATCGATATTTGGTAGCAATTGACCTTTAGATCATGCTTTTGTTAGAAAAAGTTTTTTTGTGTGTTTGGGACCTAGGTGTAAAGAAAGATAATAAGTCACTTTCCCAGTAAGTAGCTTATGTATAGGGAGAGAATATAAGGAAGGTATTATGATCAATAGAAATGGTGGAACAGCTTGATGGGACCTATTTCTATTCTGAGATTACTGTAGAATATAACAATGGATATCAAAAGTATCCTGTGGCAGGGGGGGTTGCTGTGCAAGGACCCAATTGTATAAGTTTCATCCTTGCACTCTCTCTGGATATCCTTCAATGTTCTCCGAATTTGCTTTGCAATGTTTTACTGAATTAATGTACTGCAGAAATGTGAGTTGCTATTCTATTTCAAGCAACTATCTACTTCCCTTTTGAAAGTACCTGAACATTTAAGTTCTGTTCAATTATTCATGAAGTTAGGAATTTGGATCAGTAGCTTTTCTGGAAAGAAACATCTTTACCAAAAGCACATGAGTTGTCCAAACAAAAAGAAATTGTTCATCCTTGTACATTCCCTAAGTTACTGCTTTAAAGGTGGCCTTGCCTGGCCTAGTGCTCTCATACAGTGCTAGCCCACAATTGCAGTTTTGCTGGTCAAATGCTATTGACATTCACTGGGGGAGACTGCAGATGGTTTTTCAGGCCTGGCCTTGAGGGCATAGCTTCTGACTGCACCTTGCAGTCTGGCCTGGCTAGGTTACAGACAAGGGCAAGGCCTCAGCTGGATGGCAGTGATAATTGCACAATTTCTGAGAGATGACAGAAGCTTTGTGCTCCACGGTGCCACCACCATCCTCTGAGGGTAGCACCTCAATGAGAATTGACAGCTGGACTGCTCTGAAAGTCTACATCTCCCTTTTGGCACTGAGTTCTTGAGTTATGATGGCAGCAGTCTGAATCTGGATGGCGGTAAACATGGGTCTCAGGATAACCTGCTGAGCTTGCTTGTGCAGCACTGAGGTGTTTTTGTGGCTACCAGCTGTGCTGCAAGGGAAACTGAGATTTCTGAGTTGGTAACCGCATGTAGCAAATCAAGTGATGAGACATCTTCATCATATTGTAGTGCTGCTGCATCATGTTGTGCTTTAAGCCAATAATGTTACCTACACACTGTATCTTGCAGGTCAGGGTTCTCTCAGGCAGGTGGGTGACTGCACCAAGATTGTCCCAAAGGCTATTTGCTTCTTATTGCTAAGTAAGACTCTTTAACTCTTTATGTATTGTAATGTCCTTTCAGTTACATCTATAGAGAGCAGCTATCAACTATAGCTCTCTAATGTAGTTTACAAGATTTTTTTTTCACAAACAGAAGCAGAAATTGCTAGAAAAGCTCAGTAGATCTGGCAGCATCTGTGGAGAGAAATCGGAGTTAATGTTTCAGGTCCAGTGACCCTTCCTCAGAACATGTTCTCTTCACATGCTCATTCCAGGCAGATATCTTCTCTCCTACAGATATCAGAGCCTTGTGACCAGTTATATCAATATTATTTACATGAATCTCATTATATCACAATTGTTCTCTCTCTCTCTCATCTTTCTTGGTGCATGATAGCCAGTCAGTTAGTATTGCTCAAATATCTAAAAGTAAAAAGGCAGAAGAAGAGGTTTATGCCAAGACGGAAGTGGTGCTGGGGTGCAACACAAGATATCCAGAGTCACCACTGATGTGCAGAGACAGCAGTGTGTACTATCTACAAGATGCATTGCAACAACTTAGCAAGGCTTCTTCAGTAACACTTCCCAAACAATGACCTCTACCATGTAAAGAGACAAGGGCAGCACATGGGGACATCTACAAGTTCCTTTCCAAGCCAGACACAAGCTTGACTTAGAAACACGTCACTGTTCCTTCTGTGTCACTGGGTGAAAAACGTGGAACTCCCTCACGAACAACACTGAATGTGTATGTATATCCCACTGCAATAGTTCAAAAAGACAGCTCACCACTACTTTTTCAATAAAACATAGAAATTTAGAGACAGGAGAAGGAGTAGACCATTCAACCTCTCAAGCCTGCTGCACCATTCAATATGATCATGGCTGATCATCGAGATCAATACCCTAAACCTGTCCTTCCCCCATATCCCTTGATGTATTTCGCTACAAGAGCTATGTCTACCTCTTCTTTGAAAACACATAATGTTTTGGCTTCAACTGCTTCCTCCAGTAATGAATTGCACAGCCTCATCACTCTCTGGGTGAAGAAATTTCTCCTCATCTCAATCCTGAAAGGTTTAGCATCTTATCCTTAAGCTATAATTAGGGCAGGGCTATAAAAGTTGGCTTAGTCACCAACACCTACATTCCATGGAATTAGAAGTTCCCTGCAAGCACAATCTGGTAGACAGCAATGTTAGGGTGAGGTGGGGTTGAAGTGGGAGTAGCTTATTGTCAACCTGAATGCTCTCAGTGATGCTGGATGCTGCAGACTCTGTCACAACAGACTTTTGTGCCATTTCCACTATCAGGCTCAGACGATGAAGGAATGCCTTCTCCATGCTAATTCAGCTTTGCTACCTTGTATTCTGGACAACATTTTCCTTCCTTCACCCACATCTCACATCTGTGTGACACTTTCCATCAGGAAGGAAAAATTTAGTAATGTGATGAGAGTGCTATCACATCCGATTCACCCTTCAAGCCTTATGTCTTTCTGGCTTAGATAGATATCACTAATTCCTCATCAATACCATAAGACCGTAAGACCTAGAAGAACATGTAGACCACTTAGCTTATTGATATTGCTCTATCATTCGATGCGATCGAGAGAAAAAATTCTCTTCACTTCTGTGTTAAATGGGTCACCCCCTACTCTGAGATTATGCCATCTGGTTCTGCTCTATCCCACAATGGGGAACAACCTCTCTCCATCAACCCTGTCAAGATTCCTTAGAATCTAACATATTTCAATGAAGTTTCCTCTCATTATTTAAAAGTCCACCATACTCAACATCTTTTATTAAGAAAATCCCTCCATACCAGAATCAACCCAGCGAACATTCTCTGGATTGTCATCAATGCAATCTAGTATTTTCCCTCAGATCAGGGGAGCAAAATTGTTCACAGTACTCTATCTGTCATCTGACTAGTGCCATGTAGACTTATAGCAAAACCTTTCTACTTTTGCACTCAATTCCCTTTGAAGTAAAGGCAAACCCTGTAAAACAAAAGTAGGCAAGTCTTCCTAAATCTATACATGGCATGATATAACCACCCACAGACTACACCTCGAATACTTTGAATGGTTTTGGTCCCCTTACATAAGGAAAGATAAAATGGTTTTGGAGGCAGTATTAGCAGTACTGGATAAAGAGTACCATTGTAACAAAGGTACTAATTCAAGCTCCTCAGCAGATCATGGTTTTTGAAAGACTGTCGGACTGCAAGCATGCCCCCTTAGCCAAGACCAATTAAAGATCAAAAGCTTCAAGTTTATTAAAGTCTAGTGCAAGTTAACCTTATTTCCTTGCTTGCTGCTCTGGGCCAATGCAATTGTTGTCCCTATTTGCAATTAGTTCTATGTAGAGTTGAAAAAAATTCTGGATGAATGCAAGGATGCCAGTGAAAATTGTTATCCCACCATCACCACAATCCTATATATCACACTATCCTCCTCTCAGTAGATACAAAACCTGATAAACTTATCCTTTCCTGACGAACTAAGCAGATAAATTCCATTTTACTGTTTTCTCTGCTGCAGGGATTTCAAACTAAATTCTTTTTGGAATTTCTAATCGTTTTGATGGGCTTTAGTACATGACACAACGCTGCCTATAGTTCAGCATGTAAATAACAGCCTTATTTTGAGAAGTTACAATGCTGCTTGTTGCGTCAGAAATGAAAACACTGCATTGACACAGTAGGAGATCCTGGAAGGCTTAATCCAAGTGTTAAAGCAGAAGAAAAAGAGATCTGTACTATCCCTGACTTAGATTGGTTTGATACTGGGTGAAAAAAAATAAAATTCTAATCCTGACAATCGCATTTTATGCTTTGATAAGTGGAAGAATTTAAGCTTTTAGTAAAATGTGGTATAATGATTTTAGTGGTAACAATATAAAAAGGAAGGCTTGTATTTATTATGTGGAACTTTTCACGATCACTGAAAGTCTCAAAGGATTTTATTGGCAATTAAATACTTTTGGAAGTGGAGTTACTGTTTAGATATAAGAAACTAAGAGACTCTGACAAACAGCAATATGACAGTAATGCAGTAATCACTGACTTTGTTTGCAATTTACAGATTAACCTTAGCCACTCGATTGTTCTTCTTTGAAATAGTGCAATTGGATACTTTACATCCACTGAACCACCCAGACAAGGACTCAGTTTAACATCTCAGTCTAGTGATGGCACACCCATCAGTACAAAGCTCCCTCAGTGTGGGCTGGATTGTCAGTCTCGAGTTTTGTGCTCAAGCCCTGGAGTGGGACTTGAATGTGGAACCTTGTGATTCAGAAACAAGCATACTATCAACTATGGCTGACACTCAACTATCATTATCAACTTATGGTAATGCAGCTAAAACTAAATGTGGTTGAATTATACTATCATATGGTTCTTTCTTACAGGAGAAAGTGAGGACTGCAGATTCTGGAGATCAGGGTCGAGAGTGTGGTGCTGGAAATGCACAGCAGGTCAGGCAGTATCCAAGGAGCAGGAGAATCGACATTTGGGGCATAAGCCCTTCATCAGGACTTAGGCTTGTGGGCTGGAGGGGCTGAGAGATAAGTGGGAGGGGGTTGGGATGGGGGGGAAGGTAGCTGAGAATGCAATAGGTAGATGAAAGTGGGGGAGAAGGTGATAGGTCAGAGAGGTGGGTGGTGCAGATGGGTGGGAAAGACGATGGACAGGTAAAGAGGGCAGTGCCGAATCAGAGGCTTGGGACTGGGATAATGTCAGGGGAGGGGAAATGAGGAAAATGTTGAAATCTATGTCAATGCCATGTCGTTGCAGGGTCCCAAGGCGGAATATGAGGCGTTCTTCCTCCGGGCATCAGGTGGTAAGGGTTTGGTGATAGAGGAAGCCCAGGACTTGCATGTCCTTGATGGAGTGGGAGGAACCATGGGGCAGTGGGGTTGGTTGGCGCAGGTGTCCCAGAGATGTTCCCTGAAACAAGTTGGCGTCCTGTCTACCTGATGTAGAGGAGACCACATTGGGTGCATGACATTGGTGGAGGTACAGGTAAATTTCTGTCAGATGTGGATGGATCCTTTGGGATTGTCAGATGTGGAAGAATTGGCTGAAAAGTGATAGTAACATTTGTATCGCAGACGTTCCAGGCAATAACCACCTCCAACAAGATAGAATCTAATCATTGTCCTTTGATGTTCAAGGGCATAACTGTCACTGAATCTTCAATTATCAATATCCTGGGAGGTAACCATTGACCATAAACTGAATTGGACCAGCCGTATTAATATTATGGCTACAAAAACAAGTCAGAGACCAGAAATTCTGCAAAAAGTAACTCACCTCCTGGCTCCCTACTGCCTATCCACCATCTACAATGCCCAAGTCAGGAGTGTAGTGGAATATTCCTCACTTGACTCGACTCCTCACTCCAACAACTCTCAAAACACCATTCTGGACAACCTGCTTGATTAGCAATCCTTCATCTTGAAAATTGATTCCTTCACCACGGAAGCAAAATGGCACACCATCATTTCCAAACCCATGATCTCTATTATTTAGAAGGACTATGGCAGCAGATACATGGAAACACCATTGCCTCCAAGGTCTCCTCCAAGCCACTCACCATCCTGACTTGGAACCATATCACTGTTCCTTCACTGCCTCTGGGTCAAAATACTGTAACGTCTTCCCTCACATTATGTGAGTGTAGCTCACCCCCATGGGCTCGGTAGCAGTTCAAGTCAACAGTTCAGTCCCACTTTCTCAAGAGCAATTGGAGATGAGCAAGAAACGCTGGCCTAGCCACTGATGCCCACATCCTTTGAACAAATGTTAAAAAGAGGCTATTCAGTTATTCTTACTCTCTTGTTTTATAAATTTTTTTGTTTAGTTGAGGCAGTTTATTCTGGATAACCTTTGTCTGCCCTCATTATTCATTCAATTATCCCCCACATTTGTTGTATTTTCTACTTTTTGTTCCTTTCTATTGAAAAGCATATGCTATCTGACTTATTTTCATAAAACAGAATAAGTCAATTCCAACACAAATAGCACACTCACATTAGGATTGACTCACTGTATGCCTTTATATTGGTTAAGTGGTTATTCATCTAGTTATTCTGTGCCCCAGCACCATTAAGCATTCTGACTGGCTCTTCAGTTGAGCATTAGTTGCAACGAGTTCTTTGATGCATAAAAAAAAGCTCTGAATTAATTGATTCCCTGAGTGCTGAAAGCAATGCTAGCCCTTTAGGATTTTAAAATCTAAATTCATCCATGCACCTCTTCCCTGAGCCTTCCCCAACACATCAGTATGCTTCGAAAGCTGTGGTGGGAAAAAGTACAACCACATTACACATGTATACTTGCTAATAAATTATACTTAATTTAAACAAGCTTTTTAAACCTAATCATGTATTCCAGAAGTAAATTAGTCTTCTTCTTGATACAAGTTTGTATTAAGTAATCATATTTAACAAATGGTCAGTAATCATCTTCAAGGCATTTTTTTATTTGACACCCACTGCTATGAATGTATTTATTATAAAATTATATTTTTCTCTGCACTTTTTCTCTTCTGTGGCTAGTAGCGTACAAATTACTTAGAATAATGTAGTATTGCTGAAAAAGTACATATTTTGGTAAAGCTCATCAGATCTATTCACAAGAAATATCATTGTAAGAAAAACAATTTTCTATACTGTATGAGAACAGAGTACTGATTGGTTGACAAGAGGACTCTGATTGGTAGAAGCATTGTTGGAAGAATATATCTATAAAATGGTGACTGATAGTTAACTACTAAACATTGTTTATATTTTAAACTTGGTTAGACGCAAAAAAAACTACAGATACTGGAATCCAAAGTAGACAATCAGGAAGGGGGAAGAACACAGCAAGCCAGGCAACTTCAGGAGGCGGAAAAGTCGACGTTTCGGAGGCAACTCTTCTTCAGGACTTGGGGTGGGTGTGTGGAGGAGCTGCAGATAAAGGGGGTGGTGGAAGCAGGGTGGTGAAGTGGGGAGAGGTGAAAATAGACAGAGGGTGCAACCTGGTTGGTTAGTGGCAGGAATGAATCCAGTAGGTGGCTGGGAGGAGTGGATTGGACGGGGTGGGTTGGGGGAGGAGCTGGGAAGGATATCGGGGGATGGGAAGGGAGGTTATTTGAAATTGGATAACTTAATGTTCAGTCCTCCGGGCTGTAGGCTATCTAGGCAGAAGATGAGGTGTTATTCCTCCAATTTGCGGTTTGGTTCATTGAGGAAATGGAGGAGGCCAAGGATGGTCATGTCGGAAAGAGAATGGGAAAGGGAATTAAAATGGAGGTTCGGTCGGCCCCTGCGGGCCCGGCTGTGATGCTTGGTGAACTGTTCCCTAAGTTTACGTTCGGTCTCCCCGATGTAGAGAAGACCACATTGGGAGCACCTGATACAGTAAACTAGGTTGGAAGAGTCCTTGGTTTGAGCCACTCTCCCCACCAAACCCCTGAACCCCCAGGGACCATCCTCTGCAACCGGAAAAGATACGAAACCTGCTGGTACACCAATCTCCTCACCTCCATCCAGGGCCCCAACCAGTCTTTCCAGGTGAGACAGAGGTTCACCTGCCTCTCTTCCAACCCTGCTCCCTTCACCCTCTTTAACTGCAGCTCCCCCTACACCCACCCCCAGAACTGAAAAAGGGTTACACCCGAAACATCAACTTCTCCACTTCCTGATGCTACCTGGTTTGCTGTGTTCTTCCAGCCTCCTGCCTGTCTGCTTTAAGTGTTAAAGTAGGCAGGTTTACTCTGATTGGTTGAGGCATCACCATTAGGAATGAACTCAAGATTGGTTGATTCCTGCTTTGTTAGTTTCAAATATAAAAATCTGTGTACACGTACCATCTGTCTGCAAAGAACAGGGTCCTTCTAATTAATATATGTAGCTTCCAATCCATACAAGTGCATTACACTGCAAGCTTACTGGCCATCTTAAATTTGTTGTCAGCAAAACCCTTGTCATATTCAGGAGAACTTAGCAAGTGTTGTTTAACTGTGGAATCCCACCTAATGTCGGAAAGCATGTTTTGATTTGATTTGATTTATTGTTGCCATATATACCTAAGCACAATGAAAAGTTTTGTTTTGCGTGCCACACAGGCAGATCATGCCACACAAAGATCATAGCATGATTGAATCGTGCGAGGAATACAAAGTACCAGCTGCAAAGAAGGGACACAAAAAGCAAGATCAACATTAGATTTGAAATTTGAGAGGTCCATTTACAAGTCTAATAACAACAGGGAAAAAGCTGTTCCTGAACCTTTGTTTACAGTTTTTGTATCTTCTGCCTGATGGAAGAGGTTGAAAGAGATTATAACCAAGGTGGGATGGGTCTTTGATGAAGCTGGCTGCCTTTCTGTGGCAATTATAAGTGTGGATGGATTCAATTGATGGCTTGGGTGATGTTCTGGGCTGTGTCCACAACTTTCTGCAGTTTCTTATGGTCCTGGGCAGAGTAGTTGCCAAACCAAGCCACAAAGCATCCCGATAGAATGCTACTTATGTGTGAAGATGTTGCTCCTTTAACAAGGTTTGGTCTTTGGTCTTTTTTTCAGAGGGGTTGTAAATGCATAGGTTCCAATATGTCTGGGTTTATCTACTTGATGAAGCTTTTAAGTTTTTAAACAAACACTTATACAATGAAAGGGGAGTGGCCAGTTCTCCCAGCTCAGCTTTACTCTGGTTTGGTTTGGTTTGATTTAGTTTTAACAGCCTGGCTGTTGATAGCTGCTTGTCAGTTTAAGCTGGTCAAAGCAGCAGCTACATAGAAGCTTTCCATGCTGAATCTCTTTGCCATCTCTCTTTCCTGTAGGGCCCTGTGTTTAATTTTTCCTTTTTTTGCCATGGGGTGTTTATGGGGATTGATGCAGGAATTTGGAACAGCACCATTAAGTTTAGGTAGCCTTTTGGGTTTTTGGATATGTTAAGGTTATTCTGTATTCTGTTCTCTTTTGTTTGTGTTTCATTCGGTACTCTGTCAATAAATGCTGTTTTGTTTAAAACCAAGGAGTTATGACCAGCTGCATTACTCCTGGCATATCCACTGCTCAAAACAACAAGTAAAGCTAGGGTCTCGGCTACCTTCTTGAAATGTTTTGAAAGGTCTGGCCTCCCGTAACAGATTGGGAGCTCTTTGTGGGATTTGTTCTTTAGTTCCGACTTGGGATTAGGGTTGTTGGACTCAAAGGCTGCAAGTGGCAGTGTTCGTGCCTTTTGTTCTGGGTGTTGAATTCAGTTGGTTTAAATAGTGCTTGGTGCAATAATGGCTTTTTCAGTCACTATGAGTTTATTCTGGGGGTGGAAGAAGTGACATTGGGGGTTTTACAAAAGGTGAACAAGGCAAAGCTGCTTGAATTGGCAATCAAGCTGGAGTTGGAGTTATCTTTGTCCATGAGAAAGGGAGAGATAATTTCAGCAAAAGGTCAGCATTTACATTTGGTGGAAATGCCTTCAGAATCTTTCCAGATGGCTAAAATACAAGTGAAAATGAAGCAGCTTGAGTTAAAGGCAAAAGATAAGGAAAGACCAAAAGAAATGAAACTGTTTAAATTATGATTAAAAGCAGAGGAAAGAGAAAAAGAATGCATTGTTTTAGCAGGCAAAACAAAAGAGAGAAAGAGAGAAAGAAGAGAGGGAAAGAGAGAGAGAGGAAAGGAAGAAAGAGAGGGAGTTTGAGCTTCAGAAATTGGCACTTGGACAGGAAAGCTGGCGTAAAACGATGGAGATGAAGGCTGAAGGTAAGCTTACTGAGGAAGAGAGTGAGGGTGAACAAACCAATGGTTGCCAAAGGCCTGATGAGAAACTGCTTAAATATATTCAAGCATTGCCTACATTTGATGAGAAGGATGTAGAAGCCTTTTTTGTCTCATTTGAGAAGGTGGCTAAATAAATGCAATGGCCAGTAACCATGCGGGTTTTGTTGATCCAAACAAAACTTCTGGATAGAGCTAGTGAGGAGGTATCTGGAGGAGGTATCTGGGGTGTATGATGAGCTGAAGGAGGCATCTTAAATGCATATGAGCTTCTGCCAGAAGCCTACAGACAACACTTCAGGAATCTAAGAAGGGACCCTGGTCAAACCTACATTGAGTTTGAAAGGATCAAACAGTAATTTTGAGAGGTGGGTAATGGCATTCAAAATAGAGCAAATCTACGACACTCTTAGAGAGGTGATTATTTTGGAGGAGTTCAACAATTCATTTCCTGAAGTAGTGAAAACTCATGTGGAAGAGCAGAGAGTTAAAATGGCAAGATTCGCAGCTGAAATGGCTGATGAGTATGAGTTGGTCCATAAATCAAAGTTTGGCTTCCAAAATCAATTTTAATCCATGAGGGATAGAAATTGGGGAAAAGAGAAATCCTCACATGGAAAGGGAAAGGTAGAAATCAATGAATATCATAAGGATGACTTACCACAGAGTGAAAAGGAAACTCCTGAAGGGGAAAGAGAAGTTAATAAGCTCTGGTGTTTTCATTGCAATAAAATAGGCCACATGAAATCACAGTGTTGGTGGGTTAGGAAAAGCACCGGGAAGCCAGGTGTAGGAAAACAGGATAATCCAGTGAATTATGTTGGAGTGGTAACAGAAAGCACAATGGAGGTGAGAAAGCTGCACCAGAATGTACAAGCTGGTCAGAGATTGGTAAAGGAGAAAGTGCCAGATCTTCTTAAACCATATACCTATGAAGGTAAGGTTTACTCACATAAACCAGGAGCAACAGGTAAAGAGGTTACAATGTTAAGAGATACAGAATCCTCTCAATCTCTGATGTTGAAAGATGAGGAGATATGTACCTCTGAAGGACTATTGCCAGAAAAAGTACTAATAACAGGAATTCACAGTGCGACAAGAAGTGCTCAATTATGTCGAGTGAGGTTAGAATGTCCAGTGAATAATGGAGGAGTGGTGGTGGGTGGGAGTACTGGACAAACTCTCAGCTCCAGGAATACAATTTGTCCTTGCGAGCAATATTGTTGGTTCACAGGTAGGAGTGCTGCCTATTGTGATTGAAAAGCCAGTGGAAACTGAGGAAACTGAACTACTGCAGGCCACACATCCTGAAAGTTTTCCAGACTGCATGGTAACGAGGTCACAAACTCACCAGTTGAAACAGGAGAGATCAAAGAGCTCAGATAAGAAAATTGAAGTGGAATTAGCAGAGAGACTGTTTGATCAAATGTTGGCAATGGCCAACAAAGTAGGCAGCTTTCGCTCAGATAAATGAACTGAATTACAGCAGAAAAATGAGAAGTTAAATCAATTATATCATGGTTGAAGAATCTAGATGTGTCCCAGAATACTGCTATCTTAAAAATTATGTCTTAGTGAGGAAATGGAGACCATCACATATTCAGGCAAATGAGAAATTCGTCAAGTCACATTGCTGGTGGGTTATAGAAAGGAGATATTGTGAGTGGCACATGAATTACCAGTAGGAGTCATTTAAGGATAAGAAAAACCGAAGCTAAAATACAAAAACATTTTTATTGGCCTGGACTGCCCAAGGATGTAGTTGAATTTTGCCAGACATGTCTACATGTCAAATAATTGGAAAACTACAGGCAGTAATAAAACCTGCAAATTTAACACCTATTCCTGTATTTGAGGAACTTTTTACAGGAGTCTTAATTGATTTCCTACCTAAAACAAGATGTGGGAGTCAGTATTTGGTAACAATAATGGATGTGTCCATTAGATTTCCAGAGGCCTTCCCATTCCGCAATATCACAGCTGAAAGGATTGGAGAGGTGTTAGTCAAACCTTTCACGAAAGACAGACAAATGGCAGAGATACAATCAGGTCAAGAGTCAGACTTCACTTCAAAATTATTCAAGGAAGTTATGGATAGTTTAGGAATAAATCAATTCAAATCGACAGAGTATAATCCAGAGTTGCGGGGAGAACTCAAAAGGTGGCATCTGATGTTAAAGGCCATGTTGAGGGTTTACAGTCAAGACTATCCAGATATTTGGGATAAGGGAATTCCATTTGTGTTTTTTGCGATCAGAAATGCACCAAATGATTTGACCAAATGAAATCGATTTGCATTAGTTTTTAGGCATGAAGTGAAAGGACTGCTAAAATTGATTAAGGAGAAATTGGTAACCCAGAATTCAGAGACAACTTATTTGGACTACATGTCAAATTTTAGGGAATGATTAAATAGAGCAGGGGAGTTGGCTGGACAGCATTTCAAAGTATCATAGAATTCAATGAAACAGGAAGAAGACAAGAAATCAAAACCATCAATTTTGCTATCGGAGACAAAATATTAGTGTTATTTTCAATGATAGGTGAACATTCAAAAGCAAGGTTTAGTGGACCTTATCAAGTTGAAAGGAGATTGAGTGAGGTGAACTATTTGATAAGGACTCCAGACAGAAAGAAAACTCACAGAGTGTGTCATGTGAATATGCTCAAAAGGTATTTTGCCAGGGAAGGAAAGTAAAAGGAGACTGTATTACTGATTACAACATGGAGTGAAGAACCAAGTTCAGAGGATTCTGAATTAGGCATTTTTCAAATTAAATTGGACAATGAGGAAATTGTCAAACATTGGGATAAAATATTGAGTTACTTTCCAGAAAAAAATCAAACTGACCTGAAAGAGTTATTGCTATCTCATGGGGAGATATGTGGAAATAAGATGGGAAGTACGAACCTAATTAGAGTCATAGAGTCATAGAGATGTACAGCATGGAAACAGACCCTTCGGTCCAACCCATCCATGCCGACCAGATATCCCAACCCAATCAAGTCTCACCTGCCAGTGCCCGGCCCATATCCCTCCAAACCCTTCCTATTCATATACCCATCCAAATGCCTCTTAAATGTTGCAATTGTATCAGCCTCCACCACTTCCTCTGGCAGCTCATTCCATACACGTACCACCCTCTGTGTGAAACAGTTGCCCCTGAGGTCTCTTTTATATCTTTCCCCTCTCATCCTAAACCTATGCCGTCTAGTTCGGGACTCCATGACCCCAAGGAAAAAACTTTGCCTATTTACCCGATCCATGCCCCTCATAATTTTGTAAACCTCTATAAGGTCACCTCTCAGCCTCCGACGCTCCAGGGAAAACAGCCCCACCCTGTTCAGCCTCTGCCTATAACTCAAATCCTCCAACCCTGGCAACATCTTTGTAAATCTTTTCTGAACTCTTTCAAGTTTCACAACATCTTTCTGATAGGAAGGAGACCAGAATTGCATGCAATATTCCAACAGTGGCCTAACCAATGCTTTGTACAGCTGCAGCATGACCTCCCAACTCCTATACTCAATACTCTGACCAATAAAGGAAAGCATACCATACGCCTTCTTCACTATCCTATCTACCTGCGACTCTACTTTCAAAGAGCTATGAACTTGTACTCCAAGGTCTCTTTGTTCAGCAACACTCCCAAGGACCTTACCATTAAGTGTATAAGTCCTGCTAAGATTTGCTTTCCAAAAATGCAGTACCTCGCATTTATCTGAATTAAACTGTCTCTGCCACTTCTCAGCCTATTGGCCCATCTGGTCAAGATCCTGTTGTAATCTGAGATAATCCTCTTCGTTGACCACTACACCTCCAATTTTGGTGTCATCTGCAAACTTACTAACTAGACCTCTTATGCTCGCATCCAAATCATTTATGTAAATGACAAAAAGTAGAGGACCCAGCACCGATCCTTGTGGCACTCCACTGGTCACAGGCCTCCAGTCTGAAAAACAACCCTCCACCACCACCCTCTGTATTATACATGATGTAGAGATAGGAGATGCAGTTTGGATTAAACAATGTCCTTATAGGCATAACCATCTAAAGTTGGCACAGGTTCAAAAGGAGATTGAAAACATGCTCCAAGACGGTATAATCAAAGTGAGTTACAGTGACTGCAGCTCACCCATTGTAATGGTGCCAAAAGCAGATGTTACCCAATGGTTATGTGTGGACTATCACAAAGTCAATGCAGTTACAAAGACTGATGCATATCTGATTTCACATTTGGAAGACTGTGTTGAAAAGGTGGGACAAGCAACTTACATTTCTCAGTTGGACTTGCTCAAAGGATACTGGCAGAAAGATATTTATCAGAAAGCGTGAAGACAACTCGGCTCTTGTAACGTCGAATGGACTGTATCAGTTTAAAGTCATGCTGTTTGGCATGAAAAATGTGCCAGCCACATTTCAAAGACCAATCGGTTTACCCAGTTGTGTCGTACATATATAGATGATCTTTTAGTCACCCATGGAAGGAACATGTGCAATATTTATCAGACTTCTTCAATCGACTTCGGGAGGCAGGTTGGCGATAAACTGGGCTAAATGTGTATTTACCAAAATCCAAGTCACATTCCTGGGCCAAGTTATTGGATGTAGACAAATGACCCCACGGATTGGAAAAACAAAAGAAATTGGGGAGTTTCCCATGCCATTAACAAAAAGAGCAGTACTACAATATCTGGGATTGAATGGATTTTATTAGAAATTCACACCAAATGTTGGCAGTGTGGCTGCTTCACTCACAGAATTACTGAAGAAAGGCAAGAAGTTTCAGTGGAGAACGGACTGTCACAAGTCATTTGACAGCCTGAAAGCTGTATTAAGCACTGCCCCTGTGTTAGCCACAGCTAATTCCACAAAGCCATTCAATGTGACTATCGATGCGAGTGATGTGGGTTCCAATGCTGTCACAGAAGGATGATAACTAGATAAAAAGACCTATTGGGTATTTCTCCAGGAAATTGAACATTCATCAGCAGAAATATTTAATGGTTGAGAAGGTGACTTTGAGCTTGGTGTTGGCGTTACAACATTAAAATGTTTATGTTACCTGTAATGTATCTGAGACAATCATATTCGTTGATCATAACCCATTGAGGTTTGTGGAGAAATTTAAAGAGAAAAATTCCAGACTGTTTAGATGGAGCTTGTTGTTCCAGCCATTCAATTTGAAAACTGTGCATGTGGCAGGACAAGTAAACGTGATTGCTGAGGCATTGTTGACACTTGGATGAGAAACAGAGGCATTTGATAATGGGAGTAAAACAGACTGTAATAGAAGTTAGTGATGCTCTCGACCATCTCCACCTCCGCTCCATTGATATAGATAGATGTGTGTCCTTCTCCTTGCTTCCTGAAGTCAATAAGCACTTCTTTAGTTTTGCTGACATCAAAGGAGAGATTATCTTTGTACTATGTCACCAAGTATTCTATCTCTTACTGGTATTCTGTCTCACCATTGTGGTGGTGTCTTCAACGAACCTTTAGATGGAGTTTGGATGAAATTTGACCACACGGTCTTGAGTGTACAGGGTGTACAGCAGGGGGCTGAGTACATATCCTTGCAGGGTATCATTGTTGGGGATTGTCATGGAGGAGATACCATTGCCTATCTTAATTGATTGCACTCTCTTGGATCAGGTAGTTGAGGATCCATTTGCAGAGGGCAGCACTGGGATCCAGGTCTTAGAGTTTGGTTGGAATTATAGTGTTGAAGGCAGAGCTGCAGTCAATAAGCAGAAGCCTGGTGTAGGTATCCTTATTGTCCAGATGTTCTAGCGAATGAGTGCAGAATGAGGGAAGTGACATCTATCATGGGATCTATTGCACCGGCAAATTGCAAGGGATTGAGGTAGACTGGGTGGCTAGAGTTGATGTGAGCTATGATTAACCTCCTGAAGCACTTCATAGTTATGGAGGTCAGAGCCACTGGGCATTGAGGCACGTTGCATCTGTTTTCTTTAGTACTGGAACGATGGTGGTCATTTGAAGCAGGTAAGGACTTCACATTGTAGCAAGGAGAAGAGAAAGATGTTAGTGAATACTCCAGCCAGCTGGTCTGCACAGGATCGGAGTGCACGGCTGGGGTCTCCATCTGGGCCAGTCACTTTCCGTGGGTTCACTCTCAAGAAGGCCAATCTGATATCTGCAGCAGTGACTGTGGGTACAGGAGCTATCGGGGCAGGTGACATTGCTTTACTGACCTTTGAACTGAGTGTAAAAAGCATTGACTGCATCAGTGAAGGATGTATTTTTGTCTGCTGCTCTGCTCTTCTCCATTTTGTAGCCTGTTATGTTGTGTGGGCCTTGCCAAAGGTGGTGGGTGTCCGTGTGCTTTGTTTGAGTCTCTAACTTGGTCCAGTCTTGCCTCTTCGCTTCTCTAGTGGCCTTGTGGAGGCATATCTGGATTTCCTGTAAAGGGTTGGGTTGTCTGACTTGTCCAGATGTTCCAAGGATGAGTGAAGAATGAGGGAAATGGCATCTACCATGAATCTATTGCAATGGTAGGCAAATTGCAAGGGATCAAGGCAGGCTGAATGGCTAGAGTTGATGTGAGCCATGATTAACCTCCTGAAGCACTTCATAATTATGGAGGTCAGAGTCACTGGGCAGTAGTCTGTACTTCTGGTCTTCAGCAAGCAATGGATTTCCTGGTTCATCCATGGCATCCAGTTGGGGAACAAATGGATTGACTTCTTTGGCATGCAGTTCACTACGCACTTGCTAATGAAGTTAGTGATGGTGGTGGCATACTCATCCGGGTTGGCTCCTAAATATTTGAATTATGGAGCAGTCCACTGATTCCAGGCAATCCCACAGAAGTTTTTCTGCTGCCTCACACCAGCACCAGATTACGTTCTGTACTGGATCCTCACGTTTCAACTTTTGCTTGTAAGCCGGGAAAAAGTACACAGCGTTGTGATCTGATTTTCCGAAGTGCAGATGGGGTATGGAACAGTAGGCATCTTTGATGGTTATGTAGCAATGGTTAAGGGTGCTCGGCCCCTCTGGTGGGACTGGAGACATGTTGGTGGTATTTTGGTAGCACCTTCTTGAGGTTGGCCTGGTTGAAGGCATTGGCTATGATGAGTAAGGCCTCAGGGTAATCAGTTTCAAGTGCCTTTGTCGGAGTATAAATTTAATCCAGAGCACTCTTCACTTCTGCATGGGGTGGGATGTAGACCGTTGTTAGGATGGCAGATGTGAACTTGTTCAGCAGGTGAGGTATTCCCGGTCTGGAGAGCAGTAACTCCCTGAATTGTAAGCATGGGGCTGGTAGATAAAGTAAATATCTTTCCTTTTAAGAACAGCTGAAGGGATATAGTGTTTCATACTATTCCTCAGTTATTCGGACATATCCTCTATACACATGGTATTACATCGATAATGAAATTCATACACTACATTTAACATTTGTGTAATAGGCACGGCATTTTTTTGGCTTGATGGCAGCTTTGTGTTAGAGGTAAGCATCGTTAGTGTTGTTACTATATAGTAACAACTTGATACAGCTAACATCACCCACGATTGAAAGTTTTGAGATTCCACATCCTTTCAGGGTAACCAGAGGTACACTGGGTCTGTTTCAGAACCAAGCATGATGAATGGCCACAAACAGGTCATGAGTTTAAGTGTCAATGGCAGGAAATGATCTAAATAAGGTAGCTGTCATCCCATTGGATATCTTTGACATGTTTTATTTCATACAGGTCCCATCTGTGCGCAAAGTGTTTAGCTCTAAAACATTCATGTTTATATCCAGACGAATATTATCCTGTTGGTTTATTTTATTCATGTAGCTTTCTATTTCCTGAGCACTCATAACTAGTTCAGTTCAAGCATGCATTATGGAGCATCTGTAAATTCCAAGTGTATGATTGGGGCTCTCAAACTACAAAGAAGTAGCGTGTGCGCCTTATATTCCTCAGTGGCTGGCCTGCTCAGCCATTTGTGAAGAGCTGTCCAGTTCATTGATTAAATGCTCTGCAGATCCTCTTAGTTAGTACAATCATTCATTGTGTACCCCGACAGGACAAGATAAAGTGATTGTGCACCTGCTGATCCATGCAATACAACTTATCTCAAACCTTTCACTAAACAGCCTCTCTTGTCTTTGCTCATGTACTGTAATGTGTACACGTCACCAATTTCTGGCATCAAAAGATGAAAATAAAATTGCAAAGTGAATTATCTTGAGGATAAGGAGTTTAGTGCTCATTAGTGACAGATGTTATGCAGCCATCAGCAACATACCTAAGATCATTCAGGTTTAAAAAGTCTATTGTCCTTTGTAGGTGTTTTAAGTGAGGCAGGTTTGCAATTGCTGTAAAGCATGGATTTGAACCAGTAATGAAGGAAAGTATTTTCAGTGGAATGTTATTCATAGAGAGGATAGCTGGTGGTAAGTTTACTGCTCTTTATTTCAGCACTAACTCAAAAGTGTCACCTAGCAAATACAACGACATGTCCTACTTTTCAACAAGTACATCCAGGACTTGAATCTCCCATAACTGGAAATCTTTTCTGGTAACTCTATCATATTCCTGGACAATATCCAAAATAAACTTGTAGCCTGCTTTTGCTTACAACCACCTGATGAAGGAGTGTCGCTCCGAAAGCTAGTGTGCTTCCAATTAAACCTGTTGGACTATAACTTGGTGTTGTGTGATTTTTAACTTTGTACACCCCAGTCCAACACCGGCATCTCCAAATCATAAGCTTTAAGTAAATCATGCGTGCTCCTTCTCTTCCTACCATTCCTACCACATCTACTTGAATCTTTCAGAGCCTCAAAACTGAGAAACTTCCATATTCAATAAACAGACATTTATAAGAAAGCTTTAGGAAGAGCTAACTGTTACATTTTCCACAGGAGCTTCCTTTCACTCTTTGATAGTATTCAAAATGATGTAGTATTCAGCTCACATTTTCTAAACCAAAAGAAACATTTTTATAACCATGCAAAGATTTCAGTGGACACACAAGCCCCACAGGGGGTTCAGTTTAAAGAAAATAAAAACAATTTATAGAGACAGTCAAAAATCATGGCTTTACATAATAAACTAAAATGTATTGTTTCATGGATGCATTTCACAATATAACTTTGTGAGATTCCTTTGAAGTGCTTACTTTTAGAGTTAGTTTTAATAAGAAGTTAAAATCTCTTTCAAATAAATATGGAGTTTGGGTTCTTTTATGTTGTCTAGGATCATTCCTAAAACTCTCTGCTTCACTTTCTTCACTTTTTCTTCAAAATGCTTCCTACAGTCTCTATTGATGGTTGTGAGGAGCTGGAGAACAAATGTCTTCCTCAGAAAGGGACAAAGAAGCCTACTGCTGGCAGCATAACAAGGAATAGCTGAGGGAGTTGGCCAGAACAATCCAACATCATGCTTTTGGATTCAGTGCAGGAGTTTCTTTCTTGACCAAAGCAGTTCATGAGATGTAAGTAAACCTCCATATTCACTTCCAACCTGCTGATAAGGAAGTATCAGCTTCCTTACTCCTAACACTGCTTCATTAATTTGACTCCACCATCTCTCTCCTCACACTCACTTATGGAGAGGTCATTCCTCTAAAAGGTTGAAGTGCGAAGCCTAATGTTTATTTTGCACCCGCTTGGATACTTGGAGACATCAGTGCAAATGGTTAGACAGATGTTTGGGTTTTCAATACTTCACTCTTCACAAGTGACCAAGAACGGATGATAGCAGCATAGTCAGCAGTCAAGAGTCTGCCCAAGTAGCTAAATCCTTCTTTCAGCTGTGCTCTACTGCAAACCAATGCTAGGCTTCTGGGACCCATTGATGAAAACAGTCGAAGAGAATGTGTGATGTGCTAATGCACTGATTCCAAGCAAACTGACCATGACTGCTGGAAGAATGGAAGTATCCACATTGAGTGACAGAGGACTAATATTGCAGATCATTGCAATGATTTCTTTTGTCAGCTTAGAGTGATCACTCTAAAGGAGTATCAAATGATGCAACTAAGTGAGTCCCTGCATTCTCTGACCACAGGATGCTAACATGCCTGGCATCTTAAATAAGATGCTTAGGTCACATTATATCAAATGATCTGTACCAAAGTACCCGACAGTAGACTGACAGCAGAGAACTACAGTTGGGTATTGAAAAGGATGAGTGTAAAAGGGGCATGGGGTTGTGCTTTCACATTTTCCCCATTGCCTTCTCATTCCTCAGTTGGTACCGAGCCTATTGCTTCAACACCCAAGGATCCAAAGTGCCCCTGCAGCAGTGGAGGTGGAGTGATCATTCGTGGTGTCAAAATCCCAGAGCAGGGTTAGAGGGAATTAGGCCAAATGCTGGCAAATGGGGCTAGATTAGTTTATGATATCTGGTCAGCATGGATGAGTTGAACTGAATGGTCTGTTTCTATACTGTACATCTCAATGACCCTATGGCTGTATGCCAAGTCAGAGCAACTCAGCAGTAAGGGCAAGACTCTGAGCAGCCTATCTCTAGCTTTGCTTAAAAGACTGAGATTGATCTATGCAAGGGCAGGAGGAAAGGGAAGGACAACATTTTCGATTTACACTAAAATATGAAAATTGGAGTAGAAGATAATAGGAGGATTGTTTGTTTATTAGTAGAATTGTATCAAATGTATAGCTGTCCTTATTTTCTTATAAGCTTGTTATTTGCATCTTAATCCTGAGAATGCAAGGTGAAAAGCTTTCCTTTTTTGTTTCCTTTCAGCAATGCTTAAAATGTATTATGTTGCATTATTCTCATCTTGACCAATTATTGATGCTGTGAAACTACCTGCCTTTTATCTTGATGATGAATGGAAAAAAACGTGAATTGATGGGGGCCCACGAGAGAATGTGAAAAGTGTGTTGGTTGATTTCCAAATTGCTTTATAGCAGTGTCGTAATGGGTGGGTAGATAGAATGACTGTTGTAGGTTGTGAGGAATGCAGTCCATTGGTGCAATTCGAATCAACATTGCATTAATGAGGCTTTGAGGCAAAGATGTAAACAATTCCTACTGTACTGTTCTCATAACTTTCCTCATCATCTTCCTCATCTTTTCATTCTCCTCAGAATCTCTGTGGAGAAACTGTGCCATTTGCCTTGTTTCAGCAAAGGTTGAAACATTGCAACTGCATAGTGTTTTCTAGAAAGCAGCTCTCCATAGGAATTCCAAATACAGTAGCGCCTTGACTTGTGAACTTAATCCGTTCCGGGACCCGGTTCGCGAACTGAAAAGTTCGTGAACTGAATCAATTTTTCCCATTGTTCGGATAGTGTAAGAATGCTTGGACGGCTGGTCACAGCGCACGCGCCAAAGACGAACTGAATGAGATCACACGGGGCCCGAGAGCTTTTATATTCAACAAGCACGTAGCAAAGCAGAACAATGAAACCACGTGGTCGCACACGGGCTTTTTACATTCGTACCTTTGTTCATACCTTGACTTTCATACGTACGTTGAAGCAAAACTTTACAATCCTGTTCGTAAACTGATTTGTTCGTGAACGGGGTCGTTCGTATGTCGAGGCGCTACTGTACTGAGAAATGAAAGATACATCTAGTATTGTCCAACCATCTGAAATATGCCTTCAACATGCCAATAATCTGTTCAATGGCACACCTTGTTGGCAAGTGGGTATTCATTGTAGTATTGTTGATCTTCTTTGGTTGGGTCTCTGATGGATGTAATCAAGTTCAAAGTTAGTATTCCTTGCTTCCTCTCTTTTGTGTTTATGTTGTTCGGAAGAATTCTGAGGCCTCAGCCTGCTGCAAGATATAACCAACATACTGTCACACTGGGTCTCAGGAAATATTACTAACAAAGCCCTGGAAGGAACCAGAATCAAAAATCTTGAGATTGATGGTTAGTTTAACATCTGCTGTTATTGTAGCTACGATGAGAAAGTGAAGACTGTAGATGCTGGAGATCAGCGTTGAAAAGTGTGGTGCTGGAAAAGCACAGCTGGTCAGGCAGCATCTGAGGAGCTGGAGAATTGACGTTTTGAGCATAAGCCCTTCATCAGGAATGTAGCTTCTATGTCCAATAGGGAACAGGTCTTCTTCTTGAAGAGGGTTTTGATGTCAGATGTGTGATTTATACATATTTTAATTTCATTCATGTGTTTAGAGTTTGTTGTAGCGTTCTCTCTCGAACACTGCAGTTGTCTATGTTGTTCATATTACGCTTTGTGCAAAGTCCAGCCTCTCTGAAGTAACCGAGGGAGCACCCATTCTGATGTGATTCAGGAAACCTCCAAAGTACAGAAAGTAAATTCAAAGCAGAAACACTCTGAAAAAAAATCCTTTCGCACAAGTGAATGAGAAAGCAGCTTCGAATACAATAAGCAGTGTTTTCATAAGCTTTAGCCAGCCTCATCAATTACCATTGAGTTCTTGCCTTGTTTGCAATGGCCAGTTTCAGAATGCCTGGCTGTGATGTTAAATGCAAAAGCACATTGTAATATCTGTGTGAATAGCACATGTTCATAAGAACACTTGATCGCCCAGGGCATGTAACCAGTTTTATATGCCTGGGTTAAACATTGTAGTCAGCAAATGAAAATTGTTCCACCTGCTATGAATTATGGCTAACCCCCTCCCCTACCACCAACCCATTGCTTAATGTTTCTTAAACATAATGTGAACTAAAACATTCATCTTTTATCAGTTGCTGCATTGAGTTAGTGTAGTCCAAATCAGATACTTAATCTGATTGTGATAAACTGCCCACTGACGAGTGTACAGGATGCCCACTATATTTTCTGTTAATTTGGAAGGTGGAATTTATTACAATACCAGACCATCTTGAACACCCTAAAGCTTCTGTTGAAAACGTTTCAAATGAGCCAACAGAAAATAGGGAGAAAAGAAAATTAGACAGTGCAGTATTGACAGGGAACTGAAAAATAAGGCCTTTTCAAAATGCTGTTTTCAGCTGTTCTGATGTTCTCTTGAGTTGGAACAGTTTTATTTTGCATAAATCATCATTGTGCCTTGCTTTACTCTTTCATTCACCATATATATCTTTTGAGAAGAGACATTGTAGGGAAATTCATCAGTTTCTAGTACGTGTAGTATACTGATGAGACCCTGATGACTGTAATGTATAAATCTCCTAACAGTTTTGAGGACATAGAGCAGAAAACAAATCAGGAGATAGAAAAGGCATGTAATAAGGACACAATTGCAATAATCATTGGGGTCTTTAATGTGCGGGTGGACTGGGAAAGTCAAATTGGTACCAAATCCTAAAAGAAAAGGAATTAGTGGAATGTATTTAAGATTGCTTTTCAGAACAGTTTGTGGTAAACCTTCAAGGGAACAGGCAGTTCTGGATTTAGTGATGTGTAATAAGACAGATTTGATTAGGGAGCTCAAGGTTATGAAACCCCAAGGGGCAGGGACAATAATATGATAGAATCAATCTGCAGTTTGAGAGGGAGAAGCTTGAATTAGATGTAACAGTATTGCAATTGAGTAAAGGTAGCTACAAAGACATGAGGGAGGAGATGGCTAGAGTTGCTTGGAAAGGAAGTTCAGCAGGAAAGACAATGGATCAGCAATGAAAGAAATTTTTAGGGATAATTCAGGAGGCACAGCAGAAAGTCATCCCAGGGAAGAAGAAACATGCTAAGGAGACAACCATGACTGACAAGGGAACCCAGGATTGAAGGAAAGCAAGTAATGTTTGGAGGATTCATAGGAAGCCAAAGGATTGGGAAGATTTTCAAGCCCAGCAGAGGATAACAAAAAAAAGGGAAGGAGAGGAAATATGGCAGTAAGCTAACTAGCAAAATAAAAAAGATTGCAAGATTTTACTTTAGATATATAACAGGTAAGAGAGAGGCAAAAGTGGACATTGGACCACTGAAAAATGAGGGTAGAGCAGTAATAATGGGGTACAAAGAAATAGCAAAGGATTGGAATATGATACGTTGCCTCAGTTTTCATGGTGGAAGACATCTGGAGCAAAGCAAAACTTCAAAAGAGTGAGGGACCAGAGGTCAATTTAGTGACCATCACTAAAGAGAAGGTGCGGTCTGAAATCACCCAGACCAGATGGACTACATCCTAGGGTTCCAAAGGAGATAATTGAGGAGATTATAGAGGCATTGGCAGCAACCTTTCAGGAATCAGTCAAGGAGGACTGGAAAATGGCTAACATAAACTCCTGACGAAGATCTTATGCTTGAAACGTCGATTCTCCTGATCCTCGGATGCTGCTTTTCCAGCAGCACACTCTTTGGCTCTGATCTCCAGCATCTGCAGTCCTCACTTTCTCCTAACATTACACCCCTGTCCAAGAAGGGAGGGAGGCAGAAGATGGAAAATTATTGGCTGGTTCACCTGACCTTCGTCGTTGGTAAGATCTTAGAGTCTATTGTTAAGGATGAGATTGTGGAGTATTTGGAACTGCATGGTAAAATAGGGCTGAATCAAGTGGAGATCATGCCTGACAAATCAGCTGGAGGTTTTTGAGGAGGGAATGAGAAAGTTAGATGAAGGAGAGCTATGACCTATCTGTATTTCCAGAAGGCCTTTGACAAGTTGCCACACAGGAGGCTGTTAAACAAGATAAGAGTCCATTGGGGGCTAGTTACTGGCATGGATAGAGGATTGGCTGACTGCCAGAAGGCAGAGATTGGGGAAAAAGGAGTCTTTTTCAGGATGGCAGCTGGAGATTAGTGAAAACTTAAAAATCACACAACACCAGGTTATAGTCCAACAGGTTTAATTGGAAGCACTGGCCTTCGGAGTGCTGCTCCTTTATCAGGTTGCTGTGGAGGACACAATTGTAAGACACAGAATTTATAGCAAAAGTGTACAGTGTGATGTAACTGAAATTATACAATGAAAAATACTTTGATTGTTTGTTGAGTCTTTCATCTGTTAGAATGACCATGACAGTTTGAACATATTATCTAGCTGACACTAATTGTTACAGTTGACCTGAGAATGTAACTTTTTTTTAATAGATATTTTTATTAGAAATTTAACATTTTTACAAGTTTACAAAAATAAACAAAACTCTCAGATATAAACATTGATATACAATTAGCTCAAATATACAATAGCCAAAATTTAACAAAAAAAAACACAACAACAGAAAAGAACCGAAAAAAATAAAAAAAAAATAAACAAAACTCAACTATCTACTAATCTAACCTACAACGAACCAGGGTGTATATTTAAGTCTCTTACATACTCGGTATGTGTTAGCATCAGATATGACAAAACCCATATTCGTGCGGGATTCCTCCCCCGAGAGGCCCCGGACCAGCCAGGTTTGTAATCTCAATTAAATAAAAGCCCTTGGTAGGATAGCCGAAATATCTGTATTTATGTAATTCAAAAAGGGCTGCCATATTTTATAAAATAATTCGGTCTTTCGGTGCACCATATTTGTAAGGAAGTCAAGGGGAATACATTCCATAATTAGTCTGTGCCAATTTGAAAGTCCAGGGGGGCCCTCAGCCACCCAGTTCACCAAAATATTTTTCCTTGCACAGAAAGAAAGAATAGAAAATAGTCTCTTCCCATACGTGTCCAGGGAGGGAAAGTTCGAAAACCCAAGAGGAGAGATGCAGGGTCCACTTTAATTTCCGTTCCTAAAATTTCTATCAGGGTACTTGCTACTTTAGTCCAATATCCACGGATCTTATGACAGGTCCATAAGCAATGTACAAGAGTGCCCACCTCTATTTTACATTTAGGACACATTGGAGATGCTCCTGCCTTAAATTTTGCCAATCGAACCGGTGCTATATGGGCCCTATGAAGTATCTTCAGCTGGATAGCCTGGGTTCTGTTACAAATAGTAATTCTTCTAGCATTTTCCCAGATATCATTCCACGTTTCTGTGGAGATTTCTAGTCCCAGATCCTGAACCCATGTTTTAAGCAGATTA
>NC_057724.1:62873293-62900855 GCF_004010195.1 Chiloscyllium plagiosum
TCGAGAGTCCGGACCTGATCCATGGCCGATTGAGCGGTTGTCTTGGAGGTCGCGGCCTTTAGCTCCGCCCCTCCGACTCGGCGTTGAATTTCTTCAATCTCTTGGTCGTGCTTCTGCAGCGCGGCCGACAGCGACTCCCAACGATTCCTGGATTCGACGATAAAGGCATCGATCTTCGAGTCAAGCTTGGAAATCATTTCTGCAAGGCTTGTTACTGTTGGTAAGTCCCCCGGGGCGGCTGTGGACACCTCTGCTGCAGCTGGAGAGGGTGGGGGAGGGGTTCCTGCTTGCTGAGAGCTGCGGGCTCCCTTCCCTTTAGTCATTTTAACTTAGGATTAAATTGTTTCAATATAATATTACACAACTAATTAAATTACACAACTATTATAAATGATTTGGTGAGCGTGGTAGGGGGTGGGTGACCCACTGTACCCAAGTCTTGGGAGGACCACTATAGACTCAGTCTTGCTGGGTCGCCGCCATCTTGGATCCCCCGAGAATGTAACTTTTTAAAAAAAAGTTTTGTGATTTACATATGAAAAAGGTGAAGCTAACATGGTCATTCTAACAGATGAGAGACTTAACAAACAGTCAAGGTATTTTTCAATGTATAATTTCAGTTACATCACACTAAACTTTTGCTATAAATTATGTGCCTTACAATTGTGTCCTCCACAACCACCTGATGAAGGAGCGGCGCTCCGAAAGCTAGTGCTTCCAATTAAACCTGTTGGACTATAACCTGCTATGGTGTGATTTTTAACTTTGTATACCCCAGTCCAACACCGGCATCTCCAAATCATGGAGATTAGTGGAGGTCTGCAGGGACCAGTGTTGGGTCTACAGTTATTTATGTTCTCCATTAACAATCTGGATGAAGGAACTGAGGGCATTGTTGCTAAATTCACAGATGACACAAAGATAGCTGCAGGGGCAGGTAATGTTGAGGAAGTGGAGAGGCTACAGAAGGACTTGGACAGGCTAGGAGAGTGGGCAAAGAACTAGCAGGTGGAAAACAAAGTGGGAAAATTTGATGTTGTACACTTTGGTAGAAAGAATAGAGGCTTAAACTATTTTCTAAATGGGAATGACCTCAGAAATCTGAAACACAAAGGGACTTGGAAGTATCAGTACAGGATTCTCTGAAAGTTACCATTCAGGTTCAGTTGGCAGTAAGGAAGGCAAATGCAATGTTAGCATTCATTTCAAGAGGGCAAGAATACAAAAGCAGAATGTACTGCTGAGGCTGGATAAGGTCCTGGTCAGACTGCAATTGAAATTTGTGAGCGGTTTTGAGCTCAATGTCAAAGGAAGGACATGCTGGCCTTAGAGGGTGTCCAGAGAAGGTTTAAAAGAATGATCCCAGGGATGAAGAGCTTGTCATATAAGGAGCAGTTGAAGACTCTGGGACTGTAATTGATGGAGTTTAGAAAGATGAGGGGAATTTCATTGAAACTTACAGAATATTGAAATAGCCCAGATAAAGTTGACATGGAGATGATGTTTCCACTAGTAGGAGAGACTTCAGAATGAAGGCACAGCCTCACACTGAAGAGAGAACTATTTAGAACTGAAATGAGAAGGAATTTCTTCAGGCAGAGGGTGGTAAATCTGTGGAACTCATTCGGCCTGCTGTAGGAAGGATGTTATTAAACTAGAAAGGATACAGAAAAGATTTACAAGGATATTGCTGGAACTAGAGGATTTCTATTATAAGGAGAGGCTGGATTCACTGGGACTTTCTTCTCTGGAGTGTCAGAGGCTGAGGGGTGACCTTACAGAGGTTTATAAAATCATGAGAGGCATGGATAGGCTGAATAGCTAAGATCATTTCCCCAGGATAAAGGTGTCCAAAACTAGACAGTATAGGTTTAAGGTGAAAGGGGAAAAAATTAAAAGGGATTTGACGAACAATTATTTCACAAAGGGTATGTTTGGAACGAGCTGCCAGAAGAATTGGTAAATGCGAGTACAATTACAACACTTAAAAGACATTTGGGCAGGTACATGAATATAAAATGACCAAATGCACACAAATGGGACTAGTTCAGTTCGAATAACTGATTGGTATTGATGAGTTGGACTGAAGGGTCTGTTTCTCTGCTGTACGACTATGACTCAATGAGTGTATTTAACTCAGAGACACAAAGGTTCTTGATTAGTGAGGGGATCAAGGGTTATGGGGAGAAGGCAGGAGAATAGGGTTGAGGCAGGAGAATAGGGTTGAGAAAGATATTAGCCATGAGCGAATGGTGGAGCAGATTCAATGGGCCAATTAGCCTAGTTCAAATTCGATATCTTATGGTCTAATAACATAACATGGCTGCACCAGGAATCTGTTCCTTGGAGGTTTGAGCAATTTCTTTAAAGAAGTCAAACAACAATCTTAAAGGTCTTCCCAGATTAGGAACTGATTAAGTAATGATGTTGTTTCTTTCACAATATTTCAACTCAACTATATTTTCACAACACAATCTGAAAAGACAGCCTTGATTCTACGTGTCTCCAGACGGTTGATCAGTTTACCCATGCACTGTATTCCTGCTGGAAAACATGACAATTCACTGCAGAAATCAAGGGATTACCATCCAGCTGGTGATAAATGGCTATTGGTATGATGACAGAGTTATGAAGCACATCAGCTACGATCCGACTAAATAGTTACAAGAGATTTGAGGGGCTGATGGACTCATCTTCTTCTGATATTTGTATGACCCAAAGTTTGCTGACAGTAATTACTTCTGTCATTCATGTGGGGATAAAATTGCGGCCATCTCTTTATTACTTGCCTGCTACTTTATCGTTCTTTTGGTCCCTCCAATTGTGCATGGAACTGGCCTGCTAGTACATAAAAATAATTTTAAAAACACATTGTATCTGTTATTAATGAGAAAAGATCCTTTATTAGTCCAAGCAGTGTGTGCGCACTCATACTTCATCTCTATGGGAACCAACACTAGCCTTTGCTGTTAGTACAGTGTTTGTCTTGTCAATATTGCATATAACTGAAAATGGCAATCATTGTTACTAAATGCTACTAAATATTACTGAATACCTAAAACTTACAGCACCAAAACAAGCCTTTCTAGTCTTTGTGGGTGTTTAAACTCTACATGAGTCTCCTACCCTACTTCATCTGATTATCTGATCACCATACCCTTTTAGTCTCTACTCCCTCTTGGATTTATATAGTCTCTCATGAAATGCATCAGCATTATTAACTGTACTATCTGCTGTGTTATAGGTAGATATAGAATTGGCACTTTGCATGAAGACAGGTTCTTGGCTTATTGTCTGCTGATGCTTTAGCCTGAGCTGTTTTCATGGCAGCTTTTTGACAATGCTGATTTACTTTAACATTCACTCTCGGGGGCAGGGCAAGGAGATATGTCCCAGAACCACTAGAGTCAGCAAAAGTGAAAAGAGCGACATTTGCTTGGTTTGCTCTCCTCCTGAGGTTGCAAGGGGGAGAAAGCCTAAGCTTGTATAATGGAGCATGGCCCTGTCTTCACACAACTCCAAAACATTCCTTCTTAATTGCACGCACAAGGAGCAGAACTACTGAATGAATTGTCTCCATGTGTCTTATACCACTCTTGTCTCAGGAGGATGGATATCTGCCATGTAAGCATCAGGTCTTCATGCTTGAAACTCATAGAAGCTGAACATCAAGCTGCCATCAGTGAATGGATGTTCTGAATCAAAGAATCATGGAGCATGGAAGATGCCCTCTGACCTTTGATTTCTTCTGCCAAGATTTCTTTTGAAGTGAAATTCTCATGCAACAAGCAAGTGTTGGTTAGGATAAAAAGCCCTTCTCTTTAAGGGCCATTTTTAACATCTGTCAGCTGCTTTGGCTGGCATTCATTAGAGCTCCTGACTTGATTACCCATCTGCATTTTCAAAGTTCTTCAAGAGCGATGACAGCTTTCTACACAACTAAAAAGAAATGACCTGCTGTTGCTATTTTATCGGTGTTCTTGCACCACAGTACAAAGCTGGGTGGGAATGTCAGCTGTGATAAGGATCCAATAAGGTGGAAGAGGGATCATTGACAGGTTACTTTGTTGACGAGATGGTGACAGATGGAGTACAATGTGGGGAAAAGTGACATCATTCACACTGATAAGAGGAACAGGAAAATGTTCACTAGCTTGAAATTGAGGAGAGATTTGCATGTAACAATAATCCCTTGAGCCAAGCCTGCAGGGCACACATGGTAACAAGGTTGGTGGGGAGTGCAGTGAAGGGTGGAGAGATACCAGACAAAGTGCAGATTAAAAAGTCCTCAATGGCAGAAAACACAAAGGAAATTCATTTGTGGGATTTGGTCATCTTTAGCATTTAATGCCCATCCCTAGTTGCCCTTGAGAAGGTGGTAATGAGCTGCCTTCTTGAACTGGGCATTCCACCTGCTGTGGTTAGCTCACAATGCCATTACTAAGGGAATTCCAGAATTTTGACCCAGTGACAGTGAAGGAATGGCAACATATTTCCAAATCAGGATGGAAAGTTGCTTGGAATGGAACTTGAAGGCAGTGATATTCCCATGTATCTGCTGCCCTTGTCCTTCTAGATGGAAGTAATTATAGATTTGGAAGGTGCTGTCTGAGTATCTTTGGTGAATTTCTGCAGTGCATCTTGTCGATAGTACACACTGCTGCTTTTGAGCATCAGTGGTAGAGGAAGTGGATGTTTGTAGAGCTGGTGTCAATCAAGCAGCAGATTTTCCTGGATGGTGTCAAGCTTCTTGACTTGGAGCTGCATTTACCCAGGCAAGTGGAGAATATTCCATTACACTCCTGACTTGTCTCTTGTAGATGTTGGATAGGCTTGGGGAGTCAGGAGGTAAAGTCCTAGCTTCTGACCTGTTCTTGGAGCTACTGTGCTTTTGTTGCGAGTTCAGTTCAGTTTCTGGTCAATGGTAATCCCAAGGACATTGATAGTATGGGATTCATTGATAGAGACACCATTGAATGTCAAGGGCCAGTGGTTCGACCTTCTCTTATTGGTCATATCCTGGCATTTTGTGTGGCACAAATGCTACTTGCCATTTGTCCTCTGAAGCCTGGATGTCATTCAGATCTTTTTACACTTGTACATAGATTGCTTCAGGATCTGAGGAGTCACAAATGGTGCTGAACATTGTGCAATCATTGGTGAACACCCCTACTTCTGACCTTATGATGGAGGGAAGGTCATTGATGAAGCTGGAAATGGTTGGGCCTTGGTCACTAACCTGAGGAATTCCTGCAGAGATGTCCAGGAGCTGAGGTGACTGATCTCTAACAACCACAACCATCTTCTTATGTGTCAGGTATGACTCCAGCCAGTGCAGAGTTTGTCCCCAATACCCATTGATTCCAGTTTTTCCAGAGTTCCTTGATGTGACATTCAATCAAATTAAAATATCCATTACTGTCACGTGTATTCCATATAGCAAACAGTAAAAAGGTGTGTGCCATACATGGGCGCTATTCACACATTAGTTTATAATAAAATTTTAAAAAGATAACTTAAAAAGAATTCAGCTTTTCCTTCTCTTACAATGCAGCATGGTGCCGTGAGGGTCCCACTCCGGGATTCCCAGCCCACGGCATGTTGCTGAGAGTGTCCCGTTCTGGGATTCCCAGCCCACGGCATGTTGCTGAGAGTGTCCCGCTCTGAGATTCCCAGCCCACGGCATGTTGCTGAGAGTGTCCCGCTCTGGGATTCCCAGCCATGTCATGTTGCCACCAGGGGTGATTTCGATGTCACATGGAAGTGAGTGTCCTGCTCCAGGTTTCACAGGTCGGCTGGCCAACTCCGTAGCCATGCTGTCTCTGAGGACACCGCCACTGCTCCGGAACCCTGCTGCCTTGATGTCAGGGCTGTCACTCCCACCTCGTCTCTGGAATTCAGCTTCTTTGGTCATGTTTGAATCAAGGCTGTAATGAAGTCAGGAGCTGAGTGGCCCTGGTGGAATCTAGACTGGGTGTTACTGAGTAGGTTATTGCTGAGTAGGTGCTGTTTGACAGAACTGTTGGTGACATCTTCCATCACTTTACTGAAGATCAAGAGTAGACTGATGGGGGTGGGGCGGGGGAAGGAAGTAGGTGGGTTATGTTTGTTCTGCTTTTTACATAGGACACATCTGGGCAACTTTCCACATTGTGGGATAAACGTCACTGTTTTAATTGCACTGGAAGAGCTTGCTTAAGGGAGTGGCAATTTGTGGAATACAAGTCTTTAGTATTATTGCCGGAATATTGTCAGGGCCCGTAGTCTTTGCAGTATCCAGTGATACCAACCATTTTTGGATTTCACATGGAGTGGTCTGAATTGCCCAAGACTGCTATCAGTAATGCTGGGGACCACTGGAGGACACTGAGATGGATCGTCCACTCTGCACTTCTGGCTGAAGATTGCTGTGAATGCTTTAGCCTCACTTTTTGCATTGATGTGCTGGGCTCTTCCATCATTGAGGATGGGGATATTTGTGGAGCCTCCTCTTCCTCCAGTGAGTTGGTTAATTGTCCACCGCCATTCATGGCTGGATGTGGCAGAATGCAGAGTTGAGATCTGATCCGTTGGTTGTGTGATCATTTAGCTCTATCACTTGCTGCTTATGCTGTTTGATATGCGAGTAATCCTGTTGGGTAGCTTCACCAGGTTGACATCTCATTTTCAGATATGCCAGGTACTGCTCCTGGCATGCCCTCCTGCACTCTCCATTGAGCCAGGTTTGATCCCCAGGCTTGATTGGTAATGGTTGAGTAGGGGATATGCTGGTCCATGAGGTTACAGATTGTGCTAGAGTATAACTCTGTTGCTGTTGATGACCCAGCCCAGTCTTGAGTTGCCAAATCTGTTCAAAGTCTGTCCCATTTTGCACAGTGATAGTGCTACACCATACAAGGGAGGAGATTCTCAATGTGAAAGCAAGACTTCATCTCCACAATACCAATACTGTCATGGACACATGCACCTGCAGCCGGCACATTGGTAAAGATGAGGTCAAGTATCGTTTTCCCTCACCATGTGCTGCAGACCCAGCCTTAGCATTTATATCCTTTAGGACCTGACCAGCTCAATCAATAGTGTTGCTGCTGAGCCACTCTTGAAATCTCCCACCAAGGGTACATTGAAGTTAGAAGAAGGGGTCAATGATGCTTCTTGTCATCATGCTTCAATACCGCCAGCATCTGACTACCAATCGATGCCAGTACCCTGAGCTCCCCATGTTAAACAAATTCAGGTGCAATTTTCTATAAGAGTGTATTTGCCAAATCATGTGGCAATGGAGAATTAAGAGGGTGTGAACATTAGAGTATCCAGCTTATCACCATTCTCTCAAGAGCAACTTGGGCTGGACGATAACTGCTGGCCCAGCCAGTGGTACCCACATTTCTGATGAGGGGCTTATGCCTGAAATGTCGATTCTCCTGCTCCTCAGATGCTGCCTGACCTGCTGTGATCTCCAACATCTGAAGTCCTCACTTTCTTCCAGTGACACCCTCGTGTCAGGAATGAATAAAAGAAGCTGTCTTGTCACAAAGCTGGTTCAATTTTTTTTCTAAAAGCTGTTCCTTTTCTCAAAGTTACTGTGTCCTTGACTTTCTTCAGAGGAGTCGTAAACGGGCCAGGCTCCAATTAGATTAGTTTGGTACCGAAATGAAAAGGATTTTGTTTATATATAAACAGATGAGACTTCAGACCAAAGTGGTCATATTTTAGAAGTGGAACTGAAAATGCTGGAAAAGCGCAGCAGGTCAGGCAGCATCCAAGTGACAAGTATAATGAAAGGGGAATGGTCAGCTCTCTAGCTGAGCAGTTTAGTTCAGTCCAGAATTGGTTGAGAGTTCAATAGTGAGCTGTGTGGAAACTCTCTCTCTGTCTCTCTTTCTACCCTTCTAACTTCAACCTGTAAGCATCTATTCCATTTCTTAAACTGTGTTTTAAGGGGGTTTGCTTATTGGGACTGTTATGTCTATTCAGAACAGCATAATTAAGTCAATGTTGATAGACTGAGCTCTGTAGGGTTTTTTAATTCTGTCCTTTGTGTTTCATTGTGTAATTTTGTGAATAAATTTCTGTCTGTTTTTAAAACCTGGTAGTCAACTTCGCTAACTTAATCCGGGGTATTTACACAGTACACTTACTGAGACAGATTGCAAAGCTATGGTCTGGGCTGCCTAGTTAAGAATGTTCTGGGTGGTCTAGTCCATAACAGTGTTCAACAGAAGATCATGAAGGTTATTTGTTGCCTTTCTTGGACAGAAACAAACACAGAGAATGTTGGAAAAAAACTCAACAGATCTGGCAGTGTCTATGGAGTAGGAAAAGGAGTTAACAGAGCTCCATTCTGAAGATGTCATCTCAGGCTTGAAACATTTAACTATGTTTTTCTCTTCACAAATGCTGCCAGAACTTGCTGAGTTTCTCCAGCACTTTGGTTCAGATTCCCAGCATATGTAATATTTTGCTTTTATTTTTGTGTTCGGGGAAAGGTGTCTCTCAGTAGAAATATCTGTGTCTGAGCAGTCCAATTCAGGATACCCTCTCCCCGCTATGAGGTAGGGGCTGGAAAAGGTACCCGAAAAATGGAGCATCCCATGTTTCCCAGCCGGAGAACCATTGTCAATCAAGCTACATCATGCTTTGAGTCCAAATACATGAATAATCGCAGAAAAAGAAAGGGAAAGGAAGAAATCCTGACTATTGGTTTCACAACCTCATGGGATATCCTGCACCATATGTCCAAACATCTACAGGTCATGAATCAATCTAGTCAGTCACATTTAAAAACCATGTCACAAAGCCATGTGGCTTAATCACCATCATCCTTGAATCAGATTACAGCTAATGAATTAAAAAATTGAATGCTTTTCAGGGTACAGAAGTAAATGTTCGTGTTCAAAGGGATCTCTGTGCCCTCATAAATGAATAGCAAAATGCTACTATGCAATGGCAACAAAAAATTAAGAATTAAAGTAATAGGACAGACATTTTTGCTGCCAGTTCAGATAGGAATTGCACAGAATGGGTCTGCAGAATTCCCATCATGACATGTTCTGACGGAATTGTCTGAGAAATTGAAGATTTCACTTAGCAATCCCTCTGTGCAAAATCCCTCTGAAATTCTCCATCGAAAGTGGAGACTTCAAATGCTTCAAATGCAATTAAGTAAAATAGTAACTCAGGAAAGGTTAGACATTAAGTACAACTCGAATTACAGCTTCCTCATATGCTTACAGTGTAGAGGGCGAAAGTGAGGATTGCAGATGCTGGAGATTAGTGTCGAGGGTGTGGTGCTGGAAAGGCACAGCAGATCAGGCAGCTTCTGAGGAACAGGAAAAGCGATATTTCGGGCATAAGGATGAAGGGGGTTTGCCCAAAACGTTGATTTTCCTGCTCCCTCGGATGCTGCCTGACTTGCTGTGCTTTTGTGTACCCCCAGTTTCCCCGCACCTCTCCCCTCCTGCTCATGGACCCTTCCCAATTCCTATCAGACCCTTCCTCCAGCAGGACTCAAATTCCCTTCACTCACTCATCAGACTCTGAACAAATCCACCCCCCCCCCCCACCCCCACCCCCACCAAAGCTCCAAGCACAGCACCCAACATTGCTGACCAACCCCAAGGGACTGGGAGCCAAACCCTGCCAGATCTGATTCTACTCCCCCCAAAACATGACTCCACTCCCATCCAATGGACCTGACCACCCTCAATTCACTCACCATTGAACTCTTCCTGACACCCTTCCAACAAATTCGTACCATTGCTCCCCTCCCCTTCCAGACCCAACGCACCTCTCTCTCCAAACAACCTTCCTCCCCACCTGACTCAACATGACATTCACTAGGACCTGAACCTCTCTTTCCATCACCAGATCTGACCACCCCTTCCCCGGCTGCTGGACCTAACCCTATCCCACCTCTTCCACCCCTATCAGACTCAATCAGCCTTCTCCCTGCTACATCTCCTGACCCAACGCCTGAACATTGTCCCCAACCCCCTGCTCCCACTCCCACCCCACTGGGTTTGATCCAAACTTGACCTCCTCCCACATCCCTCTGCAGTCCAGACCTGAATGCCCTTGACCTGAGAGCCATCCTTCAATGATGGAGCCAGTTTCTTCTAACCTACCCCAAATACTGAACCACTTATCTCTCTCCCCCACCCAACCACTTATCTCTCTCCCCCACCCAACACAGCACCCTTTTACCCTGGCACCATTCTCACTTGACATTCTGACCCCTTCCTGCAGAATCATACCCAGCTGACACATTACCCAGCTGGCATTATTCTCCTAGCCAAGCTGATAACCTACCAGTTGGCAACCTAATCGCACACCAGCTGAAATCCCACTTCCCTGGCACTGTATCCATATAGAATATTTCCACTGGCACCCTATCCCTACCCCAGATGGTACCTGGCACCCTACCCACCTGGCACTATCTTACTCCCACTTACCCATCTGGCAACCTGAAGCATACTGACTTTATATACTTACCCACAGACTGCAGTTGTGAAAGTAGCTGTAAAAACTTTTAACTCTCAGAACACTGCAACTGACTGGCATGGTTTGCCTTATTCTCTCATTTTTACGCTACAAAAAATACTGTGAGAATGGAAGTGTAACTCTGCATTTCTGGAGGAGCCCTGAGCAGAATCTCCTCTCAGAAATTCAGTGTTCCCTTCTTGTGTAAAAAGGGAAGGGCTGGAGTTGCAATCTGCATGAGATTGCAACCCCCTGGCATATCTGACCCAATACGTTATCTTTCATTGCATAGGATCTGCTGTCTGAATGTGAGAAATTCTTGCTTCAGTTATTGGGTAAGGTGGTGATTGGACTATCGCATACAGTTTTGGTCACTTATCAAGGGCAGGTTATATATTTTTTTCTTTTTTTTATCTTCAGCAGGAAGAAAGACAACATCCAAGTGGCCAGTGACAAGCAGTGCCCTTCTCATCAAAGGGCAATGCTGTGTGATCAAAAAATTGAAGGGGAGGGCACGGGATTTAATCAAAATAACGTTGGAGTGGGGAATAAAACACTCCACTCCCTGCTGTGCCCACCTCTCCCTGTAAAGCTCGAGGAAGTTGGTAGACACCGCGTCCTCCAGAGACACCTGGGCTCGGATGTAGCCATGGAGGAGGGGCAGGCAATTGGCCATAATGACCCTTCCATGGCCCACTACCAGGACGTGTGTATGGCCAGTTTGGCCAGGCCCAGGAGCAGACCCACGAGGAGATCCTCTGACCTACCATCCAAGGGGAGGTTATATTGTGTTAGAGGGCAGCAACAAAAATTCATTAGGTTCATTCCTGGGATGAGAATGTTGTCATATGAGCAGATATTTTGACTACAATATGCTCTGGAGTTTAGAAGTATAAAAGCAAGTGTCATTAAAACATATAAAATTTATGCAGGCATTTACAGGCTGAATCGTAAGAAGCTATTTCCCATCATGCCGAAAACTAGTGACATCGATTCAGCATTAGATTTGTCCATAATTTTCGACTGATTTCTTGGGACACTTCTCCCAGAGATTTATGAATTGTCTCCTTCAGAGGAATGTGGATGCTAATTGGTTGAGTCTATTCAAAACATAATTGATGGAATGCTGTATATTGAGGGGCTGAAGGACAATGGAAATAGTGCAGGAAATTAAGGCTGAGAAAGTAGATCACCTGTGATCACAGTGAGTGGGCAAGTCACCTCAAAGTGCCAGATAGCTCTTATTTCTTACAAGTGGGTGCAGCACAATAATTCATCAGTCTGATTCTAGATGACTTAATACTTTAATCAAACTGCCATTGTCCATCCCTTCACAGCAGACAAAATATCTTTCATCAATAAAAATTTATAAAGCAAATCTGCTTGGCCCTCAAAATCAGAATGTCTTCAATCCACCATTCTGTCCAGGTCCTAGTTATTTAAACTGCACAAAATCAAATGATGGAACTTCCATTTTTCCTTTAAAATGATCATGTTATGTAACACTTGACATTTCCGTACTATTACATATTTACTAATTGGTTAGAAATGTTATATTGGCTGAGGACAGGTACATAGCCGAAACAGAGTCTATATTTCAGAAAAATATAACAGTTTTCAGTATTACATTTTTGGTAAGAAAAATAAGTAAGCAATATAATAACTTAAAATAAAGAACCCACATGTGGAAGAGGATCAAAGTGATCCATGTGTACAAATATATATGTCATTAAAAATAGGAACAGAAGTTAATAAGGCCATTAAAAGAATGGCTCCAGACTATTTGAATTAAAAAGAGAAGTTAATCTAAACTTCATTCCTGACGAAGGGCTTTTGCCCGAAACGTCGACTCTCCAGCTCCTCAGATGCCACCTGACCTGCTGTGCTTTTCCAGCACCACCCTTTTCAACTCTGACTTCTCCAGCATCTGTGGACCTCACTTTCTCCTAAACCTGATTGAATCCTGGTTAGATCTTATTGTGCTTAAAAATGTGTTGCTGGAAAAGTGCAGCAGGTCAGGCAGCATCAAAGGAGAATCGAAGTTTCGGGGATAAGCCCTTCTTCAGGAATGAGGAGGGTGTGCCAAGCAGGCTAAGTTAAAAGGTAGAGAGGAGGGACTTGGGGGAAGGGCAATGGGAATGCGATAGGTGGAAGGAGGTTAAGGTGAGGGTGATAGGCTGAAGAGGGGGTGGGGGCGGAGAGATCAGGAAGAAGATGTCAATAGAGAGGAAGGGCAGCTAGAGCATTTGGATGGGCCTTCTCTGGAAACAATGTGTAACTTAGGGTGATGGGAGGGAGAAGAAGTCTCATAGGAACAAGGAGTGGACAGACAGACAGGGGATTTCTCAGCCCAGTACAAACACAGATTTCTTGGTAACCTTAATTCCCCTTCTTGCATGTAATGGCTCGATGCTTGTGGAATCAGGAGTTGCTCTACATGATTTAACGGCCATCCATGTGTTCAAATCTCCCAGCACAATTAGATAAAAATAGTTTTGAACACAGGAAGTCAGAGAATTTGCCACAGGTTAAGTGCCTTTGCTCCTTCTCATTTCTCTTTTGAAATCCTTATCAATGAAGATTGTAGTTGAAAATGCATGGAAGAGTTCATCATCACAAGTGAAGCATTCTTAAAGAAGAAGTCTGAATTTACGCCACTGTCTCCAGAAACAGACATTCAGCCATAATGTATCTAAGAAGATATCCTCATGAAAATAACGTGTGGAAATGAAACAAAAACAGAAATTGCTGGAAAAGCTCAGTAGGTCTAGCTGCATCTTTGGAGAGAAACCAGAGATAATATTTTGGTTAAGTGACCTTTCCTCAGAGCCTCTCTGACTTCTCTGCGCAGATGCTGCCAGACCTGCTGAGCTTTTCCAGCAATTTCTGTCTTTGTTTCTGTTTTACACCATGCACAGTTCTTTCAGTTTTTATTTCTGTGGAAATGACTTCAGCTGCTGACCAGCAAGTGGACAATCTGGCGATGTCTTTCCACACACTTAGATGCTACTTGGTCAGCTTACTTTTAAAATAATGCAAAAAAATTAAATTTTTTCTTTGAAACTTGGAGGTGGTTGTGTGTGTGTGTCTGTCTGTGTGTGTGTGTGTGATTAACCAAAAAAAAATGTTATTGGCAGTATGTGCATATTTTGAAAGCTTCTACCATTGCTGAAGTAAGTTTGTTTTTCTTCAATGAATGAATTCTTTTTCTGTTAATTTAAGGAACCTGGCTGAGTTGTTTCTGATACCGAACTGCATACAGTCTAAAATATAATTGGCATTATTAGTTCTTTTAAATTCAAATTTTAATGCGGCCAGTGGAGGAGGGGACAAGGAAAGGAATCAGGTAGGTAAAAATGAGGACTACAGATGCTGGAAACCAGAGTCTACATTAGAGTGGTGCTGGAAAAGCATAGCAGGTCAGGCAGCATCCGAGGAGCAGGAAAATCGATGTTTCAGGCAAAAACCCTTCATCAGGAATACTGAGCTGGCAGGTTGGAACTGGGGTAAGGTGAGGGGAGGATAAATGAGGAAACTGGTGAAGTCCACATTGATGACCTGGGGTTGATGTGTTCCGAGGCGGAAGATGAGGTGTTCTTCCTCCAGGTGCCGGGTGGTGAGGGAGCGATGGTGGAGGCGGGGGAATCAGTCCACCTTGCTAACAGGGTCATAATAAATATTTAAGTTGAACATTGAATCCACACATGAACAGGTTTGACTTGAAATACGGACATAACTTTATTTAAAAAATGCCAGTGCGGCTTTCTTTCATACCAGAAACTGAAATGTTCAGTCTGTAGAGGTGTGTGTTTTTTTTTGTGGAATATACTCATACAATTGAAAGATATTGACCAGTGACCAACTGAAAAAAAGTGGCTTGGTGTTTGGAGATAGAGGTTCAACCAAAGGTAAGAACATTCAAAGATTAGTGGCTGACAATTTGGACATTTGATTAGGAGAACCACATGGAAGTGGAAGCAGATAAAGATTCATTTAAATCAGGTGAGGCTAGAACTAGAATTTCAAATGAAAGGAGAGGAAAGAGAAAGAACATTTTCAAGAGACAGACCAAAGTATGTCAATGTTTGTGAAGAATGCTTAAACTAAGAGGGAGGTACTCTTGAGCCTAAGGAGGATATGGATATGGAGCAGTGGAGGGCTATTTAACCTCACTCAAACAATCCTAAAATTTGAGGAGAATGCTGTAGAGGCATTTTTATCATTTCATTTGAGAAAACTGCAAAATAAATGAAATGGTCCTTGAAAAGTTAACTACTACTGTTACAAAGCAGGCCCATGGCATTTATATTCCTGAAGAAGGGTTACACCCAAAACATTGACTTCTCCATCTCCTGATGCTGCCTGGCTTGCTGTGTTCTTCCAGCCTCTTACTTGTCTACCATACATTCTGAGAAGACTTCCTTAGATTATAAGATAACCAAAGGGTAGCCTCAGAGCTGATTAGTTATTGCTAGAATCTTAGAGATGGAAATTTTGAAATTTGCGAAATGAGCCGGGAGCAGACTTGCATAAAATTTGACAGGAGAAAGTGAGGTCTGCAGATGCTGGAGATCAGAGCTGAAAATGTGTTGCTGGAAAAGTGCAGCAGGTCAGGCAGCATCCAGAGAAGAAGGGCTTATGCCCGAAACGTCGATTCTCCTGTTCCCTGGATGCTGCCTGACCTGCTGCGCTTTTCCAGCAACACATTTTCAGCTAAAATTTGACAGGGTCCAGCAACTTCCTTTGCATGTGAGAACTTAGACACCACCCATGAAAGCCTCAGATGATTTTAAAAACTTGATGATTTTAAAAACTCACTCCCTACCTCTGTAAGGACACACATGGAGAACCAAATGTTTCAAAAGCTGAAGAAGTAGCCAAGGCAATTGATTATTACGAGCTTGTCCACAATTCCTTAATACAAGAGAAGTTCCTTGTGGATGGACCATGCAGGTCAGGATTCTCTGAAGATTAACATGCAGGTTGAGTTGGCAGTCAGGAAGGCAAATGCAGTGTTTGGCTTCATTTCAAGAGGGCTAGAATACAAGAACAGGGATCTATTGCTGAGTCTGTATAAACCTCTAGTCAGACCACATTTGGAATATTGTGAGCAGTTTTGGACCCTGTATCTAAGGAAGGATGTGTGGGCCTTGGAGGCGTCCAGAGGAAGTTCACAAGAATGATCCTGGCAATGCAGGGCTTGTCATTCAATGAAGTTTAGAAGGACGAGGGCGATCTCATTGAAACCTACAGAATACTGAAAGATATGGATAGAGTAGATGTAGGGAAGATGTATCCACTTGTAGGAGAAACTAGGACCCGTGTGAAGGGAAGACCCTGTCGAACTGAGGTGCGGAGCAACATCTTCAGCCAGATGGTAGTGATTCTGTGGAACTCATTGCCACAGGAAATTATAAGGCCAGGTTATTGAGTGTGTCTAAGGCAGAGCTAGATAGATTCGTCATTAGTAAGAGGATCAAAGGATACAGGGAGAAGGCAGGAGAACGGTGTTGAGAAATATATCAACCATGATTGAATGGTGGAGCAGATGTGATGGGTCAAATGGCCTAATTCTGCTCCTATATTTTATGGTCTTCTGTTCTCATTGTCTCGGTACTCTGTTTATCCTTCTTCCCTGTACCCTTTGATCTTTTTAGTCTTAAGAACTATTTCTTTCTAACTCTTTCTTAAAAGTGTTCAATATTTTGAAGTCAGCCACTTTCAGTGCCTGAGAATGCCCAGGCTCTCCACTCTCTGTGTGGCAGAACAATATATTACAATCACCCAATCATGATCCTCATTCCAGAGAGAAATAATTCAATAGGGTGATGCTTTGGCCAGAATTTAACTCCAGCCTGAATTACCTGGGGACCTAGACTATAAAGGGCATTGCTACAGTTATTAGACTTGATCAGTAGACGTATGTATATGTATTTCTTATTTTTTTAAATTATGTTTTGACAACCTGTAACTAAACACTATGTTTCATTTCCTCTGAGGCTCAGAGGATCATTGAACTTAATCTTGATAGGTTATGAAGATTATCCAAAATAGTAATTTATTATATGACCAGCTGGACATCAATATAAAGCTTGAACTCTTTGAAAAGAACAATGTGTGAGGTAAGGAACACTGTGTGACAGCATCAATAAAGTTGCAAAGGAGAGGTTGTTTGAATACGTTGAAATTGCAAATATTTCAGAGAGAAGTCCCATGACTCAGTTTGGGGGTATAAAAAAAATATTAGTTTTGAATACAGTGAGTCGGTGGGAAATTACCATAATTTCCTGTCTCCCTTTTCTCTGTAAACCCTCTCATCACAGATTGTGAATTCAAAATTCACTGGAAAATCTCATTGCTTCAAATGGGAATTATGAAAGGAGATGTTTGAATCTACACCACTGTTTCCAGAAATAAAAAATTCAAATAGTCAAAACTATCCAGGAACAAACATGTGTCCTAACTGTTTGTGGGAAAGTGACATCAGCAATAAGTCAGCATTCAGATATACTGCTAATTAAGTTTTTTTTCTAAATTTAATCAATGCTTGGTCAAAGTATTTTTAAGATCGCACCATAAAATTTTACTTCTTTTTTATGTATATTTCTATGTGCAAGTGTGAGTTTGTGTGTGTGTGTCTACATTTCAAAATCTTCATTGATAATTTTTGCATCTGTGATTGAGTAACATGAGTGCTTACAAATATATGAAGTAGGAGCAGAAATAATCCATGATTCCTCAAGATTTGAACTGGGGTGTACAAAGTTAAAAATCACACAACACCAGGTTATAATCCAACAGGTTTATTTGGCAGGACTAACTTTCGGAGCACTGCTCCTTCATCACGTGGTTGAAGAAGCAGTGCTCCAAAAGCTAGTGCTTCCAAACAAATCTGTTGGACCATAACCTGGAGTTGTGTGTTTTTAACATGATTCTCAAGCTTTTGCTATGTTTGAAGAGCAGCATGCATGATCTGGTTACTTCATATTCCGGCCTACCCCAATTAACCTTACACTCCTTTTTGATGAAGGATATAAATGAGCACACAGTTTTATGAAAAGAAACTGGAATATGCAATTTAATTTATTGATGAATAGCCATTAATAGTTCCAGGCAGTGGGCCGAGGAGGGGTTTGTCATTTCTGACTGTTTGCTTGCCCCCTTCCATGAGTAAACTCTTTCACCTGCATTTGGGTGTCCACACTGTGCTCACCAATACAGCCAAGGCCTTTCATGATCAATGGGCCCCTCTGGGACGTGGAGTGCATCATGAGCTGGACAGTGATATTTTGATTTAGTAAAGATTTTGTTTTCCATGGGATACGTTACTGTTTTTACGTTTTGAGTCTCTGTTTGTTTGTTTTTTGGTTTGATACCCCAGGAAGTAGGCTGTTTTATTTCTCCTTTGTTTCAATTTTAAACTTCTTGAGACAAGGGGGCCTTTATTTTAAATGAAGCTGAGGGGCTTTGCTTTTAGTTTCCTTCGAATGAATTGAGAACAATTTATTCTGTTTTTTGATCCCTTATTGTCTCTGCCCCAAGAGTGGTTGATGGAGACGGAGTCAAGGGAAAAACATTTTTTGTTTATCTAATTATTTTTTTCCCCAAGTGTAATAGACAATTTATTTTAGCACAAGAAGGTCGAGGAAACTCTACTTTCTGTTTTGAAAGAGTAGAGTGGGTTTTACTCTGTATTTTACCTGTTGCTGTCCCTGTTACCAAGAGTGTCAGATGGGGGCAGTGTCTGAGAGTCTGGACAGTTTTGTCGAAATCTTTATTTAAAAGAGTATTTTATCTCATAAGCCTGCTCTAACTTCTAACAAGTTCATGGCCCATCTGATTGTGACCTCAAATTCACTCTCCTGCTTGCTGTTGCCAACCTATAGCCCTTTGTCCACATAGAATCTATCCACCTCTGCACCTCCACATCTCCCAAAATATTCAAAGACTCTACCTCCACCACTTCTTCAGGAAAAGAGTTACAAATTCCTACAACCCACCTTGAGAAAAAAACTTGCTCACTGCGAGCTGACTTGTTTCTGATGCTGAGCTAAATACAGTCTAATTTATATTTGGCAATATCACTGTCTTTTAAGTTCATATTTTAGCATGGCGGTGGGGGGTGGGACAAGGAAAGGAATCAGTTCACCTTCATCACTGCCCCCAAATTGTGACATTCTCTTTTTAATCAATGATCCTCTGTCCCAGACTCTCCCATAAAAGAAAGCATTTCCTCCCCAACCATCCTGTCAAGAGTTTCCATTCAGATTGACCCTTTCACCTCCAAACTCAAGTGGATGCAAACTCAGCCTATCCCATAGAACAATCTGCCAACGATTGGTATTAGGTAGGTAAACCTTCTATGGATTATTTCCAGTGCACTTTCCTCAAATCAAATGACCAATATTGTATGCAGTGCTCCAGATGAGCTTGCAACAATATCCTGTACAAATGAAATACAGTCTCTCCAACCCTGACATTCACTCCACCTCACAGCAAACAAACACTCTTCTTTGCAATAAATGAGTTTTGATTGGTTAATTGAAAGAATCTAGTTGACTTGTTACTGATGATACTGAGCTATATACAGTCTAATATATAATTGGCAATATCATTACCTTTTTAAATTTAATCTTTGTTGTAGCTAGTGGAGGAGTGGGACAAGGAAAAGTATCAGACCACACTCCAAACTGGGTTGTAGCGATATGAGACAATGGAAAATAGAGGAACATGCTGACAGAATTGTATGGGAAGATGAGATGACTCTTGAGTGGAGTATAGCACAGTGGCTCAGTGGTTAGCACTGCTGCTTCACAGCACCAGTGTCCTAGGTTTGATTCTAGCCTTGGGTGACTGTCTGTGTGGAGTTTGCACGTTCTCCCTGCCTCTGTGAGGGTTTGCTCTGGTTTCCTCCCACAGTCCAAAGATGTACAGGTCAGGTGAATTGGCCATGCTAAATTGCCATAGTGTTAGCTGTATTAGTCAGAGGGAACTGGGTTACTCTTCAGAGGGTCAGTTTGGGCCAAAGGGCCTGTTTCCATGCTGTAGGGAATCTAATCTAAATATTGGCATTGACTGGATGGGCCAAATGGCCTGTTTTTGTCCTTTATATTCTATGTAATATCTTGTCCCATTGAGTGCTAAAACCAAAAGGAGAACTGCTGAGTTTCATGTTGCCTTGCATTATATCCCTGCACTCAGTTCCAACAGATGGAAAATGTTACACAGAGTCAAAAATTTCAACAGGTTAAAAAGAAAATATTTACAATCAAGTAGAGTTATGAAACACAGCCAAATAGTTTCGTCCAAGAGCACAAGGAGATTATATGTAATACAAAGCTGATTAAACCTTTCACCAGCAGTTCGAACAGGCTACAGGAATTAATATTGAGCCAAGAAAGCCAGCGTAGTGAATATTAATGATCAAGTCTTTTCAAATCACTTGGTAATAGAATATTATCTCAAGTCATATCCTACAGGGATATGGTTTGTCTGAATGCAAGAGCCTCATGATCACAGGCTGTAATTATTCCTGAGGAACCTTCAAATTCCAGCCAAGACTTTGTTTTTATCTGCTTAATTTTCTTTCCAAAAAGAAAACAAATAAAGTTTATAGAACTAAGTCAAATGCAACTATTAGGAAATAATACTACATCAAAACTACTACTTGTATATTGTCTTTCATTTGCAAAGGTATTCTAGGTTTGCACCTACATTTATTAACATGTCTTCTACTATGTTTCTTACTAATTCATGTGATGTGGGTGTTACTGGTTTCCTCTGTATTTACTGCCCATCTCTAATTGGTCTTGAGAAGGTGATGGTGAGCTGCCTTTATGAAGCACTTCAATGTTCACACCCTCTTAATTTTCCTTGTTGCAGGGACACCCACAACACTGTTATGAAGGGAGTTCCAGGATCTCGAACCAGCAAAGGAATGATGATAGGGTTCCAAGTGAGGATGATATGTGGATGGGAAAAGAGCTAGCAGATAGCGTGTCTCTTTCTGGCTGCTACTTTTGCCCTTTTAGCTGGTAAAAAGTGGCATTGAAGGAGACCAGGTGCACCTTGTAGATGGTATGCATTGCTGGGACTGTGCATTAGCAGTGAGGGGAGATGAATGTTGAAGGTGGTTGACAGAATGCTAATGAAGTAGGCTGCTCCAGCATGGATGATGCTCGGTTGTTGGAGCTTCATCCCTTACTATGAACTGGGAGGCTCATAGGTTGTCCCGAAAGCTGTCACCTTGAGAGCAAATGGGTGGGTAGACTGTCCTGAGAACTGAGGAGGAGTAATCAGGATGGGCTGTCCTAGAGGTGGCCGGAAGGGCAGTTAGCGAAGCTAGAAGGTGCATTGGTTATCCTGAAACAGTGGGGAAACAGGACAGGCAGACCTAGAGATGGCCAGAAGGTGCGGAAGGGCGGTTAGGGAAACTAGAAGGTGGGTAGCCCGTCCTGATTGCTGTCGTCCTGGGCAGAGGTGCTGTGGGGAAACTGGACTGGCTGTCCTAGAGGTGGCCGGAAGGTGCAGAAGGGCAGTTAGGGAAGCGTAGACTGTCCTGAGAACTGAGGAGGAGTAATCAGGATGGGCTGTCCTAGAGGTGGCCGGAAGGGCAGTTAGCGAAGCTAGAAGGTGCATTGGTTATCATTGGGGGGTTGTAGGGAAATGGGACTGGCTGTCCTAGAGGTGGCCAGAAGGTGTGTCAGGGCAGACCAAGAGCCAAAAAGGGCATAGGGGTGGACGGCCTTTGAGTGGCTGGAGAGCGGGAGGGATGGGGAGGTTTGCTGGGTTGCCAGGGGTGTCTGTGTTATTTGCACTGTCAATATGTGATTGCATTTACTGGTTCCTTTCTGATATAATAAGGTGGGATTTGAGGTTCATCCTCTCTTCCCTGTGAACTGGTTTCATGGTGGGGTTTGGGGGTCTGACTTTGCTGCCCCTTTCCCCTGTAAATTGCTGTTTCATCTAAACTGCTGTTCATTGTTAACTTTGTTTTTGTAATTTGTACTGGTTAATACAAATAAAAAAACACAGGAAAAAAAATATAAACAGTGATTCAGAATCTCCTCAGTTCAGGGACTGACTGTGAGCTGGCTGGGCACAGCCAGTGTGTTCAATTATTGGTTACTATTTTATAGGGGATCCCAATTCCCGAACTGGCTAATCTACACAACCAGTTTGTTAACTGGTATTCCCTTTGTTTTTATTGAGGACTGATTTCTAAACTGGCTGATCTACATAGTGAATGTGTTACAGGTGTAATTCAGTGTCCTCATTATGGCACTGTTGTTTCACTGGGGCTGGTTACAGCCTGTGTGTTATTCTTTTCTCTTTTACTTTGAGAAAAGGATTATGTTGATTTTGTGACAGAGCTTGGCCTTTGCACTCTGGCTTTCTTTGTTTATTTTGCATGTGTCTTTACACTTTTGGTGTTGTTCTGAGCCCCTGTGAGATACTGCACCTTTCCAGATGGACTGCTCCTCTGTGGGTAGGCCTGGCTTTCTGGGTACACTATGCCTATGTAAAGACTGGATATGTGTGTGCATGCTGGGAGGTGAGCATTTGCTGCCTGTTGGAGTGGACCATCCCCTATAAGTTAACTGCACTTTTTATAATGAACTGTATTCCTGTGAGTGGGCCTGGTCCTCTCTGGATAGACCAGGCCTCTATGGAGATGTAACACCTGTGGGGTGTGCTTTTGCTGCCATCAGGAGTGGACTCTGTCTTCCGTTGTGGACTCTATTTCTGGCAATGGAGTCTGTATATTGGAGTGGACTCTATTCCTGCGAATGGATTCTGCATTCTGAAGAGAATTGTTTATGGTAATGGACTCTGCACCAAAAGGGACCCTGTTTGTTGATAATTGACTGTTTTGTTGTTTGTTGGGTTTATCACCTGCACTGTCTTTTGTGTCCCTGGGTCTGGTAGGCCTTACTGTGAGCTGGGAGACTCCTAGGTCATCCAGAAAGCTGTCACCCAAAGGGCTGGAGGTTGGGTAGGCCGTCCTGAGAACCAGAAGGCAGGTAGATCTCCCCAAAATCCAGAAGGCGTGTAGGCCACCCCAATGCCAGTTGCCCAGAGAGTTGGAAGGTAGGTAGGCTGTTCTGAGTGCTGTTGCATTGAGAGGGGGTAATCTGGATGGGCTGCAAGGTGTGACAGAGCGGCCGAGAGCCAGAAGGCGCATAGGGGCAAACAGAGATCCAGAAGGCTTGTGAGCTGCCCTGCACACTGTCCCAGGGAAGGGGTCGGACTGTCCTAGAGGTGGCCAGAAGATGTGTCAGGGCAGCCCATGGGCCTGATGGCAGGTCAGGTTGGGCGAGAGCCAGATAATATATCGGCGTAGACTGAGAGCCAGGAAAGTACCACAATGGACTGTTCTAGAAGTGGCTGGAAAGATGGTTAGGGGAGCTAGAAAGTGGGTAGGCCATCCTGATCACTGTCATCCTGGGGTGGGGAAACTGGACGGGCTGTCCTTGAGGTGGACAGAAAGTGTGTCAGAATGGACCAAGAGCCGGAAGAGACATAGGATCAGGCTGCCTTTGAGTGGCCAGAAGGTGGGAGGGACTCCAGTCCAAAGATATGCAGGCTGTATGGGTTGGCTATGCTAAATTGCCTGTAGTGTCCAGGGATGTATTGGCGAGGTGGATTAGCCAAGGAAAATGCATGGTTATGGGGATAGTGTTCGCGGGGTGGGATGCTCTTCAGAGTGTCGATGTGGACTTGGGCTGAATGGCCTACTTCCATATGGTAAGGACTCTATTAAAAAAAATCTTTTGCAGCAACACGGCAACTCAGTGGTTAACACTGCTGCCTCAAAGTGCCAGGGATCCAGGTTTGATTCCAGCCTTGGGCGACTGTGGAGTTGGCATCCTCTCCCACGTGTCTGCCTTGGTTTCCTCTGGGTGCTCCAGCTTTCTCCCACAGTCCAAAGATGTGCAGGTTAGGTGGATTGACCATGCTAAATTAACCATCGTGTCCAGTGATGTGTAAGCTAGGTGAGTTAGCCACGGTAAATATTGGGATAGGGAGTGGTTCTGGGTCTGGGTGGGATGCTGTTCAGAAGGTTAGTGTGGACTCAAAAGGCCAAATAGGCTCTTTCTGCACTGTCAGGATTCCACATTCAACCATTTTTAAATGAATTTTATTCTGATTTGTAAAATTGGCACATATTAGTGTTAGAAGGGAAACTGAGTGAATTGTGAGAAAACGAGAAACATAATTTCAACTAGCAGACTAATGAATGTACACCTCCAGCCATAATGAATTGGGACAGTGCTGATGTTGATGTATTTGGGAATTTTAAACAATACTTCAATTTGACTTTCAGTAGTTCCCTAAAAAAACAGGAGCAATGGAGAGAGGATCTGTTATATCCTTAATTGAGCAGGAGACAAAGGGCTGAGTTTATTTCACAGCCGGGAGAAGACAGCATAAATTCCAATAACAACATTTTTGAAAGATTCAGCACTTATCTCCTGCCAAGATCAAGCCGTCAGATCCACCCGGATGAATATCAGAGCCTCAGGCATGAGTTCATGGAAGCTATTGACAGAACTTTGTAACAGGACTAAAAAATGCAGCCAGAAAATATGGGACACAAGCAAAAAGCTGAGAGAACAACTAACTTGGGATTCTGCTTGCCCTGAATTGCACAAAGTGCTAAGTGGAAAGGACAAGCTGATAATGCCATCAGCTGTAGAAGCTGCCAAAGCACATGGAATCATGGATAGGTAAACGAGGATGCTGATGCCCAAATAGCTAGTGTTCAGTTAAGCCAAGAGAAAAGCATCAAGGTACAGGCAAGGAAACAGCAACAAAAGAGTCTGACCTTACACTTCTCCATTCCTGTATGGCCTTCATGCATCTTCTGGTGAAGTTTTCCACCATTGCTTTACCTATGATTGTTCTGGATCTGAGCAGCAGAATGCCATCTTCCAGTGAGATGTCATCACTGATCGACATGGAGAAAAAGACATGAAGGAAATCTGGATGACCGCATTAATCCACAGATGGAAGGAAATCTCCCAATGTTTACTATTGTGATGGACTAGGCCAGACCACTCAAAACATTGTTCAGCAGGCAGCCCAGACTGTAACTTTGTACACTTAACTAAAACAAATTGCAATGTAAATTACCCAAAGTTAAGTAGCTTGACTACCAGGTTTTAAAACAGACAAACGTTTATTCACAAAATTGCACAATGAAACACAAAGAACAGAATAAAGAACCCCTACACAACTTAGTCTATCCAAACTAGACTTAATTAGTTTGTTCTGAATATACACCACAGTCCCAATAAGCAAACCCCCTTTAAAAGAAAACAGTAAAAATGGAACAAATGCTTACAGGTTGAAGTTGGAAGGGCAGAAGGGAAAGAGAGAGCCTGTTTCTGCAGAGCTGAACTCCTGACTAGTTCTGGACTGAACTGCTCAGCTAGAGAACTGACCACTCCCCATTCATTAGACAGGTCATTTCTAAAACATGACCACTTTTGGCCTGAAGGCTCATCTGTTTATGTATAAACAAAAGGCCTCTCAACATCCTTTTTCATCTTTATACCAATCTAGCCTAATTGGAACCAGGAGCTGTTTACGATGCCTCTGAAAGAAAACCAAGGACATAGCATCCTTGAGAAAAGCAACAGCTTTTAGATAAAAGGGACCAGCTTTGTGGCACCATTCTGTAGAGGTGTAGAAATGTCAATCAATGGGAATAATGTGCAAACAAAAGAAGCACGTGGCAGATGAAGCAACAGAGCTATAGCAACAAAGTGAATGAGTAGGAAATGAAAGAAGCTAGTGAGTTTGAGAACATGGTAGACACGTAAATGGAATAATTACATGAAAAACGTCTCGATATTATAGTTCCCAGAGAAAGCAAATGCACACAGCCTTTCAGATCAGGAAAATTCAGAGCTACACCACACAACCTAAACAGGAATATGAAGGTCGAGCATAGATTAACATCATCCCACTCAGACTACACCAGAAGATCTTTCATGAAGATTTGAAAGAAAATGATTATCTGAGGAAAGGTGTCCTGAAACTGAGCAATAACGGGAAAGTGAAGTCTGACAACCAGGAATAAGCCAAGACAAAGGGACACATGAAGGAAAAGATGGTAACTGTATGTTCTACAACACTGTTTTCCTGGGATTGAGCAGCTGTGAAGATCTGCAGATTAGTTCAGTAAACCATGAGGTGAAAGAGGGTGACATTGAGTGTTGAAGATAGTGTACCCACTGGAAAGCACCCTCCAAACAGGTACAAAAAAGATTCGGCACAAATGTACCCAGAATGATTTGATGTTTTGAAGATTTTGAGTATCACATCACCATGAACCCAATCTAGAAACCAATGATTCATTCTCCATGCAAACTTTATTGAACTAAAATGAAAACTTAAAGGACAGCTCCAAGAGATTTGAAGAAAAACAGGTAATCACAAGGTCAACAGCTTGGGTAAAGTCTATTGTGAGAGGGAAGCCTCATGGACTGCACAGAATTTGCCTGGGTCCCAAAGATCTTGACAAGTGATTAAGAGGGATCAATACCAAAAATTCCAATACTGAAAGAGTTCAGAAGAGCGCTGTCAAGGGCATGAATTTCAGCAAGCTTAATGCAGCAACCAGCTACTGTGATGTGAAGCTCGATTTTGAATCTTCCCAATTGACAACATTCAATGCAAATACAATAGAGGAGGCAACAGTCTTGCGGTATTATCGCTGGATTATTAATCCAGTGACCCAGGTAATGTTCTGGGGACTCTGGATTCAAATTTGCCACAGCAGATGGAATTTAAATTCAATAAAATATTGGAATTAAGAGTCTAATGATGATCATGAGTACATTGCCGAATGTCAGAAAAGCCCACCTGCTTCGCTAATGCCATTTAGGGAAGGAAGCTGTCATCCTTACCTCGTCTGGCTGACCCGTGGTTGATTTTTAACTGCCCTCCGGACAATTAGGGATGGGCAATAAATGCTGGCACAGTCAGTGATGCCCTCATCCTGTGAATAAATTAAATAAAATCCAGCACCTACCTTTGTGAATGTGACAGAAATGTCAGTGCTTCACTCTGGATTGAGTCAAGCTGAGTCTTGAAAGAATCATGGTTGTGTCAGGAATGGGACCCCTGAGAAATAAAACAGAATTGAAAAGATCCTTGGCTTGATCCAATATCTGAGCTCCTTCATATTACATTCTTCAGGCACACAACCAATCTGCAGGAGCTAATGAAAGAAATTGGAGAGTGTCAGTGATCAAAATCAAATGACAGGAGTTTCAGACTTCAAACTGGACTTTGCAAAGAGACTGTTATGTGAGTCTTTAAGTAGATGATTCTGTACAAGGACATGTGTACAGCTCTGAAACAGGAAGGAAAGCCAAAAACATGCACACTCAAGACTCTGAACTTCAACTGAGAACAGAAATGTCAATGTACAGGGCTGACAAAAGATCACTTTCTATGAATGTGATGTTTCAAATATAATATATAATTATGTAATTATATATTTCTGTAGGAGAACATTTGAGAGTGATCATGGCCGTGGAGTGCAGGTCTCCCAGACAAATCTGTGCACAGCAGTAACAGGACTGCAAAGGTTATGAGTGAGACATTAGGGTTACAATTTCACTCCGGAATACAAGTCAGGATGAGAAATGGTGCTGGCAGGCACCCTGTTTTTGTGATCACCATAGAAAAAAAAGCAAGGTAGATGATATGGGTATACCATGTGGCAAATGTAAGACTGCCAAAAAATACATGAGCTGAAAATGTGTTGCTGGAAAAGCGCAGCAGGTCAGGCAGCATCCAAGGAGCAGGAGAATCGATGTTTCGGGCATGAGCCCTTCTTCAGGAACGAGGAAAGTGTGCCCAGCAGGCTGAGATAAAAGGTAGGGAGGAGGGACTTGGGGGAGGGGCGTTGGAAATGCGATAGGTGGAAGGAGGTTAAGGTGAGGGTGATAGGCCGGAGTGGGGGTGGGGCCGGAGAGGTCAGGAAGAAGATTGCAGGTTCGGAAGGTGGTGCTGAGTTAGAGGGTTGGGACTGATACAAGGTGGGGGGAGGGGAAATGAGGAA
>NC_057724.1:62900872-62908970 GCF_004010195.1 Chiloscyllium plagiosum
CTTCCTAACCTGCAATCTTCTTCCTGACCTCTCCGACCCAACCCCCTCTCCGGCCTATCACCCTCACCTTAACCTCCTTCCACCTATCGCATTTCCAATGCCCCTCCCCCAAGTCCCTCCTCCCTACCTTTTATCTTAGCCTGCTGGACACACTTTCCTCATTCCTGAAGAGGGGCTCATGCTCGATTCTCCTGCTCCTTGGATGCTGCCTGACCTGCTGCGCTTTTCCAGCAACACATTTTCGGCTCTGATCGCCAACATCTGCAGTCCTCACTTTCTCCTAAAAAATACATGAGACCAGCAACAATGAGGATTTGCAGATTCTTCCTCCGCATGTAGTTCAGGAATTGCATATATGATACTGCATGCTATTTGAGCAATATGGCAGTATTGGTTAATCAGAGAGGACATCTCATTGAAGATAATGTTCTGCTAGTCAAATCCAGTACAATCATAGTTAAAGCAATGCAGGAAAACTTCTCCAGGAAATACATGAAGGTCATTTGGGGATGGAAAAGTGTAAGCTCAGAGCCACATATCAAAGACAAAGTACCTACATGCAGTGTATGTTAGAAATAACATTAACATTCCATAGAAAGAGGCAATGACAGCTGCTAAGTTCTGCCTAGTATACTGTGGGAGCCAATTCATTCACTTGTAATCAAGAATGGTACCTCATACTCACAGAATACTATTCAAAGTTTTGTTTTATCTGAAAGATGAATGACTTGAGAGCTACAGCAGTCATCTCAGCAGTACAAGCATTGTTTGCTGAACAAGGGATTTTGAAAGAATAGCATGTAACAATAGCATCCAGTTCAAATCCAGGGAATTTAAGGAATTCACTGAACAACGATATCCTTAACACCACCACCTCATCACCACATTACCCTCAGGGACATTGGTTCATAGAAATTCATGTCCAGACAGTCAAAAGGAGCTTTAAAAAATGGTGAGAGACAAAGGAAGATACAAACTTTACCTTGTTATAAGTCTGATCTACACCTCTCAAGGTTGACATGAAATCAACTGCAGAGCTGTTGGCAGGAAGAAAATATACTACTCTAATTCCAAGCAAATTACATTTTCTAAGTGGCCAGGAAGAAGTGAGACAATTCCTCACTGAACCAAAGCAAAAAGGTGATCAGCATTCCGACAAATATGCAAACACCCAATCTCATCTGTTCTCTGTTCTGAAGAAGGGTCACTGAATCAAAATATTAACTCTGCTTTCTCTCCACAGATGCTTCCTGATCTGCTGAATTTTTCCAGCAATTTATGATTTCAGATTCTGGGTAGTCCAAGATGTAGGGCAGGAAAAAATTGTGGCTGTAAGAGCTGCTGCTTTTTTTGAGGTATTTTAAGGGCTGGAGGTGATTTCCTCAAATTCTAGAAGCAGTAATTAATGCTTTATAAGCTGTTGCATTGTTTTGGAACATTGGGGAAAAAAGATCAAAATAACAGCACTTTAAAAAGGAGGAATAGAACAAAGGCAGTCACCATATGGTCAGTGTGTGTGTATGTGTGTGTTTGAGAGAGCACACGTGAAAGAGAGAAAGGAACCTACACTGCTGTCTGCACAGCAGTGAATCTGCACAACTACTGCCTTTTGCTGTTTGAGTTCAGTATTTCTGGACATCGAAGTGAGTCTAAAAAAAATTAACAACAGCAAAATTCACACCTGATCTTTCAGGAACCTGTGAGTAAGAGCTCACAGCACTGGAGCAGATAAGTGCATCATTTTTCAGTGTAACCTTGCTGTCTTTTTTTAATCATGAGTAGAGTAGGTTCTTTTTGGTTATATGTTTTATTGAGGTCTGTTTCTTGGTTTAAAATTTTGAAAATATAAAACCTAGATACTACATTAGCCTGGAGCTGTGTTTTTTAGAGCAGTAAGGCTGTGCTATTTTCTGTAGATTGTCAAGGTGCAAAGGCGGCCTTTAATAGAGTGATGTGCTCTTCCTGTCAGAGATTAGGCAGGATTTCCATGTTACTGATTATATCTGCAGTAATTGTGTTTGGTTGTGAATCCTGTCAGATCACATGGATCGATTGGCATGGCAATTGGAAGCAGTGAGAAGTTTAAAGAGGTTAGGGGTGTGATAGCAGTTATAGAAAGGGAGAAAAGCCACAAATACAGTCACGTAGATTGGCTAACACCAGGAAAGGTAGAATAGGGAGTGCAGGAGTCTCCTGTGGCTATCCCCATCTCAAACAAGTATACTGTTTTGGAAAATATAGGGGGTTATGGACTCTCAGGGCTATGTATCATGAACAGCCACATTTCTGGTATTGAGACTGGCTCTAATGTAATGAAGGGTATCAAATGTGATAGGGGACTCTGTAGTCAGAGACACAGACAGATGTTTCTGCGGCCAATAGCGAGAAATCAGAGTGCTGTGTTGCTCCCTGATGCCAGGATAAAGGATATCTCAGAGTACAGAATATTCTTAAAGGGGAGAGGGACCAGCAGGAGGTTATTGTGTGCATTGGAACTAATGTATAAGAAGGAAAAAGGATGAGATTCTGAAGGGAGAATATAGGAAGTTAGGCAGGAATTTAAAAAGTAAGTCCCCGAGAGTAGTGATATCTGGATTACTCCCAGTGCTACGAGCTAGTGAGGGAAAGATTAGGAGGATAGAGCAGATTAATGCATGGCTGAGGAGCTGGTGCAGGGGAGAAGGGTTCACATTTTTGGATCATTGGAATCTCTTCTGAGATAGAAGTGACCTGTACAAGAAGAACAGATTGCACCTGAATTGGAAGGGGACTAATATACTGGCAGGGAGATTTCTTAGAGCTGCTTGGGAGGATTTAAACTGATTCAAACATGGACAAAAGAGCTGAATTCTAGAGATGAGGTGAGAGTGACAGCCCTCAACATCAAGGCCACATTTGACCGAGTGTGGCATCAAGGAGCCCTGGCAAAACTGGAATCAATGGATAGCGGGGGCAAACACTCCACTGGTTAGTCTCATACTTGGCACAAAGCAAGATGGTTGTGGAGGGTCCGTCAACTCAGCTCCAAGACATCTCTACAGGAGTCCCTCAGAGTAGTGTCTGAGGCACAATAATCTTCAGCTGCTTGATCAATGACCTTCCCTCTGTCATAAGATCAGAAATGGGGATGTTCGCAGATGATTACACAGTGTTCAGCACCATTCGTGACTCCTCAGATACTGAAGCAGTCTGTGCTCAAATGCAACAAGATCTGGACAATATCCAGGCTTGGGCCGACAAGTGGCAAATGACATTTGTGCCACAGAAATGCCAGATAATGACCATCACCTATAAGAGACACTCTAACCATCACTCCTTGACATTCAAATATACTACCAGTACTGAATCGCCCACTGTCAACATCCTTGGGGTTACTGTTGACCTGAAACTCAACTGGACTCACCACATAAACACAGTGGCTACAAGAGCAGGTTAGAGACTAGGGATACTACAGTGAGTAACTCCCCTCCTGACACCCCAAGTCTATCCACCATCTACAAGGCACAAGTCAGGAGTGAGATGGAATATTCCCCACTTGCCCAGATGAGTGCAGCTCCAACAACACTCTAGGTGCTTGACACCATCCAAGGCAAAACAACCTGCCTGATTGGCATCACATTGACAAATATTCAATTCCCTCTACCATCGGCATTCAGTAGCAGCAGTATGTACTATCTACAAGATGCACTGCAGAAATTCACAAAAGATCCTTGGTCAGCACCTTCCCAACCCATGACCACTTCCTCTTAGATGGACAAGGGCAGCAGGTACTTGAGAATACAGTCACCTGCAAGTTCCCCTCCAAGCCACTCACCACCCTGACTTGGAAATATACCGCCGTTCCTTCACAGTCGTTGGGTCAAAATCTGAGCACTCCCTCCCTACCAGCACAGTGGGTCAACCCACAGCAAGTGGACTGCAGGCAATTCAAGAAGCCAGCTCATCACCACTTTCTCGAGGGCAAATAGAGATGGGCTGCCAATGTTGACCCAGCTAGCGACGCCCTAGTCTGACAAATGAATTTTAAAAATGAGTAAGGTTGGGGGCGGGGGGAGCAGATGGGAACCGGGTTGATAGTGAGGAAGGCAATCAATCTGAGACTGGTTCAGTTCGGAAAAGGAACAAGTCAAACAGTCAAGGCAGGCAGGAGCAAAGCAGAGTGCAAGGTAAGTTAAATTGCAATTATTTCAATGCAAGAGGCCTAACAGGGAAGGCAGATGAACTCAGGGTATGGTTAGGAACGTGGGACTGGGATATCATAGCAATTACAGAGATTTGGCTCAGGGATGGACAGGACTAGCAGCTTAATGCTCCAGGATACAAATGTTGCAGGAAAGATAGAAGGGGTGGGGAGCAGCAAGAGAGATGGGGAAGTGCTTTTTTTATATAAGGAATAATGTTACAGCTGTCCTTACGGAGAATATTCCTGGGAATACATCCAGGGAAGTTGTTTGGGAGAACTGAGTAATAAGAAAGAGATGATAACCTTATTGGGATTGTACTATAAATACTATAGTCAGTGGCAAATTGAGAAACAAATTAATAAGGAGATCTCAATTATCTGTAAGAATATTAGGGTGGTTATGGTAGGGAATTTTAACTTTCCAAATTTAAACTGGAACTGCCATAGTGTTAAGGGTTTAGACGGAAGGGAATTTGTTAAGTGTGGACAAGATAATTTTCTGATTCAGTATGTGGATGTACCTACTAGAGAAGGTGCAAAACTTGACTTACTCTTGGGAAATAAGGCAGGGCAGGTGACTGAGGGGTCAGTGGGGGAGCACTTTGGGGCCAGCTACCATAATTCTATTAGTTTTTAAATTATGATGGAAAGGGATAGACATGATCTAAAAGTTAAAGTTCTACATTGAAGGAAAGCTTATTTTGACAGTATTAGCAAGTTGATTGCGGGTGGATTTCAAAAGTTGATTGGGGTGGGGGTGGTGGATGTTCGCAGGTAAAGGGATGGCTGGAAAATGGGAAGCCTTCAGAAATGAGATAACGAGTGTTCAGAGACAGCATGTTCCTGAAAGGCTGGTAGGTGTAGGGAATGGTGGATGTTGAGAAAAAATGAAGTTTTAGTCATGAAAAAGAAGGAAGCATATGTCAGGTATAGACAGCAAAGATTAAGTATATCCTTAGAAGAGTGTAAAGGCAGTAGGAGTATACTGAAGAGGGAAATTGCGGGTGGGGGAGCAAAAAGGGGACATGAGATATATTTGTGAAATAAAGAGAATCCAAATGGATTTTATAAATTCATTAAGGACATAAGTGTACTCGGGAGAGAATAAGACCTCTCAAAGATCAACAAGGCAGCCAATGTGTGGAATGGCAGGAGATGGAGGAGATACTAAACAAATATTTTGTACCAGTGTTTACTGTGGAGAAGGACATGGAAGACACAGAATGTGGGGAAATATATGGTGACATCTTGGGAAATGTCCATAATACAAAGAAGGATGGGCTGGATGTCTTAATTAGCATAAAGGTGGATAAATCGACAGGACCTGATCAGGTGTACTCTAGAATTCTGTGGGAAGCTAGGGAAGTGATTGCTGGGCCCCTTGCTGTGATATTTGTATCATCGATAGTGACAGATGAGGTTTCAGAAGACTGGAGGTTGGCTAATGTGGTGCCACTATTTAAGAAAGGTGGTAAGGAAAATCAAGGAAACTATAGACCAGTGAGCCTGACATCAGTGGTGGGCAAGTTGTTGGAGGGACAGGATTTACCTAAATTTGGATAGGCAAGACAGATTAGGGATCATCAACATGGCTTTGTGCATGAGAAATTGTGTCTCACTAACTCAATTGAGTTTTTTTGAATAAGTAACAGAGGATTAATGAAGACAGAGCAGAGGACTTGAGTTATACGGACTTTAATAAGGGGTTTGACAAGTTTCCTCATGATCAACTGGTTAGCAAGGTTAAATCACATGGAATACAGAGAGAACTAGCCATTTGGATACAGTATGGCTCGAAGGTAGAAGACAGAGGGTGGTGGTGCAGGGTTGGTTCTCAGACTGGAGGCCTGTGACCAGTGGTGTGCCTCAAGGATCAATGCTGTGTCCACTGCTATTTGTCATTTATATAAATTATTTGGATATGTACGCAGGAGGCATAATTAGTAAGTTTGCAAGTGACACCAAAATTAGAGATATAGTGGACAGCGAAGAGGGTTATCTCAGATTACAATGCAATTTTGATCAGATGGGCCAATGGGCCAAGGCGTGGCAATTGGAGTTTCATTTAGATAATTGTGAGGTGCTGTATTTTGGGAAAGCAAATCTTAGCAGGAAGTATGCACTTAATGATAAGGTCCTCGGGAGTTTTGCTGAACAAAGAGACCTTGGAGTGCAAGTTCATAGCTCCTTGAAAGTGGAGTCTCGGGTAAATAGGATAGTGAAGAAGGCGTTTGGTATGCTTTCCTTTATTGGTCAGAGCATTGAGCATATGATTTAGGACGTCATGCTGCGGCTGTACAGGACATTGGTTAGGCCACTATTGGAATATTATGTGCAATTCTGGTCTCCTTCCTAGTAGAAGGATGTTGTGAAACATGAAAGGGTTCAGGAAAGATTGATGAGAATGTTGCCAGGATTGGAGGATTTGAGCTATAGGGAAAGACTGAACAGGCTGGGGCTGTTTTCCTTGGAGCATTGGAAGCTGAGGGGTGACCTTATAGAGGTTTATAAAATCATGAGGGGTATGGATAGAGTAAATAGACAACATCTTTTCCCTGGACTGATGTAGAGGACATACGTTTAGGGTGAGAATGGAAAGAATTAAAAGGGACGTAAGGAGCAACTTTTTCATGCAAAAGGTGATGCATGTATGGAATGAGCTGCCAGAGGAAGTGGTGGAGGCTGGTACAATTACAATATTTAAAAGGCATCTGGATGGGTACGTGAATAGGAAGAGTTTAGAGGGATATGGGTCAAGTGCTGGCAAATGGATTAATTTAGGATATCTGGTTGGCATGAATGAGTTGGATCAAAGGGTTTGTTTCTGTGTTGCTCATCTCTGTGAGTCTATGAATCTATTACCTGATCTGTTGTCTGACGAGTTTGGCCGATAGTTTAACCTCATTGGCCGATAGTTTAACCTCATTACGCATCTTTGTGTTTGTCACGTTAATAGCAAATCTTTTAAACAGTTAGATAAATGTCTGTACTGGAACTCGGTTTACGATCTCCGCTATGTATTCAAACATGGACCTTAAAGACAAAAATGAAAAGCTAGATTTGATTTCTGGTCAGTTGCGCCATCTAGTCCTCGAAATAGCTATCATTATCATGGAAAGCAAGAATTACTGAATTATTGAATAGAACATAGAACATAGAACATAAAACAGTACAGTGCAGAACAGGCCCTTCAGCCCACGATGTTGTGCCGACCACTGATTCTCATGCATCCTCAAATTTCTGTGACCATATGTATGTCGAGGAGTCTCTTAAATGTCCCCAATGACCTTGCCTCCACGACTGCTGCTGGCAACTAATTCCATGCTCTCTCAACTCTCTGTGTAAAGAACCCGCCTCTGACATCCCCTCTATACTTTCCTCCAACCAGCTTAAAACTATGACCCCTCGAGTTAGTCATTTCTGCCCTGGGAAATAGTCTCTGGCTATCGACTCTATCTATGCCTCTCATTACCTTGTATACCTCAATTAGGTCCCCTCTTTTCTTCCTTTTCTTCCTTTTCTTCAATGAAAAAAGACCGAGCTCAGTCAACCCCTCCTTATAAGATAAGCCCTCCAGTCCAGGCAGCATCCTGGTAAACCTCCTCTGAACCCGCTCCAAAGCATTCACATCTTTCTTATAATAGGGCGACCAGAACTGGACACAGTATTCCAAGTGCGGTCTAACCAAAGTTTTATAGAGGTGCAACAAGATCTCATGACTCTTAAACTCAATACCCCTGTTAATGAAAGCCAAAACACCATATGCTGTCTTAACAACCCTGTCCACTTGAGTGGCCATTTTAAGGGATCTATGTACCTGCACACCAAGATCCCTCTGTTCCTCCACACTGCCAAGAATCCTATCCTTAACCCTGTACTCAGCTTTCAAATTTGACCTTCCAAAATGCATCACCT